>NC_072798.1:51478874-51781904 GCF_028583425.1 Eublepharis macularius
ATGAAAGGATGTGTTTAAAGATCTTTTGTGCACTATCTTGGAAGCCTTTTCTAAATTCTTATGACTAGAGATGGGCATGGACCAGAAAAAAAACAAACCATGCGGTTCGTGGTTTGTCATGTTTTACGAACCACAAACTTTCATGAACCTGCCCCGGTTCACGAATCAGTTAGTTTTGGTTCATGAAAATGTCACTTCTGGGTCAGCAAATCACTACTTCCGGGTCAGCAGAAGGTCTGCAGGAAGTTCATCCCCTGTTGCCTAGGAAACTGATTGATCGGTGCCAGGCTGTCTGCAGTGATGAACTGAAAAACGAACAAAACAAACCAGCCTAAAGTTCGTGGGACCTGACGAACCGCTGGTTCATGAACCATGAACCGACTTGGTTCGTCACAAATTTTGGTTCGTATTTCGGTTCGTGCCCATCTCTACTTATGTCTTTAGTTTGAGAAGTGGCATATTTTTCTGTGCTTGAATGCAGAAAACCATGAGTACAGTTCTGCTGCTCATTAGTGGAGCTGCATTGTCTTGTTTTTTCTAGTTGCAACTCTTTGTGATCCCCCACCCTCCCACCCCCTAGGCCCGGAGACTCTCAGAATGGCATTAGGAGCAGCAGTAGGGCAGCAGCTGAGGGAAGGGAATTATGGGAATTGAGCATCACCCTTTGCTTAAACACCCTTTGCTTGTTTTTGCTGATTTCCCCCTTCTCCCGTCCCCTTCAGATGCAAGCCACTATGATCATTCCACACTAATCTGGAAGGTCCCCTACTCCTTTGGAATTTTTTTGATGGGAGGCAAAAGAGTTGCAGTGGGAAGAATAACATGAGAACCTCATTTTGCAAGCAGAACTCCATCCACAGCATTCTGGATCTGAATAACATATATGATTAATATTTATACCACAGTGTCGGTAACCCTTGTGATCTTCCCACAGAACTTATTGGATACACTACAAAAAGATAGCGTTGACTCTGAACAGCAACTTGCAGAATATAGTAGAAAAATAACTGTTCTTCGTGTAAATGAAAGATTAATGACAAGGCAATACACCACCTTACTAGAAATGGAGCGGCATCTTCGGAAACAGAATGAAAAAATGAAAACTGAGTTGACATCAATCGAGACTACAGTTAGAGAAAAGTTTGGACACTTGCAAAGGTTCAAGGTATTTTTATGTTACACTTTTTCATTTGAAAATTTTATCAAGCTTTCTCTAGCAGTTTATAATTTTACACACTTGTAAATTTCATGTTTAAAATGTTAAAATATACTGCTTGATATTTCAGATTGCATTCTAACATGCTAGATTACTTGGAAAACTTTAAGTTGATTTCCCCCCCTCCCTTGCTGCTCCTACGTTATCTTTTTTTTCACTGTCTCTCCTCACTCCTGCTTCTGTATCCTATTCATCTTCCATTGTTGGGCTTTTACAGCATGTGCAGATATCTGTTACTGTTGTGTGTGTGTGTTTTGTAATTTTCCACATCTTTTAAAGCTTCCATACACTTCTAGAAGCCTGGAGTTTCCTCCAGATTTTCAGAAGCCTTGCGTAACTTTTCCTTGCAGTTTTGATCTGCACAGGGGAATACTTGGCTATGATGAGATATAAGAATGGTAGAGTATGGTTCACTTCAGATATTGCTAGTTTCTGTTGATGGATTCAACAAAATACAGACATACATTTGCTGTGGATACTTTAGATATTAAGTGCCTTTCTGGATCCCTTTTAATGTTATCATAGTTTTTAGTATAGTTTTGGTATCAACACAAGTAATAATCTTCCTTTTATCTAGGAAATGGCAACCTTCAAAATAGCAGCACTACAAAAAGTGTTGGATGACAGCGTACCTTTGAATGATCTAGAAATGGCAAATAAACAATATAATGAATTAACTGCTAAATATAGGGATCTGCTACAGAAAGACAACTTGCTTGTTCAAAGAACAACTAATATGGATCACTTGGAGGTAATTTTGCTTGTATCATATCAGCATATTAGGCTCCTTGGTAATCCCAGATTTTGAAATAAGACTCATCTTTGTCCCTTTCTATTACCCACCAATTAGCATTATAGACTGCTGGTCTTGTTTAATAGAAACAGAGAAAGTGCTGAATAGTAGTTCATCATAGTCCTGCTCTGTATATGCTATTGGTTCTTTAATCCGGGGATGGGTGAAGAAGTGGCCCATCTCCTTTGAATGGCGTCTTAATTTTAGTGTATTGTGTTACTGGATGCACCTGTAGTTTAGCGTATTAATATTTGTAGTGGAGGGGGAAAAGCATCTATTCAACCTCAGAAACATTAATTCCTTCAAGTCCTTATCTATGGAAAATTGTACCAAGCCCATTTTGGTTTTGCAAGAGGAAATAAAATATGTGAATAAGCAGCAGTCACCAGTTAGAAACCAAGAACGCAATGGAGTAGTCTTGAGGGAGCCCTCCTAGAAAATACAAATGAAAGAAAAGAAGCTGAACTGATTTTTGTTTGGTTATCATTTTGGAAGGCATTTACACAATCGGTATCCATTATGTGGTTACTGGGTATGCAGAAATAACCCTGCCAAATTTATAGCTTCCATTCTGGCACAAAATTGACAATATTAATGATGGTACATTAGCACAGAATTGCAATCATGGGATTCAATTGCATGGAAGTGTTTGTGGAAAAAGTTGACAGAGCAGATTTTTCTCCACCTTCCCGTTTCTCAAGCCTCCTGCTGTCCATCCTTAAATTCCTCTCTGAGGATTGGGAGAGCCTCACAAGCAAAATGTGCCATAGTGACAAGAGAGAATCCAGTAATACTGCCTCCCTCTCTCTCTTCTGCTGATGCAAATCATAAGTAGAAGAGGGAGAAGGCAAGAAAGATCCACTCACACACATAACACATGATGCTGCCTTATGTTGAATCAGACTATTCGTCCATCAGAGTTGGTATTGTCGACTCAGACTGGCAGTGGCTCTCATAGTCTCCAGAAGAGGTGTTTCACTTCATCTGCTATCTAATCCTTCTTACTGGAGATGCAGGAATTGAACCTGGGACCTTCTGCATGCCGAGCAGATGCTCTACCACTGAGCCACTTTCCAACTCCTTCCTTGAACTCTTCTGTTGGCTCCAACCCATAAACTGTGGATGCATTCGTTGTTTTTACTTAGAAGTTCAACTTCTGTACTTTGCTTACAAATTTGGAAGTTCAGAAATGAGAGAAATAAGCAATTAAACTTTTAAAATAGTCAATAGGGAAACGTGTTGGTGTAAAGGAATATTATGGGCTAGAAGGGTGATAATAAGATTTCTGGTATTCTGCATTAATTTTAATCTCCATGTATGAAAGAAGCATGGGTTTTTGGATTTAAAGGTTTCTTATAGGTCCAGAATTTTATGAATAATGAAATGGTATAATTCATTGACAACTTCATAACATTGGTATCAACCGATCTGTACAGTGTTCCTTAGTTCAAAACCTAATAGCATTTATATCATTTATATGATATAATATAGTATTTAGCATTTATATGGTTCTTTATAGCATGGAATAAGTTTCTAATACGTTATCTGTGTTTATAATATCCCTGTATGATTAGTATCATTATGCACGTATTGCAAGGGGGAAGGGAGTTGGGACTGAGAGCAGCTTCCATAATACCATCTAGTAAATGACAGAGCTGAGATGTGAACTAGAGGTGTTCTGATTTTAGCACTATACTACACTTACTTGTTTTCTGTAAACGTTGGTATCGATTGGTCTATGCATTCATATCCTGTTCTTCCCTGAGGAACTGAGGGTAGCATACCTCAGTTCTTTTCCTTCAACATATTATATCCCACAACTGTCCTGTGATTTAAATCATGCCAAGAGAGTGTGACCACCTTAAGATAAATCTATAAGCTTTACGACTGACTGGGAATTAGAACCTTAGTCTGCCAACTTATAGTCTAACTACAATATCACACTGGATACCAGAGGATGGTTTATCACTGTTCATAATAAGCTATATTTTAATTCAGCATCATGTTTAAATGTCTTATAACATGTTTGCACATTTTGTCATGTAGCATGAGAATGTATCGCTAAAACAACAGATAGTGTCTTTAAACAAAGAACTAGAAATTACAAAAGAGAAACTGCACACAGTTGAACAAGCTTGGGAACAATCAACAAAACTGGGCAAGTACATTGTGTATTATGATTATTTTATGGTAAAAATAACAATGCAATTTTAGACTCTCTGCTAACCTATCTTAGAAACTCGATTTGAATATATTTCTAAATATGCAGCAGAATTTGGGTCCAGTGGCACCTTAGAGACCATCAAGATTTTCAGAGCTCCCTTCACTCATGTCTGAAAGAGGGAGTGCTGACTCTCCAAAGCTTACACTCTGAGTGTCTCTAAGGTGCCACTGGACTCAAATCTTGCGGTTCTTCTGAACATCCTGCCTGTCATCATTCAGAGTTTCACCTCCATGCCTCTGAACGTCTAAATGGCAGATTTTCTTCCTTTCACCACACCAAAGATTAATTGGGGAAGAAGGTAATTGGCTACTCCTGATAAGCTAAAGAAAAAGAACGAGCAAACTGACATTTTCCATGCAAAGTGTATGTCGTAGATATTTCATGTGAAGTTTGGTTCTTGTGGTGTAGTCTTAAAAAAATTCAAACTTTGGATTTTCACATAGCAGAGGAACTCAGTGGGTCAGAAGTTTGATGAGAATCTTAAACTGGCATTTGCACAGCAGGCTGAGTTTAAAAAACAAAGGATATTAATAGAAGTAAATGAGCACATCTCAAAAGACCTCTGTAGCCATCAATCATATACACTTTATTATCAAGGTTTCTTCCTTATACGAAGAATCACTACAGGCAGTGGGTTAGACTTTACTTCTTAAATGAAATTTCCTGTCCTACAAGAGTTGGGCAAGAGCTATTTTAAAACTGTGAACTTCTTTGGGAATAGCTGAACCTACCATGGACTAGAACTAGCATAAATGATTTTAATTTTTTTTTACTTCATTTATACCCCTCTCTCCCCAATGGAGACCCAGGTTATATCATTCTCCTCTCCTCCCTTTTATCCTTGCAAGAGCCCTGTAAAGTAGGTTAAGTTGAGAATGTGTGACTGGCCCAAGGTCATCCAGTGAGCTTCCATGACTGAGTGGGGATTCGAACCTGATTCTCCCAGATCATAGTCCAGTGCACTTCAGTTTTCCTGGCATTTGATGGGAGTAAGGGCAGTTTAAAATTTGTAAATTTGGCTTGTATTCTATAATGTTTATTTTTATTCTCAAACAAAAGTGGTTGAAATTATGCATCATGTAATTATTAACTTTAGGGGAAGACAGTCCTACAGGCAAGGCCACAAAAGCCATAACCAACAGTGAGATTGTTTCTATTTCGAAGAAAATCACTATGCTGGAAATGAAGGAACTGAATGAGAGGCAGAGGGCTGCACATTCTCAGCGAATGTATGAACAGTTACGGAGCACATTAAAGCAAGTAGAAGAACGCAACTTCGAACTTGAGACAAAGTTTGCTGAGGTTGGCTGCTGAGCTTCGATTACACAGTTTGCCCACGAGATAAGAGAAGACATTAGGATGTTGGTTCCCCGTAATTAGCTTTGTGGGGGGGTTTCCCCATGAAATCCCATCATATTTTCCCCCTCTCTCCCTTGTTTTTTGTTTTGGTATATGAACTAGTGTTGATTGACCACTTATAGGTTCAATATATAGCATTTGTTGCTGTTTAAAAAGTCTGTTACCTCCTGTACATTAGACAGCCCAGTGTTACTTGCCATCATGGACCTTACTGACAGTATCCCGGTATTGATCTTCCTCTGGTCTTTGAGAAATGTAGTAATTTCTGATTCCTCAGCTAAGACTACATCCCCTGTGACTCTGTTTAGGGGCTGAGATCCAGAATTTGTTATCCAGCTTTATAACTGGATTTATGCTATTAAAAAAAATCTGCCACGGCAGAGACAGGCAGAAGAGCTGGTGGGTAGGAGGAGAGCACTGTAAGGCTGGTGGGGTTGAGGAGGAGGCAGCAGGCAAAATGGATTCCCATTCCATCCCTCCACTCCCCCTTCCCCCCACTGAGCTCCAAAAGAGCCCTTCAAGCCACTGTCGGCCACCTTTTTAAACTTTGCGAGCCTCACCACCCCCTTTGATTCAGTTTAGGAGGATTCTATGGTTTAATATTGGGATTCTCTGGGTTGACATAAGTTAGAGTGGGGCCTGCATTGGCACTGGCTTTTGGCCAGGGGTTGCCTTTGCTTAAGATTTCCCATTGCCTGGAAAGCCTTGGAAATGTAGAGTGAATGGGGGCAGCTTGTTCAAAAGCCTATAGAATTAGGCCCTGGGATCTAATATTCCTGAATCTTGGTGGGAGGTGGGGTCTTGAATGGACAGGGAGAAGTAGTTCCAAAGAGTTTATTGTCTATAGCCATAGGCCGTCACAATTGACCAAACATCAACTAATAAACAGTTAAATCCATTATCACAGTTTGTGAAGGTTAGTTAAATTGTAATTAAAATTGGGCTTTGGTTGATTTCCTAGCACAAATGACTTGTGTCCCTCTTTTTTAAATATAGAATTAGGACCTCTTTTTATGGAACTTTTTGTCTTCAGGTTGACAGGAACAGTATGTTGGATATTATAGGCATGTGTTAAAAATTGCACGTTTTACTTTAAGCAGAGCAAGCACCAGATTGCATGCATTTTAAATGGAAATGCATGGATTCCTTAATATGAATGCACAATTTATATCTGATGCACTTTGTGTGTGTGTATGTATTCCAGTATTTCTTTCTAATTACAAAAGGTATTATCAACCATCAGTTTGGAAAGACTGTCCCATGTTATATGCTAGTACAATTGGAATGAAGCAGGCAAAAGGGGAGCATTGTATGGTGATCCACACTCCTGTGTCATAGCCCCATGCGCCCTCCTGTTCCTATCCAGTACCACAAACACCTGATGCCGCAAACTGGCTACTTAAGTACTAAGTATTAGCTGAATATTGATGCGTGTCATTCCCAGGTATCTTAACTGAATTTGCCTTGTTTCTCAGCTTACAAAGATCAACTTTGAAGCCCAGAAGGTAGAACAGTCCTTGCGAGATGAACTGTCAACCAGCGTGAGTAAAGCAGTGAGTGAGGCAGACAGACGTCGAATTATGGAGCTGGAGAAGAGTGAAACTGAACTCAAGATTGAGGTATCAAAGTAAGTACTAAAAGTTTATTCTAGCTACAGTTCTGTGTGGGAGAGGGCATGCTGGCTAGCATCAAAAGCTGGTTGTAATCCTCCCTCTCCCATATGAAAAACCTCCACTTTGGAGAAAATAGCACCAGCAATCTTTTCACCTTTAAAATAGTTGCTTTTAAATCAGCCCCCTCGCCCCAATTACGTTTTGAACTTCTGAAAGTTTGAAGCGTACTTATGAGTTCTAAAAAAAAAGTTTGAAAATTGTGCGTTCATGCTCCTCTCTAAATGTGGCTCTCTAGAATGTGGTTTGGCTAGCAGTAGCAGTAATCGCTAATACCTTGAATTGGGCTCAGTAACTTATACCTGTAATAGGTTACAAAACATCTCACTCTTTACTAGTAGCAATAGGCTTTTCCACCATTATCTGAAAACATAGTTGAAATTCAGATTTATAAAAGACACAGGTGCTATATTCGAGGAGCAGCAGTTTACTTTTGACCTCTTACAGTATTATTTCCCCCCTTGTTTAGATAAAGTGATTATAGTATTTGTACAATGGTATATTAGAATGAGGTTGTTTGTAAAAAACATAACCCTATGCCCAAAGAATATGTCACTACCAACATGACAATGAATTCAGAGCTATTTTCTCATAATTTGAAATATCTGTTAGGTTAAGAGAACTTTCGGACATTGCCAAAATGCAAGTTGATGCTTTAGAGAATCGCCAGCAATCCAGAGAGAAAGAAGTGGAATCCCTTAGAATGCAAATTTTGGACTATCAGGTATGGACATTACTGTTCAACATAGCCATAAACTGCAGCAATAAAAAAGCCAAAATCTTACATCTGCTTTGAATAAACATTTCATGTATTCTTATTTTATTTGTCATCTAGGCACAATCAGATGAAAAAGCACTTATTGCAAAACTACATCAGCATATTGTAGCCCTTCAGGTTAGCGAGTCTACAGCTGTGGCTAAGTTAGAAGCCACTACATCAAAACTTCAGAAGATGGAGATTTCTAATCTACGCCTAGAGCAGAAATTGGATGACAAGGAGCAAGCACTATATTACGCACGGCTGGAAGGGAGAAACAGAGCCAAACATTTACGGCAGACTATTCAGTCTCTGCGGAGGCAGTTTAGTGGTGCTTTGCCTTTGGCTCAACAGGAGAAGTTCTCGAAAACTATGATCCAGCTTCAGAACGACAAACTTAAAATAATGGATGACATTCAGCATGCTGAGCAAGAGCGCCGAAATTCAGAGAACAAAGCACTGGAGTTGGAGATGAAATTAAAAGGCTTAGAAGAACTAATAGCCACATTAAAAGATACACGAGGAGCACAAAAGGTTGGGGATATAACAGTTTAACATAAAATATAGCTTTCTGCATTGTTTTTTTATGCAATTCTCCATGATTCACGTCTCAGAGTAGGGTGGGTTTTTTCAATGTTGTGACTGATAAGAGGCAGAAGTCGAAGAAGTTGTGAGCCTCACTACTCAACACGAGTCATTCTTCATGTTGATTGATTGTTCATTGAGACACTACAACTTAATTCCCTGGTTCAGTTATTTTCAGGAATTACAAAACAAAGTATGAAGCCCATAGGTCCTACTACTGTTTTGCTTTACTCTGTCCATTCCCAGCCATGGAATGAGAATGAGATTTGCTGGCTCTTCTTCTCCCTGCTCAGTTATTGCTACCCCGTGAAGAATTTGAAGAGCTCATTAGGGCAAATCAGTACAAAAAATTGTGCTTTTAGAAATAAATGTTACATTTTAAACTCTCCACAGCAGAAAGGATTGTGTTGCCCATTTTGGTATGTATTGGGTCCTAACACCCAGTTTCAGTTTCAATTTATTTTGATACAACATCAATTTAGAAACAAATTTTTGATAAGAAGGGACAGTAGAACTTCCACAGTATGATATAGACTTATATCTGCCACTATATTCAACATGAGTTGTAATGCACTTCCTATCACTAAATTTCTTTTGTGTTCCTATGTAATTATTTGAATTTGGACTAGAATGCAAAATTCATCAGATGTATGCACATGGTTACCATTTTGAGTATTGGGGATTACCCATGTTATTTTACAGCCATCTCTCTTTCCTTCTCTTAGTCAATCACCAAATTCCCTTGAGTTTGGGGAATGGTTTATGGGGAACATGGGAAGTTATTTTGGAAAGCTCAGACTGCCACTGTGTGTCAGCCTTACTTAATCCTCCACTCTGAATATTTGTCAAGATTCTTCTCAGATTGTAGAAGCTAATTTTCTACATTTGCTCTCCTGCTCCACATCAAATCTTACTTCTTTGCCACTACCCACCACCTTCTGACTGGAGAAAAAAAGACTTAGATCACCATTCCCACTCATACCTCATGAAGGGAGCTTGACTTTAGAAAGATGAACTCGAACCTTGCTCATCTAGTTTTCCACTGTATTGGATCGGTAGCTGTGGCCAACCAAAATGAGCCAGTTAATCTCTTAAATGCCTTAGTGCTTCTTGCTGCAGCAGTTTGGCACTTAGATAGTCAACAAGAAGCAGTTCAGCTTGTTCTTTAAATTATTGCTGTCAGAATTTTACCAGTTGTTGTGTGTTATCAGGTAATTGAATGGCATATGAGAATTGAAGAGCTTCGTCTTCAGGAGCTCAAACTGAATCGTGAATTAGCCAAGCAAAAGGAAGAGATTAAATATTTGAACAACGTAATTTCTGAATATGAATGCACAATCAACAATCTGGAAGAAGAACTTGTACAGCAAAACAAGGTACAGAAAAGGTTCTGGTGTTGGCCTATTGTACTGAAATATCTAAATTGATTTTTAAATAAAATTACTGCAGGTATAACTAGAAAAAATAGGCCCAAATATGGTGCATATATCTTTAAAAATATATTATGTTTGTGTTACAATCAAATTATTTGATACAAAATCATTATTTAATACATCAAACAAATTCTTACAGTTCCATGAAGAGCGCCAGATGGCCTGGGATCAGAGAGAAGTAGAATTGGAACGGCAGATAGATATATATGACCGGCGGCAAAATGAAATATTAAGTACTACTCAAAAGGTACCTATGCTGTTTTTATTTGAGTTGGGTTTATTTTGTACTGATTCAGTTATCAGAGGCAGCTGGATTTCCTGTACTCTTTCTACAGTTTGATGAAGCTACAGGAACGATTCCGGATCCTGACCTGCCACTTCCACATCAGCTTGATCAAGCTCTGAGGAAAATTAGAGAACATGTTAGAACAATCCTGGGAATGCAAGCAACCTGCAAATCCTTAGAAGAGGTAATTGGATCATAGGCTTTCAGAGTTATCTGAAGTTACCGTTCTTCAGGCCAGCTTCTTTCTCTTCCACTGTAGAAATGGAAATGCTGTAAGATATTTCTGTTGTTTAATGCCTTTTGCTCATGAAGACAAGAAAGAACTTAGAATTAATACTGTGTGTGTCCGAGGGGCGGCGGCGCCACGCCCTCGGACTCCGCGACCCCCACCCCCTCCCTCACCCCCGCCCGCGGCGAGGCCTACCTGCGGCCCCTGGAGACGGCCGGGAGATGCGCCGGGAGGAACGCCGGTGGGGCCGCGGAAACGCCGCACAGACGAGGAGGCCCCTTCAACCCCCCGGCGGAGCTGACGGCCGCGGCCGCCGACCCGCCGAGGCCAGGAGCCCGGCGCCGAGCAGCAAACGGCCGCGGAGGGAGAAGGCCGTCATCCCGGCCGCGGCCGCAGCCCCGGCAGCCAGGGCCCGCGCCGGCGGGACGCCGCGGCCATGGGCGAGGCAGGGAGCGGCCGCCCAGGAAGCCGGGCCGCGGCGAGACGCCCGCGCCGGCGCAGAGCCCCAAGGGGAACTACAACCCCCAGCATGCCAAGGGAGGGGGCGGGCGCAGCCGGCAGAAGGGCAGCCCGTGCAGCCATCCACCGAGGCCAGCTAGAGGGGGAGGAGGAGACAGGGGGCAGGGCAGGGAGGAAGAAGGGAGGGAGCAGGGACAAGGCAACCAATGGGGCCAGGGCGGATGGGGCATCAGGATGTGGCCACGCCTGGCCCAGGTGGTGGGAATGGCACTGGGGGCGGGCACTGGAAGGGAAGGGTGGGGTTGGCCATAAGGGGCGGGGGTATTTAGGGAGGTGAGCCCCCAGGCCGAGGAGGAGAGAGTCACATGTGACTGGGCCAGTTCATCCTGATGTTGGAAGGGTGACTGGCCGGGTGGAGCTAATTGCTGGCTGGCAGCGCCAGACCAGACGGTGGCCGCCCATCTGAGGCCTTAAGGGGGACTCGCCCAGGGGCCAAGCCGGCCCTCACTCAGGGAAACCTCCCCCACCTCCTGACAAGGACCCAGCACGGACCCGCCGGGGGCGTCCAGCGCCGACCCGCCGCCACCCCCGCCACAAGGGGGCGCCCACGCACCTGACAAAGTGGTGGAGAATGCAGGCACTGATCCTGCTGTGAAGCGGCCGGTGCCACGCCTACCCGCCCCGCCAGGGTGGTCCCGCACACGGAGCTACCTACGCCCGTCGACTTTCAGGCCATCCCCGCCGGGAACCCCCCTCCGGACCGACCCTCTAGAGCCCATGGATCAGGCGGCCGCCGGCGCTGCTGCGGCCCCCGGGCCCACCGGTCCGCCCGCCCCAGATTTAGGCCAGCTGGGCCAATGGATGGCGGAACAGCAGGTGCGGCTCCTACGAGACCTGACTGCTCAACAGCAGGAGTCCCAGGCCACCCTCCTACGCGGGTTGGCCCAAGCCCTGGGCGGAGGAGGGGCCGGCGCACCGCTTGGCCCGAGTCGAGGGACCCCCTTCCAGTTAACGAAGCTGGGCGAGACGGACGAGATTGACGCCTACCTGGAGGCGTTCGAACGAACCGCGGAGGCCGCCCAGTGGCCCCAAGCCCAGTGGGCCTTCATCCTCGGACCCTACTTGACGGGGGAAGCTCAAGCGGCCCTGCGAGCTCTGCCTAAGGAAGAGGGCGCCGATTACCGCGCCCTCAAGGCGGCCATCCTCGACCGCTATGAAGTGACCCCGGACTCTTACCGCCTTAAGTTCCGCGCTATCACCTATCGGAAGGTCGACCGGCCGCGGACCTTGGTCAACGCCCTCCGCGACGCTGCTCATCGCTGGCTGCGGCCCGCGACGGAGGGTGAGAAGGGGATTGTAGATCAGGTAGATCTGGAGCAACTACTGAACATCCTCCCGCCGAAGGCCCGCCAGTGGGTGGCCTGCAGCCGGCCAGCGACCCTGAAGGAGGCCACCGCGCTGCTCGAGAACTTCACGGCAGCAGCCGATCCCCGGGAGCCCCCCCGCGAAGTTGGCAGTGGAGGTCGCTCCACTGGTCCGGGATTTCGGGGCCCCGAAGCCCCCCGTACAGGAAGGGCCCGACCGGGCAACCGAGAAGGTTCAAGCGGTCCCAGCAGGCTAACGCCGTCGGCACCACCACGAGAGGGCACGTGGGGTCGCCCTCCACCAGGCCCCAACCGAGACGGGGCGCCGAAGACCGCCCGGGAAAACGATGACCGGGGGCCCTGCTTCAGGTGCGGCCAGCGCGGCCACTACATACGTGACTGCCCACTGATGGAGTGCGACGCGGGCTGGGAAGAGGCCTTCCCGGCAACAACTCCGCTTCCCCGCCCCCCGCCGCTCCTGATTCTGGTGGAGGTGGCGGGACGGCGGCTTTCGGCGTTCCTGGACAGCGGCAGCTCGGTGTCCATGATCCGCACCCGGCTGCTCCCCACCGGGCTACCGGTCGTCCGGACCGCCACGGTAGCCTGCTTCCACGGCCACTCCGAGACATACCCGGTGGTTCGCGTCCCCTTATCATGCCAGGGGCAGACCTGGGAGGTAGAGTTGGCCAGGGTCACCAACCTCCCCTACCCCGTACTTCTAGGCCGAGACGTTCCTGAATTCCACCGACACCTACAAGCCGCCCGGGGCCCCGAGGAGGCCCTCCCGGTGGAGAGACAGGACGACCATCCGGGACCCGCGCCACACCCAGGGGCCAACTTACCTGACTGGCCTGCCGACCCAGCGTTCGTCGCCAGCCAGACCACCGACCCTACTCTCGAGAAGCTCCGAGACACAGTGGCGGTGAGTGAAGGGATCGTACGGGACCCTCGGATGGCGGGGAGGCTGCCGCGGATAGTCCAAGAAGGGGGCGTGTGGTACCGACTCACGACGGAACGGGGTAGAGAAGTCCGCCAGCTCTTAGTGCCCCGGGAGTACCGCGAGATCGTCCTGCGGCACGCCCATGATCATAACTGGGCCGGGCATCAAGGGCCTCACAACACGCTGGCCCGGGTGCTGACACGGTTCTTCTGGCCGGGGGTGGACCAGGCTGTCAAGAGCCACTGCCGGACCTGCGAGACGTGCCAACGGACTTCGGGGAGACACCCGCCGCGGGCCCCCCTGGCCCCATTGCCCGTGATCCACAACCCCTTCGAGAGGGTAGCTATGGACTTTGTGGGACCCTTGCCCAGGACTTCTCGGGGCCACCGCTTCATCCTCGTCCTCATGGACTATGCTACCCGATACCCCGAGGCTATCCCCATGCGAACTATGCAGGCCCCGGGGGTGACACGAGCCCTTATTCGGTTTTTCGCCCAAGTGTGGTTGCCCCGTGACATCGTCACGGATTGTGGGACACCCTTCACGGCCTCGATCACCCGCCAACTATGCCGCACCATGGGGATACGCCAAATTTTCACGTCGATCTACCATCCCCAGACAGACGGCTTAGTGGAGCGGTTTAACCAGACCCTGAAGCAGATGCTCCGGAGGCTCGCCCACGACCGACCCGCGCAATGGGACCTGTTCCTCGACCCTCTCCTCTTTGCCGTGCGGGAAGCGCCCCAGGCATCGACGGGGTTCGCTCCGTTCGAGCTAGTGTATGGACGCAACCCACGCGGGATCCTGGAGGTAATGGAAGGGCAGTGGGCCACGGCCCCGGCCCAACCGGGCCAGCCGGCCCCCGAATACATCCGGGGCCTCAGAGAGCGCCTGGAGACCGTCCGCTCCTTGGCTCGGCAGAACCTGGAGAGAGCCCAGGCCACGCAGAAGGCCCGCTATGATCGAGGAACCCGGGCCAGGACCTTCCTAGAGGGCGACCGGGTTCTAGTAAGCCGCCGGGTCTTTGGACCGTCCAAGCAGGGGGACCCCTGGCAAGGCCCCTTCCGAATCAATCGAGTGTTGGGATCCCATTCCTACGAAGTACAGTGTGGGCCATCCCAGCGGCAGGCCAAACGCCTGCACGTCAACGATCTAAAAGAGTGGTGCGAACGATCGGCGGGGGAGTGCCAGCTGGCCGACGACCCGTTGGAACCAACAGACGGGGAACTCCCCTGGACGACGCGCCAACCAGAGGCCACTTCCCCAGGGATGGACGCTGCCCTAAGCCCCCAGCAACAAGAACAACTCCAAGCGCTCCTAAACGAAGTACCCGGCTGCTTCTCGACCCGGCCCGGACGCACCAATCTGGCAGAGCACGCCATCCCCACGGCCCCGGGGCAGGTCGCCCGAGCGACGTGGAGGCCCTTGCCCCGGAAACAATGGGACGCCGTAGCCCGCGAGGTAGACGAGATGCTACGCCTAGGGGTGATCCGTCCATCAACCAGCGAGTGGAGGAGTCCCATCGTCCTCGTGCCGAAGCCGGACGGGTCAGTGAGGTTCTGCGTCGACTATCGGGAGGTTAACAAAGTAGCGAAGTTCGACGCATACCCGATGCCCCGGGCCGACGTCTTGATTGACCAGTTAAGCACAGCCCGCTACCTCTCGGCTCTGGACCTGACGAAGGGGTACTGGCAGGTCCCCATGGCGCCGGGGGACCGAGAAAAGACCGCGTTTGCCACTCCCCAGGGCCTCTTCGAGTTTCAGGTGATGCCCTTCGGGCTGCACGGGGCGGCGGCTACCTTCCAGCGCTTGGTGGACCGAGCACTAACCCACTGTCAAGGATTTGCCACCGCTTACATCGATGACATCCTGATATACAGCCCGGATTGGACGTCCCACCTTCGCCACCTCCGGCTCGTGCTCCAGGCTCTCCGCAACGCAGGCCTCAAAGCTAATCCCACGAAAAGTCGTCTCGGCTTCCAGGAGCTCAAGTACCTGGGATTCCTGGTAGGACGCGGGCAGCTGCGTCCCCTCCCAGACAAAGTGGCCTCCCTCGAGGCTTGTCCCCGACCAGGGACAAAGAAACAACTACGCGGGTTCCTAGGGCTCGTCGGCTACTATAGTAAGTTCATTCCCCAGTACGCCAGCCGAGCCAGCCCCCTAACCGACTACTTGAGGAAGGACCAGCCGAACCGGGTCCGATGGACACCCCAGGGCCAACATGCCTTCGAGGACCTGAAGGCCGCCCTGTCTGCAAGCCCCGTACTCCGCAACCCCGACTTCGACAGGCCCTTCATACTACAAACAGATGCATCGGATGCAGGACTCGGGGCTGTCCTGTCGCAGGAGCACGAAGGTCAAGAACACCCCATCCTTTTCATTAGCCGGAAGCTGCAGCCCGCCGAGCGGAAATACGCCGTTGTCGAGAAGGAGGCACTGGCAGTTAAATGGGCCGTCGGGGCCCTCCAATACTATCTTGTCAACAACCCCTTCACCCTCATGACGGACCACGCCCCCCTTCTCTGGATGTCCCGGCTAAAGGACCATAATGCTAGAGTCTTACGGTGGTATCTATCCCTTCTTCCCTTCAGCTTTACGATCCGCCACCGCCCGGGGAAGTTACACGCCAATGCCGACTTCCTCTCCCGGATGTTCGCCGAAGACGGAAGGTCCGGCACGATGCTCAGGGGGGGGTGTGTCCGAGGGGCGGCGGCGCCACGCCCTCGGACTCCGCGACCCCCACCCCCTCCCTCACCCCCGCCCGCAGCGAGGCCTACCTGCGGCCCCTGGAGACGGCCGGGAGATGCGCCGGGAGGAACGCCGGCGGGGCCGCGGAAACGCCGCACAGACGAGGAGGCCCCTTCAACCCCCCGGCGGAGCTGACGGCCGCGGCCGCCGACCCGCTGAGGCCAGGAGCCCGGCGCCGAGCAGCAAACGGCCGCGGAGGGAGAAGGCCGTCATCCCGGCCGCGGCCGCAGCCCCGGCAGCCAGGGCCCGCGCCGGCGGGACGCCGCGGCCATGGGCGAGGCAGGGAGCGGCCGCCCAGGAAGCCGGGCCGCGGCGAGACGCCCGCGCCGGCGCAGAGCCCCAAGGGGAACTACAACCCCCAGCATGCCAAGGGAGGGGGCGGGCGCAGCCGGCAGAAGGGCAGCCCGTGCAGCCATCCACCGAGGCCAGCTAGAGGGGGAGGAGGAGACAGGGGGCAGGGCAGGGAGGAAGAAGGGAGGGAGCAGGGACAAGGCAACCAATGGGGCCAGGGCGGATGGGACATCAGGATGTGGCCACGCCTGGCCCAGGTGGTGGGAATGGCACTGGGGGCGGGCACTGGAAGGGAAGGGTGGGGTTGGCCATAAGGGGCGGGGGTATTTAGGGAGGTGAGCCCCCAGGCCGAGGAGGAGAGAGTCACATGTGACTGGGCCAGTTCATCCTGATGTTGGAAGGGTGACTGGCCGGGTGGAGCTAATTGCTGGCTGGCAGTGCCAGACCAGACGGTGGCCGCCCATCTGAGGCCTTAAGGGGGACTCGCCCAGGGGCCAAGCCGGCCCTCACTCAGGGAAACCTCCCCCACCTCCTGACAAGGACCCAGCACGGACCCGCCGGGGGCGTCCCGCGCCGACCCGCCGCCACCCCCGCCACAAGGGGGCGCCCACGCACCTGACAGTGTTTATTATTTCTAAGGTGTTTGTTAATTAAATAGTGTGAGGAGAATCTTGCTTATTAAAAATTGGAGGCAGAAATAGAGAATTGGAAGCAGTGGAACCAGTTTTTCGTATAACCATATACTCGTATAATTTCAAATAGTGGAATAGCCAGTCCAGGTCTCAAAAATAAAACTGGAATGCTTGGAATCGAGCCAGTTTAATCTTACTAATGTACATAATAGTCTAATTTAATTGGCTTGTGGACGCTGCTCATTTTTAGGCATCATAACATTTAAAAGAAATGAAATTATTATTCTTCATTTAAAATATTGTAATTGGTTTGATTTTTTTTCAGGCTATGTGCAAGATAAACTGCTACTGAAATGTAAAATAAGTAAATACAGGAATTAAAAATCCCCAATACATACCCTCCAAAGAAAACTTCTTTCTATTTCCAGTGCTGTTTCCCTTCCCTTAATTCACTCCTGCTTTCTTGCCCTTGCTTTAGTTCCTGAATCTTAATACCTCTCCTCACCGTGCCCACATTCTGCTCATCTATGAAATAAGAAGCAGAGGGTTTTTTTTTAAAATGATTATTTTTTTTCCCAAGCATTTTTTGAGCTGGGATTTCATTAAACAGAAGTAGAAAGCTAAACGTTGAAAACATTCCATTAAAGCATTTCATGCAAACTGTAGATTTTGTTCACATAAATACATATTATGAAGTTAAGAAATAATCTATAGTATTTCGAAGTAACATTGCACGATATTTATTCATTACTTCTTTGATAAATAGTTTCTATGCTTCCCTTATTGTAGAAACTGAAAGATAAAGAAACTGCTTTGTGGAAAGCAGAGCAAAATATCTTATCTAGAGACAAGATCATAAATGAATTAAGACTTCGATTACCAGCAGCATCTGAGAGAGAGAAGATAATAGCTGAGCTTGACAGAAACGAAGATGACTCTGCCTGTCCTCGTGCCTTGAAAATTGCACATCAAACAATTGCAAATATGCAAGCAAGATTAAATCAAAAAGAAGAAGTCCTGAAAAAGTACCAGCAGCTTTTGGCCAAGGCAAGAGAGGTATTATAATTTTATGTTTTCGTATGGGGCTGGTTCACGCTTAAGGGGGAGCATCTGTTCAAATGCTCTGGGAGCTTGGGACTCACTGCTTGGCAGTATTCACATGGAGCTGCCACTTGTATAAACTGGCACTTCCAGGTTAAGGTGGTATTCATTGTGTTTCCATGCTCGGAGCAAATAGTCCTTATTTGGCACTTCCAGGTTAGATGGCATTCCTTGTGTTTCCATACTTGGAGCGAATAGGCCTTGTTTGGCTTCATAAGGAGAGAAGGAACAGGATGTCTGGATAGTGAAGAGGGGTCAAAAAGTAAAAGCAGATCGCATGTTGAAGATGTTCATAGTGGGTCCCAGGTTTGGAAAATTTGAAGTCTTGAACTTAGTTTTTAGTCTAGTGGAATAGTAGAATAGTGGAATAGACATCTTATTTGGGAGCAGGATTGACTATAGAAACAAAGGCCTGGATCCAAAGAGTTCAAGCAGATCAGGTAAGTGGAAGGCACTTCCAGTCATTTATGGGTCCCCCCAATATTTGCTTCCAATCACTTGCAGTCCCCCATGCCACAAGGATCACTATGCCAGAGGATGACCATTGGATGGCTCATTTTCTACCATGCTTCCTTGCACTGCCTGCACAAAAGAATATCTATTCACATACGAAGGGGTAGGAAAATGGGACTTCTGCCCATGAGCACCATGCCAGGTGAATCAAAGACCGTGTGTCAATAATATTGGATGTTCATTTTCTACTATTAGGAGCAGGAAGAAATGGCAAAGAAACGTGAAGAGGACCTCAGAGTGCTGCATCAAAAGTTAGATTTACATACTGAAAATGCATTTAATAAGTTCAAGAAAACTGCATTGGTAAGTGTAAGTTTTTAAAAAGGAGGTGAAGGTAAGAGAAAATGAGAACAGGATGATGATGTGTGATAATTAAGTTTCACTAGTGCTTCATGGTTTTCACTTTTTTAATGTATCCCTTTGAATATAACTAGAAGTACTAGTTTTCACCTGTAAATCTTTTAGATCTCTATGTTCTGCATCATATAACACAATTTCTATGTGAGAAGTTGGTGCAGTTTGGAGTCTCTTATTAGCACAAAGATACAGTGCAGATAATGAAAATGGTAACAATTTCACAGATGTTGAGCAGGATGGATTTATACCAGAAGTAATAAAGAGTCCAGTAGCACCTTTGAAACTAACCAACTTTATTGTAGCATAAGCTTTCGAGAACCACAGTTCTCTTTGTCAGATGCATGGAGGGTATGAAGAAACTGGCCAGAGATATATAGGTGGTGAGGGAGGGGGGAGTAGATGCAAATCAGTTGCAAAAGTCATGAAAGAGGTGGAGTGCACAATTCATGCTGGGTGTGACCTCTCCCCTCCATTGCTCAATCTGAATGGAATGCCTGAAAGGCAGTTACTTCTGATAACGAGATAACCATCCAGAGTCTCTATTCAATCTAAGTCTGATTGAGTCAGATTTACATATGAATTCCAGTTCAGCAGCTTCCCATTTGATTCTGCTTTTAAAATGTTTCTGTTGAACTATGTAACGTCCTTGTAGATTGAAGTGTTCTCCGACTGGTTTCTGGATATTGCTATTTTTGATGTCAGGTTTGTGTCCATTTATTCTTTTGTGCAGAGGTTGGCTGATTTGTCCTATGTACAGAGGAGAGGGGCATTGTTGGCACATAAGGGTATATATCACATTAGAGGATGAGCAGCTATAAGTGCCAGAGATTGTGTATTTGACACCATTGGGTCCTATGATTGTATTTTCTGGGTAGATATGTGGGCAGAGTTGGCATCTGGGTCTGTTGCAGGATCTAGTCCCTGTGCTGGTGGCTCTGTTAGCCGGTTCATGGTTGTTGGTGAGAAGTCGTTTAAGTGATATACCCAAAGCGATATTCTATTTCTAAGTGTGCCACTATAATGAAAAAGACCTGGAGAATTATCAACTTTAGGAAGTATTTTTATAAAAACCTTTCTTGGTCTAGCCAATGATGGGAGTACTGCACTCATGTATCAGAATTTTGTTAAATGGGAAGAATTCAACAAAGTTAAGTGAGAAAATAAGGATGTGGCTCATATGGAAATTCCATGGTTTGGATCCTAATGGACTATTCCATTGATATAGGCACTACTGCTGGGGCGGAATCCTAGCTGTTTTCCCATTTTCCCTCTTTGCTGCTCCTGGGGATGCACTGACACCCCACCCCCAGGAAAGATACAGGAGGCTATTGCAGAATGGAGGAGGACAGAAGCATAAGATTCATGTGTACCCAAAATATGTCTTTAGGTATTATACTCAGAAAAAATCCCATTGAATACCGCATTTGCATTTTTTTCTTTCCTTTTTCTAGCATAATGACATAAACTGCTACCCTTTTCCCAAGCACCTTTTCCCAAGCAGGTTTTACTTAGGCATTTAATTAGATCATTGGGCAGAAGTATCTTACTAGCAGTTTTGCTGGGAGAACATCATGCACATGTTTAAATCACTTACTGAAAACAAAGGGATTCAAAAGGTGCATAATTGGCTGAATTATATTCTAAAAATTAGATGTGAGGGGCTAAATTAACCCTTTCTAAAATGGATATTAGGAAGGAACCGGACCAAAGTAATTTAAGTTATAGGTGAAATGTGTTATCAAACAAACAAACAGTGAAAAATTTATTTCTCTGCATACTGTATTTTGTTCCACAGGAGTTGGTAAAAAAGCCTTCTTTAGCCGTCCCAACAAACAAACATTTAATGCGTCTGGCAGAGATGGAACAAACTGTAGCAGAACAAGACACCTCTCTTGCTTCTCTTCTCAGCAGATTAAAGAAAACAACCTCTGATTTACAGAAGCAAAAACAAATTACCGTAGTAAAAATCAAGGAATTTGACAACATCAGAGCCCAGTAAGTCTAGACCAAGGTTACAGTTCGTGGCATAAGTAATCTGCATAAATTTTTACATATATTAATCAAAACTTGGTATACAGAGATATAAATAAAAAACATGATATATGTCAGAATTTGCTATTAACTTCTTAAATTATGGTGGTAAAAGAAAACTCAGCTTAAATTTTTATGACTTTATTACTGTTACACACATTTTGTTTCCTTTGCTCATAAATCAGTGTTTGCTATTATATATATTTGCTTTTTCAAATTCATTTTGGGTATATGTGATCAAAATTGCATTAAATTTAAAACTACTGAATTGGCAAAAGTTTGATTTGCTTTGAATTTTTTTTAAAAGAGAGAAAATTATTCTTGATGCCCCCTTTACATACTTTTACATGCTAGTACTTCTAATGAATTGTGACCTCCCTGCTGGTTCAGAATGTGCATGCAGTAGGATATCAAAATATTGTTAGCTGCCTTGCCATGCTATCACATGGTACACCAGTTGCACTTGCCAATGTTCTGGCCCCAGATGATATTTAAGTATTAAATTTCACACTTGCATAAGGGTCTACAGTGTAGAACACAGCGCATCTAAGACCTTAACTGTGGAAACTGTACACTGCAAAAAGTGCAGAGAACAGTTTCGCTGTTTACGCCTGTGTGCCTGGGCGTCTATGTAAAAAGAAAATCCAATGGGAGTGGTGCTTGTAAATTAACTATTAAAATAATTCTACTGCGTTTTGAAGTGGATATCAAGAAAACTGTTTTGATATTGATAAAGCATGTTGCTGACCTAGGCCACTACTGTCAATATTTATAATTGTAAAAAAAAGATGCAGTATTTTTAGCCCTGTTCATTCATCTAGAGATTGCTGTTAACCAGTAGATGTCATTGTTTGAATCCATTCCAGTGTGGCTTCAGGTCTGGTTATGGGACTGAACCAGCCTTGGTTGTCCTGGTGGGTGACATGTACCAGGAGATGGAGAGGGAAAGTGCAAATTTTGATATTATCTATCATGGTATGCTTTTGGACTGCTGATTGGGATTGGAAGGCACTGTTCTGCAGTGGTTCCAGTCCTACCATGAAGGTTGTTTTCAAAGTGTGGTACTAGGGGACTGCTGCTCTAGCCTTTGACCTCTGGCCTACAGGGTTTCTCAAGGTTGCATCTTGTCCTTCATGCTTTTCAGCATTTACATAAAGCCACTGAAAGAGGCCATCTGGAGATCTGGATTGAGCTGCCACTAATATGCAAATGACACTTAGTTCTATCTTGTATTTCCAGCAGACCCCAGGGAGACTGAAGAAACTGTGAACAGTTGCCTGGAGGGAGTTTTAGAATGAATAATAATAATAATAACAATAATAGTAACATTTGATTTATATACCGCCCTTCAGGACAACTTAATGCCCACTCAGAGTGGTTTACAAAGTGTGTTGTTACTATCCTCACAACAATCATCCTGTGAGGTGGGCAGGGCTGAGAGAGCTCCTAGAAGCTGTGACTGACCCAAGGTCACCTAGCTGGCTTCGAGGAGTGGGGAATCAAACCCAGTTCTCCAGATTAGAGTCCTGCCACTCTTAACCACTACACCAAACTGGATGAGGGCTAACAGACTGCAATTTAATCCTGACAAAATGATGCCACTAGCAGGAGAAAGGTCTGACCCAGGAAATGGGTTATCTCCTGTTTTATTCCCCCTAAAGGAGCAGATTCAGCTTAAGGCTGCTTCTGGATCTAGAACTCCTGTTGGATAAACAAGTGGCAGTGATGCTTCGGCTGTAGCCCTCCCTGGGGGGAAAAGGTCTTTCCACTGAGGGACATGCCCTGGTAACATCTAGATTAGATTACTGCAATGTGCTGTATGTGGGGCTGCCTTTGAAGACTGTCCAGAAGCTACAGTTGATACAGAATGCTACGATCAGAATGTTGACTAGAATAAGTCGTGGGGACCATGTCTTGTTCCATCTGCACTGGGCCCAATTCAAGGTGCCTGTATTAATTTTTACAGCCCTGTATGGCTTGAGGCCTGCCTTCTTCCATACAAACCTACCTATCCATTCAGGTAAATGTCAGACGCTAGACAGGTGGGAACTCAAGAAAGAGCCTTCTCAGTTGTAGCCTCAAAACTTTGGCTCTCCTTCTCCACAGAGATTTGTCTGTCCTATTTTTGTTGTCCATAAGTAAGAGACTTTTTTGTTCAGTTTAGTATACCACCAATAACTTACTGGCCTCCTCCCTGGGTTTTTTGGGTGTTTTGCATATTTGTCTTTCTTGAATTATTATTTTCTTGAATTATTGTATGCAAGTTTTATTTTAAATGTCTTTAATTTCAAAATGTTTTAATGTTTGATGTTTACGTCCTTTGGGACTCTAGTTGGATGGAAATTTAGCACTGAAATGTTTTAAATAAATTAAATAAGTAATTATTTTGCTGTGCTAGACTTGAGGAGAGACATGCTGCTGAAGTGAAACAATTGGAAGATGAAGTGGATGAACTAAAGAGTACATTGTCACAGGTGGAGAAAGAATTAATGAATGTAAAAACTGAGCTGGAGGCCCAGCGAGAAGCAAATAATAGAGCTCCAACAACTACAATGAAAAATCTAATGGAACGGTTGAAGAATCAGCTAGCCTTAAAAGAGAAACAGCAGAAAGTGAGTCATCTGTATTGGAAAAGTGTAATTTGGGCATAAACCAGTTAATTCTCTCCAGCAAATAAGAACTGGTTCATGCTTTCTGATTTCATGAGCCTGCAGGATGGAACCTGTGCATTTAAACTACCTGTGTAGTTTATATAAAGCACATATATAAAGATGGGTGATAAAATAGTTTGGGCCGGGGTATGTGATTCAATATACCTGGATAATACCAAATAATTACATTAGAGAATTAATATTATAGAATCCCAAATAAAATCAGGATACAGAATAAATCAGTACCAGATAAACCTTTTTTCCAACCAGGTTAAGAGGAGTGAGGGAATTAGTGAGGTTCGCCTCTTTGCAGGCTTCCCAGACTTGTCTGGTAATTGTTTGAAGTCAGGTATTGGTTCAGTTGAGCTTCCAGCAGTGTCTTTCCTTGTTTCAGTTTAGTTTTGGTGAGAGTATCTTGGTTGACATTTGCTTCTGGTGAAATTCTCTTGTTTTGACATTCTGGTGGATTCTCTAGTGTGATGTTGATTCCCCTCTTTTCTTTTCTAGTGAGATTCTGGTTTGACATTGGCTCATTGCTTTAATTTAGTTCTCATGAGATTCTGTTGGGTTTCGTTGTTCCAGCTTGCATTGAAACTTGCATTAGGAAGTGGTCTTTGGCCAGGGGTTACCCTTAAAATTTGCTTTAAAAGTCTTTGCCTGGAAAGCCTTGGAAATGTTTCCCCTGTAAGGTGACTGGAGGCACCTTTTCAGGGGCCTGTGGAATGGACTCCTAGACCCAATTTTCCTGAAACTTGGGGGTTCTTTAGTGGACAGGCAGGACTAGGTTCTCTGCAAATTTGGTGGAATTTGCTTGAAAATGCCTCTCCTCAATCCCGCTGGATACTTTCTCCCATAGGGACTAATGGCTGAATATATTCAGAATTCCTAGTTTTAATTGAACCCGATCTGATAATCTGATCTGGATTTCAGGAACAACAAATGTTTATGGTATTCCTAAATACTAGATCCAAATTCAGCCCAATTGGGAGGGGGGAGTTGCACACCCCTAGAAGTAGTACTGGGCTTAGATTATATAGCTTTTTCAGAGTTGCACTGTCAACTTGGTCTGTGACTCAGAGTAGATGTTACCCTCAGTGTACAGCTGCTGCGTATCAAGATCACTCCTGGCTTTTAGTCATTTATCTCATCATAATGTTCTCTGTGTCCTCAGCCATGCGTATAATTGGCCATGGGGTGGGGGGGATACACAGCATGTTGTGACATTACAAAAATATATATAGATTCTATTAGATGTTATCTGGAGAGGGGGATTATATATGGTTTTTCCTTCTGAGGCAAAAGAATGCCTGGTTTGTTCTTTTGACTGTGATCAGTTATGGGAATCCCTTCAAAATGTTAAGTTTTACATTATCACACAATTTATATCCTGTGGAGCCATTCTCCCAACAGCACTTTGCTCTGATGTAAGGAGTCTTTTCCATTAGCAGGAGAGCCTCTTGCATCAGGTGAAGGCTGTTTATGGTGTAGGAAAATGTCACCACTAGCAAGCTGAACTTGTGGAATCAAGCCATGTATTTGTGGTGTTTTTAATTAGTTAATTGTAGACAAAACATAGTGGCATAGGACTGGATAACTTTTGTTATTGATCCTAAGCAAATTCTGAATATATTTTTAAATATTTGTAAACATCTGCAGGCTTTAAGTAAAGCACTACTGGAGCTCCGAGCAGAAATGACGGCTGCTGCAGAACAGCAGATTATTTCTCTAGCATCACAAAAGGAAGCGCATATGAATGTTCAGCAGATTGTTGATAAGCAAACAAAGGAGCTGCGGGTGAGCAGGAAGCATTGTGTTGCCTGTAAAGATCAAGTACAATAAGGCTTATATGTCGCTGTGAAAGCTACAGAATGCATTAAACTATTGAATCCCCCTTTCCCTGCCACCCTGCCTTGCCGTAGTCTTCAAATGATTAGTTGGGTTAAAGCCTCAGATGCAGCTACCTAGGCAGTGTCGCTTAGAAGTGTTTGTTTACTTCCTTTGGACACATATAGGGCTCTGCACAAAATCCATTCAGTCAAAAGAAGTTGGATAGCAGGAAATTAAATCAAAGGATGTTGGATAGAAATGTTTAAGGATAAAAGCATGAAAGGCTCAGCCTTGCAGATGATAGGTTGGATCAAGTGCAAAATTTCCACTTGCACTAGAGCTCTAGTACGAGCAGAAACAATCGGAAGTGTCCTAAATCCATTTATGTTTCTGCCTGTGCATCGCTGGATCCAAACCTAAACCCCTCTGTAGTTAGAACTAACAGAATTTAAGAGTATGTGTAGTTTATTTTTTGGCATTTGTAGCATATACAGTGTACTGTTATATCAGCCAAAAAAAATTCTGCTTGATCGTAATTCAGTAAGTTTATTTTTAGAAAAAAATTCTATAATAGTGCCCGTATGAATCTGTTGCAACAAGAACAATGGAGAGTCTTGTTCTGCCTTGAAGATGAACAGGTGCTTCTAGGAAACAATCTAATCAGATTGGCATGTAGCACACACTTTGTAGCTATTTAGTATCATTAGTATCATCTAATCTTGTTGTTAGTACCTACTGCATGGTGATAGGGCCACATAAATTCATTCAGAAGTCACAGCTCTGTGGTAGAGTATGTAGTTTGCACGCAGAATGTTCCTGTTTCAATCTTTCTCTGTATGAGGCCCTGGAAAGCCACTGCCAGCGAAAGTAAACAGTACAGAGTTAGGGAGACCACTAGTCTGATCTTATATAAAGTATCTTGATATATTCAGTCTAGAAGTTGGGATCCATTGGCACAACTGAGTGTTGTGTGTGTCTGCATGTGTGCTGGGGGAAAAAAATAGTCATTGCTGGGCTTTTCCACTGCCACAAACTCATGTAGTTGTGGCCTTCTCTGTATAGTGGTCATCATCACCAATAATGGGGTTTTTTATATGAAATAGTTATTGTTTTCAATCAAAACAAATCTCTTTATTTTTCCATAGTTGTTCATGAACAACACAGCTTTCCCATTTCTTTTCATAGAGTCAGATAGAGGATTTAAATGATCAACTTTCAAAACTGAAAGACTCTCTCAGGATAAGCAGAAATAAAGAGAATTCATTACTAGATGATGTGGATAATTTAAACCAAGAGCTTCAGAAAAAAGTGAAAGCCCTTACAAAAGTTCTAAGGGAGAAAGAGGAAATGGAAAAGGAAAATGAAGAACTAAAAAAACGGATTAAAAGGCTAAGCAATGCAGTTCAGGTAAACTGCATATGTACAGTGGAACATTTTTTTGGAGTCAGTTGGTTTGAGGGTTTTTTGCACTGTGATAAATCATTTAGTGCTGACTGGGGAGTTGGGGGGTGGAGGCATGGGGACACTCTTTGTGCAACAACATCACATCACTTTAATAGAGTTTCCAGTGATTCGTAGAGTGGCATGATGTCTCTTCTGGGTTTTCCCTGTAAAGTGATGTAATGCCATTGTGCTGATGGTGATTATTTTTCTCCTCCAGCCAATGGAACCGTGATGGGTAGTGGGGGTTGCTGGTGAGAGGTCTACCATAGCCGGAGACCTGGTAGCCCTAGTGTTGATCCACAATACTGTCTATAAAAGGGGAAAGCAACTTTTTATGGCCTGAGAGCCAAAATACCTGAATGTCTACTTGAAAAAGTATTTGTGCATTGGCAAAAAAAAGGGAGGAGGGGGAGGTATAGGCAAGAGTCACTGGGAGCAAGCCAAGCCCCAGTGGTATGTCCAACACTTCAGCGGCTCGTCTTGCTTTTCTGAGCAGAGAACAGTCTTTGTGTAGAGCAAAATGGTCTGGAACACTATTCATTGACTGGGAAGGGGTGCCTATATGCATGTTCTGATCCAGTGACTTGTTTAGGAAAGATGTCAGCCTTTCAAGTATCTGTGGGAGTATATCTTGAAACCAAGTCTTAATTTCTCTGAAGAAATTAAGTCAGTGACACTTTTTATTTTCTCTGAATACCGATTTACGTTACTTCAGCATTTTACCTGAAACTAAGAGCCAAGCTACAAGTGACGCCTGACACAGGTTGGACACTTGTCAGCTTCCCTCAAGTTTTGATGGGAAATGTAGGCATCCTGGTCTTGCAGCTGTAATGGAGAGCCAAGCTGTAAAGCCAGGACGCCTACATTTCCCATCAAAACTTGAGGGAAGCTGACAAGTGTCCAACCTGTGTAAGGCGTCACTTGTAGCTTGGCTCTGAGACAATCCTTAATCTAAGAGGATTTCCCCCAAAAGAGGTCATACTCAATGATTTTTTTATTATTTTACATAACTGTAACTTGTTGGTGACTTTAAGACACACACATACCCCTTTTTCCTGATGGCACATGTGAAAAAAAAATTAACCTTCCTTTCAGGTTGGTGGATTAATCCCTACATACAATTTGATCAGGGTTACTTTCTTTGCTAAATTTAGATTTTATTCAGAGCATCCATTCCTTCATAAATAGAAACACTGCTGCTTTTAGCACACCCAGTTATGCTTCAGTGACACCCATTGGATGTTCCAGTATCTGTACTAAGCTCTACATCAATCATTTTTATATAAAAAAAACTTTTTCAGGGTAAAACCAATGAGCAAACTTTGATAGATGAACTTCAAAAGAAAATTAAAAAGCTGGAAAGCGAGCTAGAAAAAAATGAAGAGTCGGCAAAGAAAACTCCAAGAGAAGACAAGGTATATGAGGCACACAACTGGAATGAGATTATCTAATGTCACTTGTGTCTTGTTGGCATTAACCTTTTTGTTTACAGTTTTATTATGAGCCTTTTGGTTTGCAGTGGAAGAAACAAGCAAATCAATGATCAGGTGGCAGGATTAGCAGAGGTTTACAATTCCAGTAATTCTGAACACTACTCTTCGAATGTTTAAGTCAGCAGGACCTCACTGTTAAGTTATCTGCAGAAAAGCAGTTTGTTATGGTTTAAATGTGTGTTCCGTTAAGGCTAATCTGCTAACCTCCTTTTTCTCCTGGCATCTCATAGAGCAGTCTGTCTTACTGTACTGTAGCATCTCAAGTTCCTCTAAACTTCTTATTTTCTTTCACAAAACCTTCCCTTCTTTCTCTTTATGCCAGAAAGTATACTTGTATGTTTCTCTGTACCGTCATAAGTCTGTGCCTCATCTTTGTTACCCTTCATTTCCCCCTATTTTTCCCTCGCCGTACCATCTGTTGCACCCCATCCCTCTTCTCTGTATATACATTCTAGCACTTGGTAACCCTGCCTTCTACAGACAAGCAGCTCAAATGTCATCGAGCAAAACAGGGAATTGTAAAGAAAATAATGGCAAAGCAGGCGTGAGTAAAGATTGTTATGTCTCTAGTTACCTTTTAAAATAGACCCTGAGAGCTTTGCATTGCTCTTCTGTGTTTTCCAGAGTTCTAAGGAGGAAATCATACGATGGGAAGAAAGTAAAAAATGGCAGACTAAAATGGAAGGGATGAAGAATAAACTAAAAGAAAAGGAGAAGGAAGTAGAGTCCATAACCAAACAGTTAAACACAGTAAAGGAACTTTTTTCAAAGTAAGTTGATTTTAGTTAGCACAATGTTCAGCAACTTTGCATACAAGATATATATATATTTGTAGGAGTGTTCTAGCCAATGGAAAGCAACCTATGAGTAAAAAGATTATTTTTGATCCATTGATACAGATTTTACAAAACACAGTACCACATCAGTGAAACACGAGAAATTGTGGCTGATAGACCTATGATAGAGCTTCACAGAGCACAGCCCCAGTCTCATGGGCTCCCTCACTGCCCTGTAGTCTTCCCGTTGGGGACCTGGGAGATTTGCCTCATCAATGGCCCTCAGTCCCTTTTGTTTCATGTAGGGTGTGGTTGGTGATCAAGATTTGATCAAGAATCTCTTAAGTGAATCCCTTCATGCAACCTCATATGTTGGGTGCCTTCCCAATATTCTGAGAGATGTCTTGCTCACCTAGATCTCCCTCTGAGCAGGCCCGCTCCCATGACACTGAAAAGATTTTCTCTGTAGCTGCTGTGATTTCCTCACTGAGGAAGAGGGCCCAATGTTCTACCTCTCTCATGGCTGTCTGAGCAAGTGATGACCTTAAGTACTGGCTGGACTTTTTTTTCTTGGAACTAGGGAATGAGACATCATGACTTAATTGCCAACATGTGATATCATATCGCATCCTTTTTTGAAGCTGATAGGTTCGAGGTGTCCACGTGGTTTCTGCCTTGCCATTGCAGCAATTTTATAACCACAGTAAAGATAATGATGAAACAAAATACTGTGTCAAATGACTGGAGTTTCCTCTTGTGGAGTAAGGTACCCAGAATATATTTGCCAAAAGATTACTAGGAGCATTCTGAGGCTACAGACAGCATGTCCCTAACTGCATGCCTACTGCCATTATGATCTTAGTACAATACTGAGAGGTATTTGCAGAAGAGCTTTCTTTCTATGTATAGGATTATCATGCAGAAAAGTGAATGATAGAGCAGTGACTTATGAAAGTACAATTAAGGAATAAGTATCTTCTGCTGCTCAAGATTTATGAATCAATGAGCTTCTAAGGGAATAAAAGAAAAGTACAATTAAACAAGCAAATGAATCCTTAAGGAAGACCAATTATATATTTCAGGGCTGATAAAGAAAAAATTGTGCTACAAAAGAAGCTCAAGAACAGTGGTGTTACTGTCGATCACGTTGTTGGAGTACGGGCTTCAGAATCTGAGAAACAGCTGGAAGAGCTTCAAAAACGAAATATAGATTTGGAGAATGAGATTGCTCACCTGAAGTAAGAATTATGTTTAAAAGTCTCTTGAAACTTTGGACTTTGAGGGGTAAATAGCAGCATTATATAAAAATTACATTAATGGGTATGATATACCGCACAGCCCCATCTGGAATTATCCCAGTCTATCCATTTAAAAGGGTTTAGTTTGGAATAACTCTGCATAGAATTGCAGTGAACAACTGCAGTGCTGAGGCTTTAAGACATGAAAATAGCATTCAAAAAAAGATGCTTTTATTGGGTGGATATATTGTTATAACAAGATGCAAGTATTTTTTTAAAGCACACTCTTGTTAGTGAACTGAGTGGGCAGAGACATTTTTAATATAGGTTTTTAGATTTATTTGTTTAATAAACCCTTTCCTCCAAAGATGCTCAAGGCAGCTTACAAAGTTAAATATAAACATAAATATATCAAAAACAATTAAAAACGGAGTTAAAACACAGTTTTTAAAAAGTTAAAACAAATAAAATGTATGTAATAATACACTTACCAGTAGGAGCTGAGTTTTGTAGCTTGGTGAGAAACGTACAGTGCTGGTTTTCTGCCCCAGGTTATCTTTGGTTGACAGACTGATTGGTAACTGTACTTTGGGGACATTGTTTACCAACATTTGGGTAACAATACCTAAAAAGACAAAGCTGAAGAGTTGCTTTGTAATGCTTTCTTTCCCCAAAAGTCATCTCTCACTACTTACATCAGAATATAATATTAAAGAAACGTGGGGTTGGTATGTCTAAGGATTGTATATTACTAGGTTGTTCTGGGTGGTATTTCTGTTCATACAGTTACCTCAGCTCTTATGTAGGAATAATATTACCTGCTATTATATTAAATTCTTTTGCATCCCTACACTGACAGTGCAATCCTAAACAGAGTTACTTTGGTCTAAGCCCATTGAAATAACTTCTTAGGGTTGCATTATTAGTCACACTATACACATAACGCTGATTCTTAATCAGGATAAAGGAAGTGTTGAACTTTTTCCTCCCCTTTCCTCACTTAATTAGGCAAAGCTTATTTAATGTCAAGTTTTGCATTTCTTCAGTAGTAACATCTCTCTGTTTTGTCCAGGACACAGTATGCTTTACCTCGTGATTCTGTAGTGGAAGACTTACACTTAAAAAACCAATACCTGCAAGAAAAACTTCATGTTTTGGAGAGGCAGTTTTCTAGAGATACTTTTTCAAGACCTTCAGTAAGTTACATTATTTTTATTTCTTGTATAGCTAAACTGTACATCCTTATATATAACATGAAATCAATGTGTAGACTCTTTCTCTTTCATTTCTTTTTCTTACTCTCAGTTGGCTGGCACACTAGATTGCAGCATTCTGCAATTCTTCATGCTTTAAGTTTGTAGCCCAAATATTTCAGTAGCTGCTGGTTTTTATAATGAATGGGTTTCATGTTCAAATAGACACGGCATTACCCCACTACCTGTCTTTAAAAGGTGGGAAATGAAGTACATAAGTCATAAACTGATCTGATCTTATTTCACATAAAACAGGGAGTATTTTATCCGAATAGGGATTGATAGTATTTTAATTTTCTTTTTGATTTGGGTTATAAAGTGAAAGAGTAACATTTGAATTGGGAATATTAAATTAATAACACTGAAAAAGACAAATTCAGTGGTAGGAATTATTAGGAAAGGGCTTCTAAGAGATTCTGATTTTTTTAAAAAAGATGAGTGAAGAGGGGCAGGGCCTATTTATAAAATAATGAACTGTTTGGAAAAAATAGACATTTTTCTTCCACTCTGAAAATTCTAGAATTTGCGGTCATGCAACAAAATTAATCAACACAGCAGTAGTTTGAGGGTAAACCAAGCTTTACTTCACACAGATCACAATTTGTGACATTAAAAAAGGATTAGACAGATTAATGAAGGATGCTTTTATCAGTTGCAGTTAGCCATGAGAGCTAACTGTTCAGGTTCAGCAGCAGTGTGTCTTTGCATAACAGAAGCTGGAAAGAAACTATGAAAGAGGGCTGCTGCCTTAATGCCTTGGTTAGAGTTCAGCAGGGCAAACAGGCCAGATATTGTTAAAAATGGACTGTCTGACTGGATTGCTCGAAGTGTCATTAGGAAAAGAATTCACTTTTTATGCTTTGAATATAGCAGCTGACCAGTGAGGGAAGCGATGGTGCATTGAGGTTAAGGTATTGAGCCCAGGAGGAGTTTATGTTGTTTCCAACCAGTAAGGGACAAGAGCATGTGCCATCTTGATTATATAATTTCTTTTTTTTAGTCCAAGCTTATATTTTCAGTGTATGAGGGCCCAATAACATGTAAAGGCTTTCGTCCTGTTGTCTCCTTTCCAATTGATTGGTTTTCTTTTCGTGCTACCTTCCATCTGTACTAGAATTCTCCAGATGGTGCAGTTGCTAACATTGCCCTTCCTGCTAACAAAAGCACTCAGCAAAAGCTTTTGAACTTTCCACTTAAGAAAACTCCATTAAGTAAGGCCACATTGAGCCATCACGTTTCTGTTAGTATGATGAATACAGTTGTTGATGAAGTTGATAAGGGAACACACTTTGCCGAGGACTCTCATGAGGCTGCTGAAGATGTTGCTGTAGTTCCAGAAAAGCAGTTTGAAAATGGAGGAAAGCAGGAAGACTTAGAGGCAGGATCAGAAGGCAAGAAGAGCAGCTCTTTGAAAATGAATTCGACTGAAGAGGATGCTGAAAAAGAAACGGCAAAGGTTCATGACGAAGAAAAAATTGACCAAGAATGCAAAATAACTGAAGAAAAGCAAGACAATTCTGAAGAAGGAGGCAGACCCGAATCTTGCCCTGACAAAAAGAGCTGCACACAGTCTGACTCTGAGGAGGATACTGTACAACACAATGAATGTGACTCAGAAACTGAAAAAAATACCAGTGAGATGGTAGTGGAAGAGGCACACGAGGGCCATCAAACAGATCAAGAGAAGGCTGAATCAGTCACAGAGCTTTGTGGTGTTCCTCAGGTTTGCCACTCCAACTTCCCTAACCCTTGCTTTGAAGTGTTGCTTTGTGTAGCTAATCGTGACTGAAACATTCAGTGTGGTGTGGCTGGTAACCTGACAATTCCTTAGCACTGTCATTACCCTATCATTTCCTACAAGACCTATTTATAGTAATGGCCACATCCTTTTTGCTTATAATACAATAGATTAATAGTAACGTAGTGTAACATATTGTTCCAGAGGTTTGACAGTAGATGCAAAAAGTTAGGATTGTGTCTTAGAAAGAAATGCTCCAGCTTATATCCTTAGTGGCTCGTATCCAATGCACAGTGAGTGAAATGAAGCTCATGGAACAGGACTTCTTTGCCTTTCTCCCTTCTGCAGCCCCCTGAAATTCTGCTCCTGGGGGTCAGCGGGACATCATGATCAACATAGGAAGGGGTGGTACTCCAGTGAGGGGTGGGGGGAATCAGTGAAAATTACCTCCTGCCCTCTGCCAATGGAAGGGCACTTCAGTCAGTGTCAGCTGGTAGCCACTATCTTTTATGGTTCATTGTGAGACTTTCTCATCACAACAGTCTATTTTTGCTATTTATTTCTTCAGCAGTTTGTCATAATAACCATTTGCTAACACGCACACACACCTACATGGTTCTATCCTTGGTGTAGGAAGCATTTGCTTAATATACTCATGTAGGGTGATTCACTGTTACCTTCTAATGAATTTGTTGAAAGAGGGCTGGCAAAAATAGACTTTTTTATTTGTAAAAAGAGAACGTTATTAAATATTATCTTGTATCACAGTACCTGAAGAAGCTGTCTTCATTAACATAATATGGGTATTTTGCATTTTTATGTGGTGATTTAACTATGCTCCTTCTATCCATTCCAAGACTTCCGGACTAGGATCAGATGATCTATGCCAAAAAGAACAAGAGCTTCAGAAGGAGAATATAAGGTTATCTTCTGAAAATATGGAACTACGATTCCAGCTAGAACAAGCCAATAAAGACTTGCCGAGATTAAAGGTATATTTTAACAAATATATAAAGATATATTAGAACAAATGACTGCCTTTTTCTAAATAAGGGGGCTTTCCACCAAGGGAATGAGGCATTCTGCCTTAGGAAAACTCCTTCCATCAGTAAAAGTGTTTTCATTTAGTAGCAGGAAGTTATTGGAGCCAATTCAAAGGCAAATTTAAAATTTAAAAAATAGCTGCAAAACGTGAATGTAGCAGATCTTTCAAAATATCAATTCTTTTATTTTGAATTGGAGGCAGGGGTGAGATGTCCTAAATGTTAGGGCTGCATTTCTGAATTCCCTTGTAAAACTGACTACAAGAGACACAGTAGCATTCAGTGGCTATATCCTGATGCACATCCAAATATGGATCCATATCTAAACATTGTTAGGACATTTGGATATACTGTATATCCCATTTCTATAAATGCAGTGCCATCGGTCAGCTTCCCTATTCCAATGTGTATTTGGATTCTTGACTGATTCTGATGCTGTATGATTTGCATGCATAAGCTTGCTTGTTGTGTGGATTGCTTTCTCTGGACTAGAACCCTTGTCTCTATAATATTGGTGACAAGTATTAGCAATAACATGTATAACTACTCTCCCATTATTATCTAGTCATCCTCCAGTTTGCCCCTCAAAACGCTGGCAATTTTCAAACAGTCTGGTTGTCCATGGAGTGTATCATTAGCTGTGTATATTTTGCACATACATGGTTGACAGCATTATATATAACATTAGCAGTTTATAAATAGCGTAATAACATTTAATTAAAAACATATAGTAGTAAAAAAGGGCTGTAAATTTGCCAGGTTGTGGCAGTTGACAAAGATGATAAGCCAGTGCAGTCTGAGCAGAAACAAATGACATTTGCATTAAGCTATGTCTGTAAGCAGCAAGCTGGGGGTTATCAAGGGTGGGTCAGCAATAGGCATGCTGCTCTCTGTTGAATGAGAACATTGGTGCCACTGTGAAAGTAGCAATTTAATTTTTCCTTCTTTGCATGCATAGTCTTTTTTATTGTCAGTTCAATATAAAAATGTCATTTTGAGAAGACACTTTTAACCTGAATAAGATTATCATTTCCCCCCCACTGGTTAGGATCAAGTAGGTGACTTAAAAGAAATGTGTGAGCTTCTCAAGAGAGACAAAGTAGAAGCTGAACGGAAGTTAGGCAGTGTCAGAGGGGTGAGTATTATGGTGTGAAATGTGTTCTGAGAACAAGACTAAACTAATAGTCACCTTGAAACAAAAATATTTTGAAGCTTTTTTCCTTAATTTTGAAAAAATGATGAAAATGTTGCTATGCTTCTTTGATAATTGGATGCACATCGAGAGGATATACACATGTTCTATTAGATAGTAAGTCTGTCTGTGGTGAGAATCTATAGAGCTTCTATGAGCATATGCAAGAACTTCTGCATAGCCAGCAGTCATTTGACCTATTTACACTTTGAATAGAAGTTGTGCTTTTGAAGCACAAATTACTTTTAAAATCAACTTCCTGTGCATTTTAGGAAGGGGCTTCTGGCCTATCCCCCATGATAATTACCCTAGAGTGTCTACTTTATTAATACAATTCCACCAAGCTAATCATCTTCACTTGTTAATATAGAACCTTGGGCTAGTTTCTGTATCTATATGATGTATATGAATATGTATATACATATTCAGTATGTATATGATGACTGTGGTTAGTTTTATCCTCCTCCAATATGGACAGTAACAGAATCTTTGGCTTTCTCTTGGCTTATGAAGAGTAAAGCAACTGGGGCCTTTCTTGTTGGCCCTGGAAGTTCTCATATATCCCTCATGACCAGAGTATGACCAGCTGCATCTTAGAAGCTTCCAGTTATTCAAAACAAGTTCCCTGTTCCTTGCTGCTTAGTGCTCTCTTTCCTGACTACTATAGGTCAGTTTCATGCCCAGTACCTTTGAGCATTTAGCTCATGTGGAGCAAGACATCTCTGTTTCTGTGTACAATGGAGGGTCCTTTTGTCTCTTAGATAAAACTGGCCGAGGTTCATAAATGAGAGAGTTTGGGGGTCAAGGACCATGTTGGGAAAGCCTCTGGAACTGGATTTGGTTACTGAGCCATCTCCTTTAGCTTGTACCTCATAAAAAAGGTTTGCCCTAAACCAGTGTTTCCAAACCTGTGGGTTGGGACCCAAAAAATGAGTCACGAAGCTTCTGAAAGTGGGTTGCAGGCCAGTCGTCCCTAATGGCAGTTCCTATCCTTTGCACCTTACTGTTTCTCTCCTCTTCTTTTTTTACAGCTTCTCACATTCTTGCCTCACCCTCCCTCTTTGCAACAATAATAAGGGGGGGGGGAGCTGTCTGGCAACCAATAACCTTATGGTAGTAGATAGAAGGAGGAGGAAAGGCTGGAGATGGGTAGGAGCTGTTCAGCACCTGGATAAGTGAGAGAAAGAGATATGTGTGAGCATAGATGCTGTATTTCCACTGCTCCTTCAGCATCCCAACCTCTTGCCCAGCCTCCTACAGTGCCTCACTGCCCTCTCTCTGTTATGGGAGATATACTGCACTGAGCCACTTGCCACCCCACCTCTTTGCTGACATCTATCATCTTCCTGCATCTCCTCAACCTGCCCTCCCTTTCTCAGTCTCTTGGGCAAGCCCTGGATATAAAATAAATTTGGACACCATATCAAAGAGGTTAGGAACAACTGTCCTAAACTAGTTTATCACCATCCTTAACCTCATTATTTGTAGTATTGCAGCAAGTTTCTGATCCTATCAGTTAAAGATATGCTGTAAGGATAAGCAGTTGGAGGATGTCTCAGTTTTGCTTTGCTTAAGACCAATTTTGCCTCAGTCTAATCTCAAATAGACAACTAGTTGTTATTGTCTAACTCTTCCTCCTTTTGTGTACCGTGGAGATAATGCCATTACATCACCATATTGGATCAAGTTTGTAGCAAATGTGTAGCTTGTAAGTAACCTGGGTCCTCAGTCAGGGGGAAATATTTCAGCTGAAGGAGAGACATTACAGAAGTCCATCTAGGATATTAGAAGCATTCATCATACTAGGTTTGTTTAGTTTGTGGAATGGAAGGGGCTCATGTGAAATATTCTTTCCTTTGATTTTTTATAAAGGCTGGAAGAAGTGGGAAAACTGTTCCAGAGTTAGAGAAAACAATTGGTTTGATGAAAAAGGTTGTTGAGAGGGTCCAAAGAGAAAATGAAGAGCTAAAAAAAGCACCTGGAGTGATCTCCAGTGAAAAAATTGCCAACCTTGAACAAGAAAATCAGTGCTTAAAGGTAAAAAAAAAAAGGGGGGGGGAGGTAAAATGGGATTTCCATAGTCTTGAATATTATTTGGTTTAATATCAGCATATAAATGTATCCTGATATTAATGATATCCTGATATAAATGTATCCTGATAATTGTATACCACCTTTCTGCCTGGCAGTTGGCTTCTAAGATTCTATCATTAAAAAAAGCAAAATTCAGCAAGTTACTTAGGCAGCAGTGATATAATATCTCCACAGGCCTCTTGCTACAGTCGTTTCTCTTCAAAGGCTCCACAGTGGTCATGACAGAATAACATCCCCACCCCCGAACTGTGTCAGCCTGCAGCCAGTGTCAGGTAGCAGTCGATGATTTTGATCCTTAAGGGTCCTTTATCCAGGCAAATGGAGAGTCTGTGGGTCTTAATTGACCCCAGCAACAGTAGCAAATGGCAAAGGCATATCCGCTCTCCAGTTAGTGCCAGCATTTTTCACATTTTAAAAATATTACTGTGTGTACTACAGAAGGTGTATTACAGTTGTATAAAAATCACTGTGAGCTTTGCCGTTACTGAAATGGTCACTGTAATTTGCAGATTGTCATGATATTAGCAGTTTAGTAGATAACCACTATTCCTTTCTGTTTTTACTTGTGAAACAATGAAGTCTGAAGTGGAAAAACTAAAACTTCACCTTGGCGGTGAACTAAGTACGCGTTATGAGTTGAAGACTAAAGGCACAGAAAAAATCATTGCTGAAAATGAGAGAATACGGAAAGAGCTGAAAAAGGTAAGAAGATAGAAAATTACAAGTATTTATGATTTTTTTATTGCAGCTGGGTTCTTACCACAATGCAAAAAGATTTTTGTTTTGAAATATAAACACCTTAAAATTGCTTATTTGACTTGATCCTACTTGATCCTACTTGATCCTTGCTCCCTTCCACAAAGCAAAGAACCTAACCTATGCAGCCTCTTGGTTTTAAAACAAAATTTTAAAATTGGTTAATAGGAAATAGAGAATGGAGAGAAACTACGCATTGCCAGGAACAATCTTGAGATACTAAATGAGAAATTGACTGCAAAACTGGAGGAGACAGTAAGAAAGTTAAGCTTGGCTGAAAGCAGAAACCCACAACTTGAGGGAGCTGACAGCAAGGGTTGGAAATCCATTGTCATAACAAGGTAGGAACTGAAAACTGCTATGCTACGCTATGCTATTACAGCAGCCCATCCTGAGCCCCCCATCCCAAAAGGCAAATGTTCACACCCTGCTTCAAACATATAGGCAGAGCTTTCGATTCTGACCCAGTCAGCAGTCACTTATTTGACTGGTATAGTTACTCTGCTGATGGGGATGCAGTAATTGGGGACAGCTCTTCTTGTGATTCTGGTCTGTTAGTACAGCTTGCAAGAAAGAGAGGAATGGCCACCCCATTCCTCTGACTTGGTTTCCGAGTTCCTGACGCTATTCAGTGAATGTGTGAATTGCTCTTCAGGTATGTGTCTGCTCGATGGAAGTTAGATAGAGACTAGGCTCCATCCCCCACTCATTGCTAATCTCAGCTGAATTCATCTTGCCAGGAGAGGGCAGTCTGAGGGGGGCAAGGGGAGGAGGATCTCCAAGTTACATTCTCCTGCATAAGTTACATGTTCTTGCACTACTGCTGGTGTCTCATAAGCCATGAAGTTTGCAGGGGGATGAGATCAAGTGTGAATGAATGGAGAGCCAAGGTCACAAAAGGGCTCTCTGAGCACTTCATTGTGAGGGCTCTTGCATGTTCTATTGGAATCTTGTCAGATACAGGAATATAAGAATGCTGTGGTTGAAGTGGGCCATGTTCACTTTCCTGATGTCCACCTAGCAAAAGCGGGCTTGAATCCACATCTTCAGAACTCCTGCTGATTGTACCACAGTGCTGTTTCCACTTGGGAGATCCTTCCCTTTGTTTCCCTCCCTTGGTGTATTCCATATGTTGGCAGCAACTGCCTGATGTCAGGGGCCCCAGCCACAGTGTCCCACATTGGTTGACTGAATCTGTATGCATTATTCACAAAGGTATTGGTGGCACACCTCTTTGTGATTGGTGGATATCAGTTGGATTGGTCATGATTCCAGTATAATCACTCTGCTATCTGAGACTTATTTCCCTTCTGCAGAACGGCAATAGGATAGGAAGTAATGGTGCCACAAAGGTGTCAGCAATCCACTCATTTCAATGTCTTATCATGGGGGCAGTTGTTATGTATTTGTTTCCCCCCTAAATATTTCCAATGAGTGAGATGCTCATTTTCAGATTTATTTGCACTTCTCTTACATATTCTGAAGGTTTTTAATGGTAGAGTCAGTATGCATAACTTGGTATCTGATTCACAAAGTCTCTGAATTGAGGAAGCTTTACAAAATATATATGCCTCACTGACAGAATGTTCTGTTAAATTGATGAGAATAATATCACATCAGTTTGTTGTTTTCTGTTTACTAGAATATCTGTGGCCCACTGTGTTATAAATTTACAAAGCAAGTATATACATAGGTTCCCTTTGTAACTGACGCAACTAATCTGTGTGCAATGGCACTGAATATGTACTTTTGTTTTTGTATAAGAAATGCCTTAGCAGTTATTAAAATCAAGGTCCACCCAGTCCAGTGTTCTTCTCAATTCTTCTCATTCTTCTCAGTAACCAGCAAATATCAGGTTAATTGGAAAGAGCCTAGTGGTGGCTCTTAGTCTGTCTTCTGCCCACCCTGAAGTAGAAACTTATGCCCAGATGGGATCCACTTTTCTTGAACTTTGGGCAACAGTATTGGATATGTGTCATGACAAGAGAATATTCCCTGCATTGGATGAGCATAACAATGCAGTTTTGTTTGGAGTTACTCCAGTCTATGCCCACTGAAATCAGTGCAACTCTGCATAGAATTGCACTATAGACTATATGTTTACTGACAGATAGCCACAAAACTACCCAGCCTCCAGACTTCCTTGTAGCCTGTCTCACTTTTGAATCCCATAATTTGGGCCTTTCTATTGTGTAAATTCACAGCAAAATAGATGTAATAGCTAGTACATTCAGTTTCAATCACAAACTGATTTCTGCAATAGGAGTTTGTGGTATGTGAAGTATTGATATCAATTGTAGACATATGTATTGTTTTTGTTTTTCCTTATTTTTTTGTGCTTTGTAAAACGTTTGGTCTTTGCAGCACTTGTTTTGCATTACAGTTTAAGATTTTAAATCTGGAAATTTTATTGGGTAAATGGCTCTTAATCTTATACTTTCAGAATGTATGAAAATAAGATGAAAGAAATGGATGCTGATATTGCCAAAAAAAATCAAACCATTAGTGACCTTAAACATACGCTACGGAAAGCAACAGATAGTGAAGAAAAAAAAGAAAACTATATCCAAGACTTGAAAGTCCAAGTGAGTAAAACTTGCTTTTGCTAACCATTTACTAGTTGAATACCATCGGCAGAATTTTAGTGCGCAGTAGAATGTTAGAATGCCTTAATATCGGGGGGTTTTCCTCGTCTCAGAGGGCAGTCTTTACTTGAGATAGCACCAGATCCTCATCCCACCGCATTTTTTGCGGAGAAGGAAAGCCTTGTTTAGGCTCAGTGCTCAATAGGCTGCCTCTAGCAGAGCTTTTCCTCAAACGTTGAAACAAAGCCTTAATATTCTAAAGTTTTCTGAAGATAAACCAGAGGGGAAGGAACATCTGGGGAAAGGGCCTTGCCTTCTCACTTTAAAGGGAACAGGCCCGGTTTCCCCTTTGGGGCCACCCAGGGCATTTACAATGCCAAACAGTTATTTTCATTGTAACCATCTTGTATATACATTAGGCTGGTGTTGGGCTCCTTCCACCCTTTTTCTTTATGTTACTTTACAAATTTGTTATTCAGTTATATATTCATCTTAACAAAGCTGAACAAGGAGAGTTTTTCTTGTGGCCTGACAGAGCAGGGAGTTTCCAACTCAGTAAATTCAGAAGACTGATACCGTCTTCTGAATAAAAAGCCGTGCTATTCCGGATGTAAAGACTGCCTTGTGGACACTAGAAATACGGGACATATACAGTAAGTAAAAATCTTTCTGGCTGTTGTGGGTTTTCCGGGCTGTATTGCCGTGGTCTTGGCATTGTAGTTCCTGACGTTTCGCCAGCAGCTGTGGCTGGCATCTTCAGAGGTGTAGCACCAAAAGACAGAGATCTCTGTGTCACAGTGTGGAAAAGATGTAGGTCATTTGTATCTACTCAGGAGGGGTGGGGTTGAGCTGAGTCATCCTGTAAGAGTTTCCCAGGGTGTGGAATGCTAATGGCAGGAGGCTTCACTGTATCCTGAGGAGGTTCTTTTGCATATGGATTGGTGCTTGATGTGCTAATCTTCTCTGCAGGGCTATTGTCGGGGATAGAGTGTTTTGTTAGCCTGGTGTTTTTCAGAACTGGAAACCATGCTCTGTTCATTCTTAAGGTTTCTTCTTTCCTGTTGAAGTTTTGCTTATGCTTGTGAATTTCAATGGCTTCCCTGTGCAGTCTGACAAAGTAGTTGGAAGTGTTGTCCAGTATTTTGGTGTCCTGGAATAAGATACTGTGCCCTGTTTGAGTTAGGCTATGTTCAGCCACTGCTGATTTTTCAGGTTGTCCAAGTCTGCAGTGTCTTTCATGTTCTTTTATTCTTGTCTGGATGCCATTGAAAGGGAAGCCAGCTAATGGAGCATTGACTTGTAAGTGCTCTTGACATCGTATCCTAGGTTAGACATGGTTGCCAAAAAACTCCAGCTGAATAACTTGTACCACATTTACTTTCATTTCCAGTAATTTTAATATCTCAGAAAAACTTTGAAAACAATATATCCAATTCTCAGTGTGGCTCCATCTGTGGATATTTAAAGGCAGAGACTGGAGCCATGAATGGACAAGTCAGATCTTTCTACAAATCTGACAAAAGCCCAAAGTTTGCAGAAAAGCCTGTAATCTAAAAAAATACATTGGAGTGCTAATCCCCCCTCAAATAATAGAAGCAGCACCTGTACCTTTAAGAAATGAATACTCTCTGAAATCTCAGTGGCAATTGTGGGGTTTTTCTAGGCAACATCAACAATATTACCAGCCTTCCAATATTGGTTTCTGTCAGTAAAAAGCAAAGGGAGCAATCTTTCCAGGGCAATTTTGTTCTCCTAGCCCATCCCTGCTCCCTTCCCTTCTGCCCTGGAGGGAGGACTTACTGGGGCCAGGCCCAACAGCATCCACTGGGCAACTTATTACTATGAAATTTGTGTAGTGAAGCAGCATGGAAAGGGGCATTTAAACCTGCGGACCAGCTGTTTGGCAGAGAGATTCCCGCCAAGCAGCTGATCCAGGCCTTCCCCGCAGCCCTGCTGACCGCTGCGTCCACAGAGGAGGTAGTGCAGGCCCCACAGGAGCCGGCTCCGGCCTTCCCCGCCACCCAGCTGGCTGCTGTGGTGGTGCAAGAGGCAGCGCAGGCCCCACAGGAGCCGGCTCCGGCCTTCCCCTCCACCCAGCTGGCCGCTGCAGTGGTGGAGGACACGGTTTGGGCGGTGGAGGAGCCAGCTCCTGCCTTCCCCACCGGCCAGCTTATTGGCCTCCCCTCTCTGCCAGCCAGGTAAGTGGGGTGGGTGGGTGGAGGTGGGGAGTTTGCTTCCCCTCACTTCAGTATGCTCCGAATGTTTACGGAGCATACCAAAGCAAGCTAAATACCAGAATCCCAAAGCAGCTTGCCCGAAGCGGCTTGCCGCTTAGGGATTCTGGTAATTCTTGATTTTTTCCCCCTAGTCACCATACAAATCACTTGAGCATCTTGCTACTGCATTACTCTTGAAACATGGCCAGACTTTTTCAGGGAAAAGTTGCCAGGGGGAGGAAAGAACAGAAAGCTTAGCACCAGAATAGTGTAGTTGCTAGAATGCCAGTCTGGGGTCAGGGAGATCCAAGTTCAAATCCCTACTCTCCCATGGAAGCTTGCTGGTTCACCTTGGGCCAGTAACCCTCCCTCTGCTAATCCACCCCACAGGATGGTTGTGAGGATAAAGTGGAGGAGAGAAAAATTATGTAAGCTGCTTTGGATCCCTATTGGGGAGAAAAGTGGGGTACAAATCAAGTAAATACATTTAAAATCTGAAGACTGAGAGGAGAAATAAAAAAAGGTTTGTTGGTGAGGGGGAAGGGAAAGGGGGAGAGGATATGGTTTCTGCCATGAGGAGAAAACAAGGAAATCATGAGGGGAAAAGGGATACAGGGGCAAATGAAGCAACTCCCAGAAGTCCTTGCTAGCTCTGTGCTTGTTCAAGTATAATTTTTATAACCATAACCCTGTTTAGATGCTTAGCTTCTGGGTACATCCAAGAGGACAGGGAGAACCCACACTTCCATGCCCAGGTGAGTTAGATTGTGCATGCATGTAGGCTGTCCCTGATGCTTTGAAATAGTTCCCACCAGAAAGCAGGTTTTATGTAACAGGGTCCAGGATCTCCCATAAAATATTTGTAAAATGAAGAGTTCTGTTCATGCAGATTTCACTACACAGTGAGGGGAACAAGAATATAAAGCTCAGGTACAATCCTAAGAGAAAATTACATGTCATAGTTCCGTATGTATTGTCTTCATCATGGTCTCGTGACACTATATTGATGGCTGCCATTGGCGAAATGTTTACTAGCAGGAGTTTGCATCTGTTTTTATGTCTACGTGACATGCTACCATTCATTAACGTTGCATATAGTTAATTGTGGGGCATCTCTCTCTTCTAATAAGATATCACATATGCTGATACTTCAGTATAAATAATAACATTAAACTGTTTTTAATATAAAGATTGAGCTTCTCAAAAACTTTCCTGAGGGTGTTAAAACAGAACAAGGACTTCTGAGAGAACTTCAGCTTCTCAGGTAAGATGCAGAAAATACAAGTTTGTTTCTTAACCCAGAACTGATCTGAAAAAAATATCTATCGTGACCTAGTATTCTGTGGTCTGTTTAATGATGCTGCAGGTTAACCAATAATCGTTTGGAAAAGGAAAAAGCAGAACTAGCTCACCAGGTGGAGGTTTGCCAAAATCATACTGAAGTTAAGGAAGGAGATGGCTTTGCAGCGGGTAACATTTTAACTACTCATGGAATGCAACCTATCTTACAAACTTCTGTTTCAGTCATGGGTATTTTAATTAAAATAGACAACAGAGTTCTTCCCCGAACTCTAATAAATCTCACTTTTTCCTGAGAAAACTGGTGAAAGTCTTGGAAGGTTTTTAGACAACTGGGAGAACCAGTGTGCTTTGTTCCCTGTACAGTGCTTGCATTGGAAGTTTTACATAATAAAATTGGCATGAAGTATCTCAAGGACAGTGAGAAGAGTAGAAACTAAATTGAGCACTGGAAGGCACTGGTAGCTTTGATGGTTCATTATTGACATTCTGAACTAGATAAAGATTTTCAGCTGAGTATTTTTACTAAAACAACTAAAAATACTAATTTAGAAGCTGTGGGTAATATCTAATTGTAAGACAAACAGATTGAAAATTATTCTAAAACACTTACCATGTAATATATAATAAGTCTAGTGCTGTAGTGCATTTTGGCACTGCAGTTCAGAATATGTCCATTATTTGTATAAACTGGATGTATTTTCCTCATAGAGCTTAGTTTAACTTACACATCCTATTTCTTGTTCCAGGTACATAGCTATTTTGGTCAGCAGCAGAAGAACAAGATTCAAGTCCAGTTGCACCTTAACAGATCAACTAGATTTCCAGAGTATGAGCTTCCTTTTGTCAGATATAAGGAGTGAGAAAAGGTAGAAGTCTTTATGATCCACACAGAGGGTGGGAAGGATATTGCAATTTAGAGTGTCGGGAAGCTAGCTATAATACATGTTGTAATTAGCCTAACAGAGCAGGGGTGTAAAAATTAGCATCTGTACTCCAAGAGAAAGCCTATTTCCCGAATGAAACTTGGGGGGGGGGGGGGTCCATTGCTCCAAACCTGTAAATAAATTCAATTTCAGCAACCTCACACAGTAACTGCAACTTTTAGGCCAGTGATGGAACGTCCTGGAAGATTAAAATGTTCTCCCACTAGTTTTTGAATGTTATGACTTTTAATGTCAGATCTATGTCCATTTATTATTTTGTGTAGGGACTGACATGTTTGTCTAATGCAAAGAATAGAAGTGGATTGCTGACACATGATGACATATATAACATTGGAAGATGAACAAATGAATGAACATGAGATGGTATAACTGGTGGTGGTGTTAGATCCACTGATGCTGTTAGAATAAATATGAGGACAGACTTGGCATCTTGGTTTATTACAAGTCCAGGTTCTAGAGTCAGTGTCCATGTTGGGAAGTGCATTATTGTGAGTGAGTTGTTGTTTAAGGCTGGGAGGGCTGTCTATGGGCAAAAGGTTGGTCTCTCAATGCCTGTGGTAATGGAGTATCATTGACCAACGCAGGTTACAAGTTATTAATGTGTTGAACTGCTATGAGCCGTGAACTGTATGTGACTACAGGCAGTGTTCAGTTGTTGTCTGGTGTTGAACTGTTATGAGCTCTGAACTGTACGTGACTACTGGTGGTGTTCTGTTGATGTCCAGTTTGGGCTGATCATGTAGCAGGTTATCCCTTGATATCCAAACTTTGTTGATCTCAAACACAGAGACTTCAAAAGGAAATTATTCCATGAGATTGCTGAAACTGATTGCCCCTAGGGTTGAATTGGGGCATAGGATTTTTCTCGCACTACAGATGCCAATTTTCTGCACTTTGTACCTCTGCTCTGTTAAACTAATTACATGTATTATAACTAGCTTCTTGACACTCTGGTTTGCAATATTCCTCCCATCCTTTGTCTGAATGATAAAGACTCCTACCTTTTCCCACTCCTTGTACCTGACAAAGGAAGCTTTGGCTCTCAAAAGGTCATACCCTGGAAATCCAGTTGGTCTGTAAGGTGCAACTGGACCCCAATGTTCATATCCTATTTCAAGTTTACTTGGTGGTGGAAAGTGCTGTCAAGTTGCAGCCAACTTATGGTGACCCCTGCTGGGGTTCTCAAGGGAAGACGCAAACAGGTGGTTTGCCATTGCTTGCCTTTGTATAGCAACCCTAGACTTCCTTGGTGGACTCCCATCCAAGTACTACCAGGGCTGAACCTGCTTAGCTTTCAAGATCTGACAAAATAAGGTTAGCCTGGGCCATCTAAGTCAGAGCAGTTTACTTACATCCTTGAATAAAAAGCATATGCACCACAGACAATTCTTTATAAATAATGAAATTTCTTAATCTTCATGCCTGTTAATTTTTTGTGACTAAAAGCATCTCTCTTAACATCTAGAGAAAGATGAACAGTACAAATTAAGAACAGAAGTAGCAGACCTCAAGACACAGCTAAAAGCCTCAAATTTAGAACAGCAGTGCCTTAAGGTTAGTATTGTAACTTCCTTGTATCTGTGTACTAAGATAGGCCCTCCAGGTAGAGCAAAAAATCTGGAAAATACATCCAGCCTCAGCAACAATAGTTCTGCAAACCCAGGGGAACTCCCAGGGTTGCACAAAAACAATGTGTTGATAAAATAAAAACATAAAATTGACTTTGGATGGCAAATAGTTTTGTATAACATCCCAAAATGGCACCAGTGGCCATCACAACCAGGAGAAGGATGTGAAGGGTAAGAGGATGCAGACAAAAGATCAAGAGAGAAGGAAAGCATAGGTGTGGTGGGGTGACAGAGGAAGGAAAATGTGGTTTCCCTTCCCCACAATTCCTCATTGGTCTTGTTCGGCTCACTGTTAATTTACAAGCATATAAACTAAATACTACTTTAGAAAACTAGCAAGATCCTAAGAATAAAAACCATAGGTAACAGTTAGTCTTTCTCCAAGGCAGTCAATGAATGCAAATCTTCTCTCATCAGTGAAGTTCAACTAACTAGATGCTAGACTTAAACAGAAAGATAAATTCTGTCCACACTCTTTGGTCACGTTCCAGCCACATCATAGTAATTTTAGGCCATATGTAGTTCAGTTGGAAAGATTTGAACATATTATTGAATTCTCCATTGAAAATACTGGAACTTTTTTAAATAGTTAACTTTAGCTGTATTATATCCATTTATGGTCTTCCTTTTATTTAAATAAAGAACTTATAATAGAACAATGCATAAAGATATTGTGGTAAGAATGTTCCATATTCTTTGATATGAAATAAAATGGTGCTTTGTCTTCTTTAGGAAGAAATCAAAAAGTTGAAAAATGAATTGGGTAATTTTGACCCATCTTTTTTTGAAGAAATTGAGGATTTAAAATATAACTATAATGAAGAAGTTAAAAAAAATATTATTCTGGAAGAAAAATTGAAAACTATTTCTGAACAGTATGGTGTTCAAACAGATATTCCAACCAGAGTTTCTATTGACTAAATCAGAAGGTGGATATCTACTTGAAGTAAATGCTGCCCATTTGGCGATGTGTCCTGGTCCAGAATGTAAAGAAGTACAAAAACTCATCAGGAGTCAAGCCCGACATTTCCTTAAGCATGACAAAATGTGAAGCTTATTCCCACCATGAGCCTCTAGTAAACTTCTTTTGTGAGTAAGGAACTATCTCTGTGATGAATATGAACCAATTCTTATTTTCAAGTAGGAAAAAAGGTAAATAATAATAGGTTTATACTATTGTAACTCTGAGAACATGGAAGTTTTTTATTATGCTAAGTTTTTTATTACATTCTTAAATATATTCTATTGTACTGCACAGAATACAGTGTAACAGTTTTTTTAATGTTCATAATGAACGTGTTATACAAACAGTAGATGTAATGCTTATTCATCTAGTCATATATTTAAAATTGAGACAATATAAAGGCTTTGTTTAATAATTTTTTTAACTTATCAGATAACTTTATTTCATTGATTTTGGTGTTTGTGAATAAGATAAAATTTTAGTTGCATCATCACAAGGTAAGCGAAACACTCCCCACAGTGTTAGAAATTATTAATTTATGTAAGCGAATTGTGTTCAGTGTTACAGTGAATACATTTCTAGAGAAATTTGCAGTCTCTAAAGGGAGCATTTTAAAATGTTATAAGGGCTTCTTGCATTACATATTCTATTCTAATAGCACCTAGGAACGGATTCTACAATTGCGTTCCACAAATGATGGAGCCTCCTTCTGCTGTTGGAGAAGACATGTGGCACTGTTAACAGATTAGAATCAGAGGATCCAACCTATGGAAAGTGTCTCAGTTGTATAAAGTTTGTATCTACAATTCTTACATTCACTTTTAAACTATGAAGAAAAATGACACTGTCCTTTCCAAATAATTCCTTTTCATTCAAAATATGTAAGAACACCAATTGCTACATCATGTATCCTTCACAACAGATGCACTAGCGCAGTGTTTCAGAGTACAGTGTGTAGCACAAGAAGCTGCCCTGCGGTTACCACATAACACTAATATAAAAAACAGTACTCAAGACTCATTCAGTTCTATGGACGTCCAGGCATCAAAACAGCCTACTAAACAGCCATTTGATAATGAAGATACAAAGTAATAAGAAAACTGTATTCCATCAAATGCACATCCCTATACAAATTAACCAATACTCTACGAGCAAAGCTACAAGTGACTTTCTTCAAGTGGAGAACACTAGATTTTTCTCACAAGGTTACCTGGGAAGTGAAGTTCGAGTAGTCCTTCCCCTCTCTGTTAGAATTGCTGCCTGAAGAGCCACAAGAGGGCTTTGTTTGGGGGCGGGCAGCTGCTACTTTTTCCCAGGGCATCCTGTGGACTGCCTGCTCCCGGGGAGCTGCTCTGAAAGTGGCAGCGTTGGTGAAACTTCAGCCGCAGCGACAGCGGAAGAATCTGCAGCAGATCCTTCCACTGTTGCTGTGGCTGGAGCTTCACCAATGTGGCTTTCTCCAGAGCAGCTCCCTGGGAGCAGGCAGCCTGCAGGACGCCCTGGGAGAAAGTAGCAGCTGCCCACCCCCAAACGAAGCCCTCTTGTAGCTCTTCAGGAAGCAATTCTAACGGAGAGGGGAAGGACCACTTGGACTTCACTTCCCAGGTAACCTTGCAAGAAACATCTAGTGTTCTCCACGTGAAGAAAGTCACTTGTAGTCACACTCTACATCAATTATTACAATAACTGAAAATACCTGTACAGCAATTAATACCATGGCACTCCATGTACCTGACCTTGCTGCTTTAATAATGTGTCTCAGATATTTCAGACTAAATTGTAAAAGGTATTCAAGATAGTTTAGGTTGCTTTATGGCTCTTCTACATGAACAGCAATATTATATACACATGGCCTTGAAGAGATTAAATACTATTTACATTTGAACAAAATTGGACCCTTTTTTACATTCTTATCTTTTTCTAAATAAATGAACTGTCATCAAAAGGGTTATTTTTTACAGAAATCTTGTCACAGTTCCCATTCTATATCTCTGAGACTATTGAATCTTTGACCATCCAGCTTTGAAAAGTAATTAAAAAGTGTCTTTGATTCAAAATTATAGTCATGTTTGGCCCCACTGAAAGTAACAACAACTGGTTGAGAAACCAAATGAGGGTCCACAATTGGCCAGTTCAAGCCAAGATGATGTCGATGGAGCTGTAAAGAGAAGAAAAACATTAAATGATCATCAGTAAATACTAGGCTATATAGCCTGAATGTCTCCAAATGAAAACCGTAACTGCCTACTTGAGCATGCTCGTTTTAATATCATTTTGATTACCGAAAAAGATGTGTAGAACAAAATGAGAAACTCAACAAACCTCTTTTGCATAGTTTACAGTTAGCCTATTCTTTTTTAAAGTAGCTGAGCAACACAACACAAACTCCAATTGTTTTAATGACCTGCTCGGCCTGTCAGCGTATTACACTTAAACATTTGTGAATAAATCAGACTACTTAATAAGATCTCAGGATTACCTTGATTAAATATCCATCACTGCAATGCCATACAATTCCCTCAATTTTCCCTTCTTTGCATCCATTGAACCAAGAAAGCAGGTCATTGTGATTCAATGCAGGTGGAGTTTTTATCTTAAATGCTCCATGTGGTACAAGAAGGTGTGCAGGATGTTTCTTGTTTCCTAAACCTATTAAAATATATTTTTTAACAAATACAACTAGATTTCTTAATTTGTTACAGTAACTCAATTTCACTGGATCATTCTTCTCCCGTCCCCCAGACCAGCCTTTATTTCATAATCACTCCTCCTTCCCCACACATTCATCTCAAGTCCCTGACTTCTGCTGTCCCAGGCCCTTGATTTCTCCTTGCCTTGTCTTTTATAGGGTGTTCTGGCAATCCTGCCCTGTGCAATTCAGCTAAACATCCTTCCTCATCTCTGTCACATCAATACAGTTCAGCCAATCTCTGTCAGAACTTAACCAAAATCTTACATTGTACTGTGTATTATTTTGATATATTTATCTGCTTTGCTGCACATATTAATGCCTATGGAAAACTTCTAAAAATATCTACGGTGCTGAATATACAATATACTTACCATATGGGTTTGCATTAACATTTGTTCCAATTAGTTCTAATGTTTGCTCTGAAAGATCAGACAAGGCCACTGGACTTATTTCCAGCAGACCAGGTTCCTCACTGTGGTGTTTCAGTATAAGAGCTAGCTCAAACTCATAGTCAACAACAGAATTATGCCAGCAATACTGTTTGCTGTTTTTCTCCACTGGCACCCAACCTGTGAGAAGAGGAAACATGTTTTTATATAATTTTATGGTTGATTTTATTGTCCTGTTATCACTTTGAGCCACCTCAAGCAAGTCTCTTGAGGAAAAGTCTTATGTTTCCTAAATACATATGGGATCTGTCAAGATTGGCTTGGTATGCATAAAAAGATTAATGTAATATACTTGTATCAGGAAGAGCAATACTGAAATTTTCAAAAATAATCATGCTTATTGATAACAGAGATGTGTAAGGACCTCCCAAATTTGCTGCACTTGAAGTTGGGGTTGGGGGTAAACACAAAGTATACTTAAATTATTCCACTTTGGTGTGCTCAGATCAGATCAGAAAACATTTAAGCCTCTCTAATACTGTGAAAGCAAACAAGACAAATGGGAGAAAGTTGTTTAAACAGGAAATATACACATCTATCACTTGTTATCATTACTGGATTACCATTTACTTGCAGCTTAGTGTCTAAATTCATGTATTGTAATAATCAAGCAATTAATAATAACAACATTCAATTTATATACCACCCTTCAGGACAACTTCATGCCCACTCAGAGCGGTTTACAAAGTATGTTGTTATTATCCCCACAACAAAACACCCTGTGAGGTGGGTGGGGCTGAGAGAGCTCCAGGAAGCTGTGACTGACCCAAGGTCACCCAGCTGGCTTCAAGTGGAGGAGTGGGGAATCAAACCCACCTCTCCAGATTAGAGTCCCGTGCTCTTAACCACTACACCAAACTGGCTCTCTCAGTTTGGTGTAGTGATACATGTGTGAACTCGAAATGACTAAAAATAATGTTTAGAATGAAGTTTTGTATCCAGCTGTATTTTTCTACCTGGAATATGTCCATTTTCATCAGGAAAAGGCTTCCCGTTGTAGTACTCTATTGCCTTTGCTGGAATCCAGGATTCAGGGACAGGCTTGAAGTCGTTTTCAATATCCCAAGTAAATCCTTAAAGCAAAAATGTGAAATAGCTATATAAAAAATCAAGAGAAATGATCATTCTCTTTTACCCGTATCCTCAAGTAGATATTTCAGACCACAGCAGACCAAATGAGAAAATGCATGCAAGAACTGAGTGAAGGAAAAGAAAGTGCTAGGGGAATGATAGGGGAGGGCTACTTGGGCCAGCACATTCTGACCTTCACCTTCCAGCCTATATTTGTCAAAGATTTTTCATTAAATTTACCACTAACCTTTGCAGTTGTCTGTAGAATACAAGAACCGTTTAAACCTTTTTTCAGCTTGCTTGTTGGGTTTTCTATCCAACCGGGCCCAAAGATACGGTTGCCCTAAAGTTGTGAAACAGGAAATATGCAATATGGTTTGAAACGCTACTAGAAGAACCTTTCATCAACTTCTACTAAGAGTTGGAATGCCAGTCAACTGAGTAGTCAAATACCAACAACTGACCATCTATTATCAGACAGTCATCAAACATTCCCTGAAGCCAAGAATGCTACTGTGTATGTGGGCAGGTTATTGTTGTATCAGCAAAAGGCTAGAGTAAGGGGGTGCTTGCCTCTGTTTAGTCAAGGGCAGACACAGCAACATAGGAAAGCTCTGAGCCTACAATGAACTGCAGCTTAAATTTGAAGTAGGTTAAGCGGGGTGTGTATGACCAACCTAAGGTCACAAAACAAGCTTCCACAGGAGAGTGGGGATCCAAGATCCTAGTCTGACACCCTAACCATTACACCACACTTGTATTCTGTTGCTGGCATCGGTATGGGTCCTCATTTTTTTCCCAGCCCTTTACTGGAACTTCCATTGCTTTAAGGAAAAGCTGGTCCCGAGAACCTCCGAGGAAGAGAGATCTACACATGTGCCCCATATCAACATTGACTCTGTTGCAACAATTTCTGCTTGGTCCTGCAGGAGAGCATGCGGACTTCACCTCACCAATGAAACTTTTCATTGCCTTTTTGCTGGTGAGTGAATCTGAAAGGTTACACATCACTCTTTTTTTTTTTTTAAGAAAATTTTTATTGGTGAGTGAAAAAGAATTTTCCAAATTTAACACATATAATCCCATTTTTTCCCTTAGTCAATCCCCCACCCTTTTCCTCCCCCCTCCCTATTGACTTCCAACAGCTTTCCAACCCTTAACCCTTCTTATTACTTAAATCTATTTCATTTATATTTTCCTACCACCTATAGATCATAGTATCTCTTAATCTAAGCACATTCTTACCCATTTATATAAACTCTATCAAACATACTATCAATATAGTATATATCATATCAGTATAACATAACAGTATGGTATAGTATATAGCAGGGATCTCAGTGTCTCTTTAGACATATTCTGTTTCTTTTCTTTTAGACATATATTCCATCAAGTATACTATCAATGTATATACTATAAAACACATATTGTATGCTATGCCACCAATGTAGCACAGCACACAACACAACATAACACAGCCACATAATATATTGTGATATAAAGTCTGATCCATTAACCCATTACTCTATATTATATATTTTATATTATATACCCCACTGATATATCTGTTTAGCCATTCTCGTTATCCCATATATTCAATATAAAATTCCCTTAAATGTTATATTAGATTATATTTACATTCCCCCTAAATGGTAAGATCCCTTCTCTCTTCCCATTACAACATTATTCTTTAAAAATTTTCGAACTGCCACAGTTCTCCTTTTACATCCCATTTTTTTCCCCAAAAATTGTTTCAATTTCCCCCAATCAACAATGTATTGTCCTAGGTCAAGATCTTTAAGTTTCCTTGTCATTTTGTCCATTTCCGCCATGTACAGCAATTTATAAATCCAGTCTTCTACAGTTGGTATTTCTTATGTCTTCCATTTCTGCGCGTGCAAAAGCCTTGCCGCTGCAGTCATGTAAAATAACAATGTTCTATATTGCGTTGGAACTGCCTCCATTCCCAAGTTCAGTAGCAACAATTCTGGGTTCTTATTTATTTGTATTTGTAAAATCTCATTAATTGCTTCAATTATTTCACCGGTTACACATCACTCTTGACTTATATTTGTCAGGTCCAGTGTATATCTAAACTGTACTGACTCCATTTTCTAATGCTTCTAGTGTTTGAGTGTTCTCTTCCCAGGTGCACCAGTTCCCATGCAGCATTCCCACCGGAGGAGACTGTTTTGTCTACCACCGTTCCTCCAAGCATTGGCCTTGAAGGAGAGCAGCTTCCCAGGACGGAGAGATGTTGTTTTGAGAACTGTGGGGGGAGGCTGATCCAGATGGGTATTGTTACTCTGTATCTTATGCTTGCTCTTCATTGGTAACAATGATCATGTACCATCCTGATTCTCCTATTCAGGACAGTGGACTATAATGGACCTTTTCTGCAGTAAAGTTTCCTTTATAGTCCACTGTCAGGTCCAGTGTATATCTAAACTGTACTGACTCCATTTTCTAATGCTTCTAGTGTTTGAGTGTTCTCTTCCCAGGTGCACCAGTTCCCATGCAGCATTCCCACCGGAGGAGACTGTTTTGTCTACCACCGTTCCTCCAAGCATTGGCCTTGAAGGAGAGCAGCTTCCCAGGACGGAGAGATGTTGTTTTGAGAACTGTGGGGGGAGGCTGATCCAGATGGGTATTGTTACTCTGTATCTTATGCTTGCTCTTCATTGGTAACAATGATCATGTACCATCCTGATTCTCCTATTCAGGACAGTGGACTATAAAGGAAACTTTACTGCAGAAAAGGTCCATTATAGTCCACTGTCCTGAATAGGAGAATCAGGATGGTACATGATCATTGTTACCAATGAAGAGCAAGCATAAGATACAGAGTAACAATACCCATCTGGATCAGCCTCCCCCCACAGTTCTCAAAACAACATCTCTCCGTCCTGGGAAGCTGCTCTCCTTCAAGGCCAATGCTTGGAGGAACGGTGGTAGACAAAACAGTCTCCTCCGGTGGGAATGCTGCATGGGAACTGGTGCACCTGGGAAGAGAACACTCAAACACTAGAAGCATTAGAAAATGGAGTCAGTACAGTTTAGATATACACTGGACCTGACAATATTAAGGGTAACGGTTTTATAGTAATACACTGCTCATTCTTAACCTGGTTAAAGAGGCATCATTCTTTTACTGAAAATCATATAGGCAGCAGCAGCTGGTTGTGCAATATACAGCAACTTGTATGCTACTGGGATGTCAGTCTGTTCTGGCTGCTGAAGAGAGAGTGGCTTGGCCCCCACCATCGCCCTGTAACTTACGGTAACTGCACAAACCCACGGTTAAACCCTCTTTCACTAGCAGCAGGAGTCTAACTCATCCCTTCTGTAACAGTTTTGCAATCTCTCCTTCTTGCAAAGAAATTGATGCCCATATCCTGAATTACGTAAGGCTGATAAATACGATAAGATAGCTTTTCTACATTACCTTTGTGTGTAGTTACATAACAGCAAGTTCCATCCACCTTTTCAGTTGGAATTGCACTGTGTATGTCTGCATCTAATGCCTTCTGTGTAATTCTTTCAGTGGCCAACACTTTAAAAGGCTAGAAAGAAGATAGTCGTAAACCATTTTGCAGATATAGTCAAGGCAGGAATTAGAAATGATCAAAGTAACTAAAACTACCAAGGAGAAGTAAGACCACCTTTGCTTCGAATAATATCTAGCCAAATTACTTCATAACATAGCATAATACAGCTCACAATATTATTCAACAAGGCAGGAAAGCAAAACTAACCCCACTTTGCAACTACTTTTAAGTTGCTTTCAGAAAACGATACAGTGGGAATGTGCTTCTCCATTTTGAAAGACTCAGGCTTAGAATCTTAAAAGATGAGATATCCATGGCAACAAAGATTCCGTGCATAATTTCTCAAGGGAACAACAGTTGCTTTCAAGCTTCAGTTTGAAATTAGAAGCCCCTTCACCAATAATGGTAAGATGCTATTTTGCTGTAACACCCCAGTGATAATGGTAAAAATTGCTAGACTGTGAAAAACATAAAAGTCCTAATTTAAACTTTTTTACTTTTGATAACCAAATGCTAAATGTACAAAGGGGATATTTAAAAGGTTTGCAATGATAGTTAAGTTTCTGGTAGGTAACCATGTTGGTCCGCAGTAGAAGGGCAAATTTTGAGTCCAACAGCACCTTAATGACCAAGGAGATTTCCAGAGTATAGATTTCTAGAGTCAAAGCTCCCCTCATCAGATGCCACAGTTAAGACTACTGGTGGGGACTATTCAATTAAATCAGAGCTATTGCGTATAAATTTGAAACTATAAATGTCATCGGGGAAAATCTCCAGCTTACACCACTTTGGGATACCGATCTGTGCTTTCATAGCCAAATGAGAAAGTGAAAAAAGAGAACACCCAAATACTGCAGGGCACCCTTAAGCAGCCTCTGTAATATAAAGTCATCCGTAGTTTCATGCGGGACTCGGATGTCTTATGTACAGCCGGTGCTTTGAAAGCAGTCTTGTAAAACCGGGAATAATCATTTCGAAATTTTTTCTAGTTCCTGTTCGGGCAGGTGTATTGGGAGAGGAAGGCTGAGCAGCATCTCCTGACCATTATATAGCACGGTGTGTGTGTGTGTGTTATTGGTCCTGCGCTCTTCCCGTGCGTGCAGTGAAGGGCACAGAACCCATTCACGGCACAATTCAGGTGCACTCGCAGGCCAAGAAGAATTCCCAGCAGAGGTGTAGATGAACACCGGCAGGAGAGGCTTCTCAGCCTCTGGGGAGACTTGCTTTGACAGCCTCTCCGGGTTACTTCGCCGAGGAAGAAGCGCAAGTGACAACCGGCGTGTGAGCCGCATGGTGGAGGCACGGAGCCTCTTCCCATACTGACCCCGTTCTTTCCGTCAGCTCGCCCCTTCTCCCGGGCGCCCTCCCGCAGGCAGTACCTGGCGCTCCCTCTTGGCCGAGGGCTCCTCCTTCACCTGAGTCACGAAGAGGCACGGCACCTTCTGTTGCACCGCGCCCAGGCCGCTCATGACTCTCGCGTCGCGGCCTCCAACAGCAGCTCTTCTTTCCGGCGCTTCCAACTGCCAGCAGCGGCCGCAGCAGCCTGCCTGAAAGGAGCGCTGGGAAATGTAGTTCGGGACTGCCAAGGAGGAACCGGGGATTAATTTGCGAACAGGGCGGAGCGGGAGGCGTTTTAGCGTGTTCAGAAGGAGCGCCTTCTGGCCGCTTTCAGATCTATGGAGAAAAGAGGCTGTTGTATTTATACCTCAGAGTAGTCCGCGGGTATTGGACTTTGGAGACAATGGGTTCGGTTCCCCGTTTTGCCATCAAGTCTTGGGCCAGTGACTGTCTCAGCCTAATCTTCCTCGCAGGTAAATTCCAGATTTAGTCTGGAATTAGTCTGTGGCAGCAAAAATAAATAGATGTCTTGTTGTGGGGCATCTTAAAAACCAACACAATTTTAATCCATCGTAACCTTTTGTGGTTTAGAGTTCATAAATGCAAAGAGTGAAGATTCTCTCGCCAGCAAGGAAGGAAATTCTAGCCCACAACAGTTTAAGCTGGGAAGAAATTCTGTTAGCTGCTAAGGTGCCACAAGAACCCAGCTTATTTCTGCCTCACAGGAATGTTATAGAGATGGGAGAACGATGTATGCTTGGAGAGAGGGTAGGATAAAAATGGGCTTGATAGAAATTCAGAAAAGGCACTTAATGGTGTCGAACTCTTTAATAGTGTCCATGTATTTCTAACAGCAAAAGTTCGGCTTTGGTCCTAAAAATAAATTTCAGAGTGCTGAGTTTTGGTGGTAAGTGATCACTGATTTTTTCCCCTGTAGCTGTGTTGATCATAAGGAACTTTATCAAGGCTACTTCCAGTGTGATAAATTCCCAACATATGTATCACTTCTGTAAGAGAAACCACATGCAATACTCATGTGACAGTACATACACCATTTGCACATAGAAGTAATGTCTTTGTGGAAGATGTATCAAGGCTGAAATAATTCCCTTATGATATTTTTGTAGATACAAAACTAGACATTTGTAAGGGAGCATGTAATTTAGAGCAAGCAACAAATGGCTACATTTATATATAACACATTATGAAACCAATTTCTGCATTTGTTTCCTAATGCAGGTATATGAATTGTGGATTGGAGGAAGTCTGTGTGTATGATACAGATATGGGGTAGAGGTTTAAGCTTTGAAAATAGGTTAATCTATGCTTTTACCAGCACCTGACCTGTAGTGCAATCCTGAGTGGTGTGAAAGCACTCAGGGAGCTGACCAGAAGCTACACCAGCATATCCCCAAGATACGGTGTGCAACCAAATGGGCAGTAGACTGCATCTGTTGGCCCCTAGCCAACACACCCCCTCCCCCTCAACCAATGCTGGTCCCTGGTGGCCAATATAAACCCTGATCAGTGCATGGGCAAGTCACATGGCATGGGGCTACACTGGCAGCTCAAATCTGTATTCAGGGAATCAATGTACAATATAGGAGCGTAACTTGCTGACGGCACAGTGTGGAAGGGAGGAGCCCCAGAAGCCCCTGTGGACTTGATTTTCTCATGGAAGGTGCCCCCTGATACTGCAAGGGTGCACCCCAGATCTTTTCTGCAGGCACTCTACCTTGGAGCAGCCAGCGTAGCAGACCCCAATGGCAGAACTAGCAGCTGCCCCATAGACTGCCCAGCATGGAGCAAAGTCAGTGCAAGGCACTCCTGCTGGTTGGTCCCCTGTCCCCCTTCCCGGCCAGTGGCCGCAGCTGCATCCAAGCAACAATGGCATACAGCCCTGGAGCCCACAGTGGCAGAGCAATGGGCCACCCAGAGGGGTTGCCACCAACCATGCCCCCCCCCTAGTGATGCCATCCTGAGCTCAATCCACTGCCGAGCCAGCACCTCCATAGAGTATGGGGGAGCCCACTTGGCCAATTTCCCAATGTCCAGCCATGACCCAGTCAGGGTGAGATGTCAACCATGAATCCATGTGGGGGCCCAGGGGCGGATGCCTGGGTGCACACTCCTGACAGTGCACAACTATTGACATGTTTCTTCCTCACACAGCATCCATCCAGCAATCTGTGTGCTGTGGAGCAGCTGGTGTCCAGAACCACTCATGGTCCTAGCAACATAGGCCTATGCTCCCAACCCTGGAGCCATCAGCCCTGTAACACAGTCCCAGGGTCCCCAAGGGTGCTGTGTCAGAGTCACAAGTACCCTGAAAACTGGGCCAGGCTGGGCAGGCGAGGAGGGGCCCACCCTACAACACAATCAACACAATGCACAAGCATGAGTAAGCAACCAATTTTACTGTAAACTCATGAACAGCAACAAACCAACAGTAACTGTAATACCAACAGCCCAGAAACATAGGGGACTTTTTTCTAGAGGAATGGCAGGCCAGGCCACACAGATAGCCTTGCTCAGTCGAGGGAAGCTGATTAGTGCTCCCTGTGGGCCCAGTCTCATGGTGGTGCCACTAGACGTTTACAGAACCTGCCTATGGCCCCAGCAAGCTGATGCCTCCTTATGTTTTATCACCACTTTCCAGGCACTACTGGATGGTTGCCACCTGGTCCAGCCAAGACTCCATCCGATACAGAACTCCTAGCACGGATGTGAGCTAAGTGCTGTGGGGGAGGAAAAGAAGGATGGTTGGAGCACAGTCACTTCTGAGCCTTCTGGACCCTCCACCTGTCTCCCACAATCCAGCTGGACTGCAGGAGGACAGGAAAGAACAGGGCTGGTTATTCCCCCAGTGCTTCCATGAGCACTGCGGGGAACTCACCTTTCATGAGATGAACTGGGATAGGTTGGGGGCTGCATTGCATTTGGATCTGAGGCAATAGTGCTCTCCGTTGATGCCTTGGCCTCGCCACCAGTCTCGGACATATGTTGGCACTGCCCTGAGAGGGAGGGCATCCCTTCCCACCTGATCCCCAGTTGCAAAGGGATGTGCAGGTGGTGTGGGCCAAGAGCCCCATGTCACTGTCCCTTCCCCCAAATGGGTTTCCTCTCAGTGATGCCCTGGACATTCTGTGCCACCTGTGATGGTTCCAGAACCCTGTCTCCCAGATCCCCTTGCGCAAGGTGCTTTTGTCTCCCTCACCCCCCACCCCCGTCCCGCCCTGGGCAGCTGCTGCTAGATGGCCATGTTGTGAAGCAGAGCACATATATCGAAACACATGCAACACATGCTCATTAACGGCTGTTTGGGGACATGTTGGCAGAACTCCATGGCATCATGCTGGCCTTACTTTACCTCTGTGGCAACCTTCCTGTTCCATCAGTGGTGGTGGCTACATTCTCCAAGAGTGGCTCCCTATGGTGGTCCCTATGGTGCTATGAGGTGCTCCCGTTGCTGATCACTAGGTGTCCATGGCCAGTCCCGTGTTCCTGGGACAACATGGTGGGCTGGGCTCAGTAGTGAGGGCATACTTTGGGTGACAGAGTGCAGGGTAGTGAGGCCCCTCTTCCTTACCTGTCACTGTTATGATTGGTGGAGGTCTGTGCCTTTAAGGGGATGGAGTGGGCATATGTTGCTTCATAGGCCCGTCTCTCCCTGCCCCTTTACTCATGTGTTCCTGGGGCCAGCTCCACATAGCTACTGCCCTGTAGTTGGTTGGTTTTCCCTTCCATCACTTGCACCCTTTGAAGTCTTACGGGTGCAGTGGCAAGGTTGTTGGGGATGTCGGTATGGTCACAGCCCATGCAGCATCACTGCAGGGCCATTTGTTTGTTCCCAGCCAGTGTCATATCTCCTTAAGGAATGGACCTGTTGTGCTGGTGGCCAACAGCCTCCGCCGTAGTAGCTCTCAGGATCGTGCTGTTAGTAACTTAAATGACAGATTGATTTGCAGCCATTAAGTAATGATAATGATTCCATGCTAGGAAAAGCTTCACATGTTGAATGAACAAAACTCAGCATGACTGTTAAAGTGACTGTTAAAGGCACAGGACAATTTTTTTTTCCCTGGAGGGTAGGCATATTTATTTGTAAATGGATCTCACGCAGGAGTGCTAGAGTTAAAATAATTGAAAGGCTACTGCAGAGTTGTCATATCTGAAATACAGCTTATTGTACAGTTGTGAAAATAGCTGAGCAACAATACTACATGGTTATGCCTCCATGTAGGGATTGTAATATTTTGAAAGGTACTTGGCTATACAGAGACTTAAAACTTGATGCCAGTAACTGAAGACACTCATAACATCAACAAATTACATTAAAAAAACACTTAAAACTGTGCACCCCCTATAAGGAGCCACCCTTTTCAATGGCTATTATGCAGTTGCTACCCATGTATGGCAGCCTTGACTGTTGACTGACTGATCATGAACTGAAGATGCACAAAGTTACCGGCTGGATATTAGGAAAAACTTTTTCACGGTCAGAGTAGTTCAAAAGTGGAATCAGCTGCCTAGGGAGGTGGTGAGCTCCCCCTGCACTGGGCAGGGGGTTGGACTAGATGGTCTGTATGGCCCCTTCCAACTCTATGATTCTATGATTCTAAGATGGGTATGCATATGTGAATCCACTCAAAATTTCAGATTATCTGCGTATGAGTATGTTCTCTCCAATAATATTGTGTAATCAGTTGTTTTCTCTTTTTCTTCACCATGGTACAAGGAACTTAGTGTTCACAAACTTTTCCAAACTATTTTTAGATTTCCCCTGAGTTTTATCTCCAAAGCATCTGCATAGTAATACCCACTGGGTTTTTTTGTATCAGCATTTATTCCACGTTATAGATCGCGTGCACCTACCACAATGACAGAGTGACTTTGAAGTTTCTGTGAGGTGAAGAACAAATTTATATGGAAGAATGAAGGTTAGTCTTTGAAATCCAAATGTAGGGTTGCAGAGAAATGTATGTTTATAAGTTAATAATAGCTGTGATTTATTTCCTATCTTTTTCAATGCTATAAACTTCTTATCTATATATCATAAAATAAGTTTACTTTTCCCATCTACCAAACCCTAGACTGAATTATATCGTTATATTATATACCTAAATTACTTTTGGATTATTAAATGCATGCAGAATTCAAAGTAGCCACAGATACCAAAACGTGTTAGATTTTAAAAAATCATTTTTTTTCAGGCGACATCTTCATGGTCTCATTCAGGGAAGGAACATCTGGTGCCATTAAACGACAAGAGCCATTAAGGTAAATATGAGGTCATATTAGCAGTTTAAATAGACACAGTTGACAATTGTTTTGTGCTCTCCTTTTACATGGTTAGTTTTTCTTGGCCTTTTTGGAATATCTGGATTTTTAAAAAATGTACAAGCAGAACAGGTGTGATAGGAACACAAAAAAGCACCTACAGGATGTTTGCAGCAGGAGACTCAGCTGGAAATCCTTTAGCAGCAATCATGATCCACCATTGTGGAAATGGGGTAGGATGGCACCGTATTCCCAAGCGATGGAGTGTCACATTGGTGATTCACTGAGGGGAGGTTTCTGAGTAGTGCACCTTTGACCACAATCATCCAACAGGACAATCGGGGCTTTTTTTGTGGAAAAAGAGGTGGTTGCTCTCTGAGAAAATGGTCACATGGCTGGTAGCCCCGCCCCTGATCTCCAGACAGAGGGGAGTTTAGATTGCCCTCTGTCTGGAGATCAGGGGGCAGGGTCACCAGCCATGTGACCATTTTCAAGAGGTTCCAGAACTCCGTTCCACCACGTTCCAGCTGAAAAAAACCCCCTGAGGCCAATCTTGGGCAGTTATGGCTTACATGTACATACAAAAAACATTTCCAAGTGACAGCATCTGAAATTAATGCAAGGGAAAGCAGTGGTGCCGTAAACATGAACGTTATCAACCACAAGAGGAACATGGTCGATCAGATGCCAGGCATTTTATCCTCACAGTGTTTAGCAAACATGTCATAGTGGTTTAATGACCAGTCAAGGTTATTTTATGAGATCCCAAGACTAATTTAAGTCACATACTACTTGAAATAATTCCACTTGATGATGCTGAGTAGATGAAATTGCGATGGTGAAATTCTTATTGTTTGCTGATACCATACAAGTTGTAACCTTTGTTCTATCAGATGTTGTCTTAGTGTTTCTCTCCATAGCTGTAATTTCCATCCTACTCATTCTGTCAGCCAAATTTACCATTATACCTTGGAGTAACTAGTGAGAGAGAACACTTAGGAACAACTATATCAATCGCTGATCCCAATACCAGAGATAACCCCAGAGTAACCAAAGAATCTCTGAGGGCATTCTGGAAATCTATAGGGTTGATTAAGTACTTGAGCTGAACCACCCAAACAGAGCTTTGAGATTGGAGCAGGAATCCTGAAGTTCACCAGGTAATGATCAATCCTTGAAAATGACTTGCTCTCAGTCCCACCTCGGAGCTTGTTAATTATGGAAATACAGATTTTCTCCTCTTAAACTAATATGCATATTAAATTGTACAATGGGATTGGCAGACTACATGGAGACAGCTGTATTCTTCCTGTTTAAAACACACAGGAGTCATGAAAATAACCAAGCACTTCCAGTTTGAGGGGTCGTATGATGTCCTTTGTGATGATGTCATAAGAACTAAGGTAACAATGAAAGAAATTCTGGAAGTTTGAATTTGACACTGTCTAGCAACCACTTCCAATCTGTGAACACTTCAACAAACCTGGAGAAGGTACAGTTCTGTTTTACAATGAGTATAAATAGCTTTTGGAATAAAACTGAGATGACCCTTAGAGAAGAAATAGAACTTAGAATCTGAATACAGCTGTATTCAGAACAAAAAGGAATGTTCATCCCTGTCTTCTTGATAGTTCTTAGGATTGCACTGAGCCCTTTTTCAAGTCAGTGGAGTAGAAACACAAGATATATCAATGGCAGAAGCTGGAGATGATTACAATTTCTATTTTTATTCCACCTGTATAAAGGTAAAGATGGCACAATTTATAATGAATTGCATATATTACACCTTCTCCTTATTTCTCCAAGCAGCGAGTAGTTGCAGAGTTAGCACTGCAGAGTTTAGCTTCCTTTGGATAACAGAATACTGGAATCTTATAGTATCTTTTAAATATTTGCTTTATTTAAGAACATACAAACAGAGCATAGTGAAAGCAAATAAGCACCTCCACAGCAGGATGAAGTTCTTCAGATGGCAGCATTTCCTAACACTAAGTAGAAATTCTTATATTTCAGCCTTGTTGCCATCAAGCCTCCATTTTTGTTAGCATTTCTCTTTCCTCACCGGCTAGATATAAGAACCAGCTCGTCTGCTAGACATGTGTGGGGCCAAGAAACAGTATTTCTGGCCATTTCGATAACAAAGTCAATAGAAGTTGACTGTGTCACACTTGAGGAATAAGAGCATTCCAGAGAGAGAAGCCAAAGCCTGCCTATTATTAAGCAATTAAACTATTCAGCAGGAACTCTCATTAATCAAGGTTCATTTAGCTATTTCTTTCTTTCTTTCTTTCTTTCTTTCTTTCTTTCTTTCTTTCTTTCTTTCTTTCTTTCTTTCTTTCTTTCTTTCTTTCTTTCTTTCTTTCTTTCTTTCTTTCTTTCTTTTGCCAAGTGCAGAATTGTAATATTGGCCTCCTACAAACATACCACAATCTCATATCTCATACACATACAATTTCATGAATCATGAAAGAATTCTTTCTGTTTTAATTCTGAAATTTCACTTTCCACATTTCTGAAATTTTACCAACACCCACCCTTGGGCTTTTCTACCATGTCCCAAAATGTCTACACACACACACTGGCTATTTTGTAATGTTTTGGTTGTTCCTAAGATGGTCTTCTACCAGTGCTTTTAATTATTATTCTAATGGATTAACACCCCTTGAAACTTTATTTTCTTGACTTTTTCATTTATGTGAATTTTTTCTCCCCAAAGTCAAGAATACAAAATATGTGGCATTCTTGCCTCTTTGTAATAAGCTTGCTATTTTTGACTAATGCTAGCTCACTAAAAAATACTTTTAAGTTCTACCAGTCGCTGGCAATGTGCAGAAAGCCTGTAGAGTTATGTATGCTTTACTGAAACTTAGTTTGAAGGGGTTGGTTGTAAATTTTATTAAATAAGGTAAGAAGGGATACTTTCTACTCCTTTCCAAAAGTAGAATTATAGTGCCATCCTACAGAACCAGTGGCTTCTTTTAATTCCTTTGCTTAACATACAGTTCTGGCTAGCTAATTCATATTTACAGTCAGACATAGCAACATGATTATGTAAGTGTGTGTGTTCTTTAGAGAATATTTTCTTCAGTGTGCCACAGATTTCTCTGTCTCATGAATGGTGGCAGGAAGAAATGGGGGGGTGGGTGGGATTGGACTGCATTCTGGCATCACGCCAGCACACTGACATTACTTCTGGTAAAAACATGAAGTGCCACCATGGGACATTCTAGGATTAACAGCAACGAACAACTCTATGGTAAAACCATAGTGTTTTTGTAAATCCTAGTGCATCCCATGATGACACTTCTGGGTTTTACCTGAAGTGACATCAGCATGCTGGTGTGACACCAGTGCATGTCCCTACCCCCTAATTGCTCCTAGGTATTGCTAGCTATGGTCTTTCATTTTACCGTGGCCTGCATTGTCTTCTGCTTCAATTCCTGCAAATTATTTTTTTAATCTACCTAGATTAACTTAGTATCTTGAGATATTAAAAAATATCAGCATCTGTATCAATATATTCTTTCTTTATGGAGTCTATAAGGATATTAGATCCAGATGAGTAGCCATGTTAGACTGTAGTTGCAAAATAGTAAAGAGTCCAGTAGTATCTTTTAGACTAACCAACTGTATTGTAGTATAAGCTTTCAAGAACCACAACACTCTTTGTCAGATGCATCCTGAAGATGCAGTTCTCTTCATCAGATGCATCATCTGACTAAGAGAGCTGTGGTTCTTGAAAGCTTATGCTACAATAAAGTGTGTTAGTCTTAAAGGTGCTACTGGACACTTCACTATTTTGTAAAGATATTGCTCTACTTGAAAGCTGAACCAGTACGGTATAGTGGTTAATGTATTGGACTAGCATCTGGGAGACCCAGGTTCAAATCCCCACTCTGCCATGGAAGTCTGCTGAGTGACCTTGGGCCAGCCACACAGCAAGCCTTACCTACACCACAAAGCTGTTGTGAAGATAAAATGGAGTAGAGGAGAACAATGTAAGCCACTTTAGCTCTTTGGGGGCCTAAATGGGGCCTAAATAAATAAATAAAAATGTTAATCTGTCCATAATAAAGAAACAGAATAGTGTCCAAAGTTCATATCATGTACATCAACTATCTTATGAATATGAGGAGATTAAGACTGGACTCTGTTCTTATTGAGGGATAAGGAATGATTTTATACATTACAGAGAAAGGTTTGAGCTGCTTAGTCAGTTACTGCCTTTAGAGAAAGTAAAAAACTAGTACCTGGAAGGTAACATATGTAGCTGTAAAGCAAAGTTGGTCAATTAAAAGATTAGATACTGGCAAGCAAGGCATATCCAAGCTTTATATCCCTTGCTTCTCCCTTGTAGAATCTAGCATCCTGTCCAAGCTGCCATGTTTCATCATGATATTTCAGGTTGAAACAGGAGTTGTGAGTTGGATCTCTTAACAGTTATAAGACAGCTGACATTCTATAGTTTCTATGTTTTCCATTGTCTTTCATCAGACTAGCAAGGACAGAATTATGTCCAAAACATTCTAGAACTCAGTTCATTGTTAAAAAGGTTTGAATAAGATGAATTTTAATAACATTGCATTTCTGAATGTGTATTATTATTATACCTTTAAAAACTGCTGATTTTATAAACTGGAATTATGTCTTTAAGCAATAGAATGGAATTATGTTTGTATGATAGAATGCTTCCTCATTTATCTTCAAACTTATTTTTAAATCAGAAATAGTGTTCATGAGAAAAGTGACAGAAATTACTGGGAAGATATAAACTTTGGACTCTTGATTAGATTTTCATTCCATGCATTCTGTAAGGAGCTCAAGGTGGCATCATCTTCCCCATTTTATCCTCTCAACGACTCTTTCAGGTAGGTTGGGGCTGAGAGGATGAGAGAGAGTTTGGCCCTAAGTGATCTTCATAGTTGAGTGGGGGATCTGATCCCAGATTTCTTCAAACATCTCTATCTACACCATACTGGCTCTCAACATTTTATGTTTCTGTAGTATCAAGAACGTGCTATGGATTTGGTCTCTTCCTCGATACAAATGTCCAGTACATATCGCCAAGGAAACCTTCTCTGGGATTTCTTTCCAAGGAGTACTGAGGGGCATTCTCTTACTACAGCTTAGTTATTAGTGGTACTAGAAGATTAAAGAAAAGGTTCAGCTGTGCATGAAAGCAATTCGTTTATCTTAATTTCTTAAATGTGAAACACCTAGGAATTGTATTTCTTCAATCATTCAAACTATGCCATGTACCCTAGCTCTACTGTTGATTCGGTATATATCAGTAGAAATCGTTACCATTTAAGAATGAGAAGAGTGGATATCATAGTGTACTTTCAACTATATTACAGCTTTTAATTTTATAGAGACCAGCATCCAAATCAAGTAATTAAGACTTCCACAGATTCTTTCTCTCATGAACATGGAAGTGGGGGGAAGGAGCCGAGCCTAAAGATGTTTATGGTTTCCAGCACATCAGATGGACAAAAATATATGAAAATGTGAACACAAAGTTTGCTTGCCTAACACCTATGCTTATGACTGTGTTGGAAAGAGGCTCATTATCTTCCTCCAGCAACAGCACCAACCAAGTTGGGGTAAAAAGAGATTTCATAATCTGTGTCTTAATTTGGGTAGGTTCCAGGAAAGGTAGTATGGAGCATACTAATAGGACCATCTCTGAAACTTGTGGCTCTCTGTTACTAAAGCCTTATTGTTTTGGAGACATTGTATAGCATTTCAGCTTTTTCTATGTTTTCCCATCTCTTTGAGAAGAAGATAGACATCTGCTTCACAAGATGCTAATGACTGAGAGGCCTGGAGCAGCTGTTGTGAAAAGACAAAATCCACATTTCACTGCAGGCAGTGGTGGTGGTGGGGAGATAACTCCAGTTTATGTTAATAAATGTGGATTCTCTTCCAGGTGCATCCTTCAGATCTAAGACACGTTCCATTCTGCTCAGTTGAATGAAAGTTATATTGAAATGCTATTTGGGAATGGAACCCTTTGTTATTAATGAGCTTGTTTGTTTACAGTAGTTTGGCTGTAGTCATGCATTTTAGCTTCTGTTCTTAAGGGGAATTTCCATAGAACTTCATTAATAGTCATGAGATTGTGATAATTCATGGATCATTTTAGAGTATGCCACCATTATAATACTGCAATGAGAAATGGAGCCTGTTATAAAATCAATTTTAACAAACTATAAGCAGGAAACATATAGAATCGTATATACTATATCACATGACTGAGTTTTCAGACCTTTCTGTCTCCCCTATTCAGGGATCAAAGTGCCAATTCCGTCACTGTGAAAAAGCTATTGGCAGTGACACTGTGTGCTCATTATGGAGAGAGGGAAGATGTTCCCATCAACTTTGCAAATTTAGACATATGGAAATACAGGTAGAAAATGGCAAGCTCTTTGAAATGACCTCTCTTGAAATAGAGCTGTTATAAGTATTTATAGGCTGTCTCTCACATCTGGCTTTGCACATGTGAGATCCTAGTTTCACATTTCAGAAATGTGATGTGCTCAAGGTACCCAGATACCAACTTTGAAGACATTTGTGCACCTTTTAATCAGCTAAAGATAGCACAGGTTTACACCTTCTACTTGGCGTGAAAAACAGTATGAGTATATTGAAGGGCCATTCTGTCCATACTTTAATTCAATTTTCTGTTCCTATAGTCCTCAAGTGTGATAATGAAACATTTCATTTTTATTCTGCAATGAGAAATGCTTTATAGATCCAATTCAAAGAAGAAAAATGAGCAGAGAAATCCTGAGACTTATTAAATTTTGTGGCAGAATGCTTATAGGTTTCAAAGAAATTCAGAAGTCTAGTCAATAAAAATGAGTGATTTAAAGGGAACTAGGGAAAATAATATCTTTCTAAAGATCACCTGCAAAGACAGTATGGTCAGTAACAAGGTAAAATGTATAGTACTAGAACCCTGCTTCTATTTTGATACTGGCTTCAATCTGTGCTGCTTAATTTCTCAGTCCTATATACACTTCTTCAGGGCTACTGATACCTACCATGGTACCCCGATGAAGATTCCATCTCTGTCTCTGACTGCACACCACTCAGATACAACACAATAATGATATGTGAAAACAAATTGCAAGAATTGCCTAGCTCCATGGTCCCTAGGGTAACCAAGGTCCACAGATTTTGTACTCTTAGCCTACCTGCCACCCCACCCCATGGAGGGCAGCCCTTTATTTATCTTGGAATAAGCTGCACTGAACACAAAAGGACTTACTGCCATATAAGCCATAGGATTCTGCTGCAGAATGCATACAATTAACTAACATTTCTCTTTGGTGACAGCCCTTTTAAAAATGTAGCTTCTGTGAAATTGTTTGGGCTGTGACTGCAGGGCATGGTCAGGACATGCCCCCCCCCCACAGCGAGGATCCAGCTACTTGGGCCATGTGGTTCAGCTGAGCACCCCCAGAAGAGCTGGGTGGGCTGCAGTAACCTGTCCAACTGGCAATGGGGGCTGCCTTGCAGCAGTGCGGCTTCTCCCATGGACAGCTTCCCCCTGCTCAGGCCCCCCGATGCTAGTGCTGGAACTGCTGAGGCATGTGGTCCCTGGCTGCCTGTTCTCTGGCTGGGGGTGGAAGGGAGGTGTTGATGGGCAGCAAGGATTGCTGCCTGCACATTGGCTGTGCCATTGCTTGGCTTTCACATGCCTGACATGAGGACAGCGTGACTATTGAGGGATGCTGCCGGGGTTGTCAGGGGAACTGCAGAATGGGCATTATTGGCAGTGGCCTTGCCATGCCTTGCTGGGCTTGTTTACCACAGTAGCTCTTCCGTGATAGCCTTAGGGAGTGGATGAGTGGCACCACAGGTATGCTGGCGCGTGGGCGCAGGTGGTACAGTGGGCCTCAGGACTGCACTGTAAATAATTTGCATGGGAGTAAAAAGGCATAGTTCTGAAACAAAAAGCATGCGATTTCATTTTTATCTGTACACACACAGAAGATAGTATTTTAGAAGACACATTCTTTTTTATGTATGAAAGAAGGGAGAATGCTGCTTCTAAAATGGCATTTGCCTTATTCAGTTTTTTAATAAGTATTTGTATTGAAATTATATAAATCAGCTGCCCAATTAATCAAAGACTCCCTTTAAGTCAGTCAAAAGGGTTTTAATGGATTATTATAACTATTTAAATACCAATTATTATAGATCTGTTTTCATCAAGTGCAGATTTCTGCTGTTTGTTGTTGCAAAACATGAATCAGGGCATTCTGTATTATATTTTTCATTGTATGGATGTATGGATTTCAATGTTCAATCTATCATTTTATTTTATAACAAATACAAAATAATTTGGTTTCTTTGCAGCAGAAATACAACAGCATTTCATGTTTCTGGGAAACTCAGCCTTTAGGCTGTGTGAGGATCAGTTGTGTCTTCCACCACAGGAAACCTCGTAATATAAATGGGCTTTTTTTGCCACCCAGTAGTGGTGAGTAAGAATATTTTGGGCAGTGAACCAGAAATGTTAAACGTGTTCCAGGATATGGTTTTTATGTATTAACTGATACCAGTGAATGTAGCTTTGCCATTCAGAATAAGGTTGGTATTTTGAAGGTTAATGTGCTTGGTCAGAAATCAGAAATACTAGTAGTGTTTTGTGAATTAATGGTCAATTAATTGTTGTTTGTATTGTAATAGTATGTTCATGTTTGTTAGCTGCCATGGGTGTTCTTTGAACAGAAAGGAGGAATATAAATAAATAAACAGAATATAAACCTAGCTTCCTGTCACCCTTTATTACATGTTGGAATTCCATATTAAGAACAGATATTCCCTTCCCAGGGTCCTCACCTGTACGGTTGTCAGACCACAGCTGGCAACCCCTGGGAACAGTTAAGGAGTAGGGACTTATATCCTGGTGTGACACTGGCACAAAGATGTCCCTTCCAGCTATAATGAGATACCTGGCAACCCTACTCCCTCCCTGGATCAAATTCTCACTCCTTAGCCACCGTTAAGCAGTTTAGCATTGCCAGCATTAGCTGTGGTCTGTATTACTGTTGTCCTTACCTTGATATCACCCCTTCCAACTAATTCTAGCACATAACCACAGCTCCTTTCTGTCCCATGTAGCAACGATAACATCCCACTTTAAACTAGGACTTTTTATTTTGGTTAAATGGGAACCCTAGTTAACCTTGACCATGTTTAATGTCATTGCTGATAGACTAAGTGCTATTAAGGATTACAGAGGAAATTTGCCGAAGGAAAGGGAACAACTAGATAATGCACATTTCTAAGGCTTATACCACAATCTATAATCCAGATAATCATACTTATATCCCCTAGTTTTTGTTTACTTACATATCTATAACCACATAATTCCAGCTGTTGGACCTTAACAGTTGGATTCTGAGCACATTTATGTGGAAGTAAATTCTAATGAAATCTCCTGCACTTCCTGAAGAGAAGGGATAATGCAAAATAATATCTTATTGAATAACTTTGGAACTCTTCACAAGAAGAAATGTGATGTATGAAAGAGATCTCACATTCAATCACAAAAAAATGGTTCCAATATACAATCCTATTTGCATGGAAAACAATATAGGGAACCTTTGTTGGAACAGAATAAGAGAAAAGAAAAAAAAATAGGCAGATATTGTATGAAAGGTCCGCAAAAGGAATACTATCATATATGTTTCTTGTAAACTGCAAACATTTTTCATTCATAATGGATTCCACCTGGGAAAAATGATATTTTATTAGAGCTAGCTTTGGGAAAGAAAGGGAAGAAGTAGAGAAGAAGGTGGACATAGTTTAGAAAGGTAAGGCTGTAGTAATCATAGATGACTTACTATCATCTAGGTCCAGGATCTTCTTGGGAAAGGTGCATACATATTTTATGGATTAAAGAAAGATTAATCAAACTGTTTCATGAAAGATAGATCAAGGTGGGTAGCCGTGTTAATCTGTCTGTAGCAGTAGAAAAGAGCAAGAGTCCAGTAGCACCTATAAGACTAACAAAATTTGTGGTAGGGTATGAGCTTTCATGAGTCATAGCTCACATTTCCTGAAATATCATGACACATGTATGCACAGTTTGCAAAAGAGTACCTGGGTCGCAAAGGTCTGGTATCTCCTACTATACACATTTCCAATGTTAAATAATGTTAAAGATGAAAATCCTGATAAAGATCCCATTCTGACATTAATAGAATAAAAATACCATTTGAAGTTTGGATATGGCTAGGGAAAAAAGAAAATATTATATAAACTACAGTTATATTATAAATGATATGATTAGGATATGGCAAAAATTTAGAAGTCCCACCAATCCACCCTCTGTATTCAGTTATTAAAGATGTACATTTAAAACTTGATACAAACAACTTTGAGTTAAGGCAATTAGGCTGTGCAAGATATTATCAACTTATGGTTAATAATGCTGTGATTACATACAAGACTCTGTGAGGGAAAATTGGTTATATAATCAGTTTATAAATATTTGAAAAGGAAAGGTTTTTAAAATGCTCAAATAAAAGAGAAGAATATTAACAAATATAATGAATTTGGAAAAAAATTACTTTGAGAGGAGACAAGAAGCCGCTATATAATATTTATCATTTATTATTAGAACTGCATAGCAAACCTCTGGAAAAAAATTATGGAAAATGGTTGAAGAATTTAGAAGACAAAGTTTAATAAAAGCTCTACCTTTCCCATATGTCATATTATTTGTGAAAACAGTATGAAAATGGCCAATTAATGGCACTTATCCTCTACTGAAGTGGTAAAAAATTATAGAACAGTGGATGAGAAACGGTGGCGCTATAAGACCCAAAGTGCCACTTCTTCCCATTTGTGGTAGAGAGGGTTAGTATTAGTAAATGGTTGTAGAATTCTGTATAGGTCTAAAACTTTTCTGTACAGCAATGTGTTGAATTATGTTGTAAAGTTTCCAAACAGATTCAAGATTTTGTTTCAAATGCAGCCCATTTAATTTTTGCGTATTATTGGAAGAAAATATCTGAGACAAGTAAAAAGGAGTGGCTGGAACACTTTAAAGATTTATTTAATATAATCAGGTTCATCTGTTGTTAATAATGGAAAAAATGAATTGCTTTTATGTGTGGAAATCAATGTTACAATATGTAGAGGAGAATACTATTAATATGCCTATATCTTTATATTTTATGATTTTTCAGAATACTGTAATTATATGAAGACTGATCAAATAATAATAATGTTAAAACATAACAATATTAGTAGTATAAATCTATAGCATATAGTGTCTAAAAACTATTTCCTTGGCTTTTGTGAATTGTGAACTTTAAAGTTATACTCCATCAGTAGTAGTGCAAGGTTTTGGTGTTCTTGGACTACAGTTTTATACTGAATTTAAAGTTCTTCCCTACAGATCCAACATTGCAAAGGGAAGTTCAAGAAGGGATTGTGCGTCCTGCCCTAAACCAAGATTTCACAAAATGTCAAGAAAACTTATTAAGACCTATTCATCCACCACTGATTATTATCATCAATCTTGAGGATGAAGAAGAAGAAGAACAGGAGGAGAAATGTAAATATTTTGCCAGACATTTATATTTGCATGTGTAAATGCTAGCAGTTCAGTTCAGTCAGTCCTGGCATCAGAGATTGTTAGGTTGCATACCTTTGAAAGCTAAAGCCTTGAAAGAGAGAGTCTGCCCTTACTGGGGAGACAATGGATCAGTCTTCTATTTCTCAGTGGGAGAAACACCTGGAAACAGTGAAGGAAGCAGTCTGTGCAAAACAATCACACTCTCACATAAAGGCCTTGCAGCATTACAGTGACTCTTTCTTACTTGTTTTAAATCTGCTATCCCTAAAAAGAGTGTAGGAATGACACGACACAGGGTTGAAAATGCTGAACACCGTTCTACCCCATTTGGGCAGTCGTGCTTTATTTAACATAGCAGGTATACAGCAAGAAACAATGGCTGAGGAAATAGATGTTTGTCTTTTGCTAATCCCTTGCTAATCAGTTACAGACAGAGACAGGGAAGCTGCACGTAGCAGAGAGAAACTTTTGCATTGTTAAGCATTTATAAGTATGAGAGAAGCAGAGTGCCCTTTGATCAGGGTAGGTATGCCTATCCGCTGACCCACATTCCACTCTTTTTCCTTTTATTTATTAGGAGCAGGAATCAATTTACAACAAGCATTCCTGTTCAGTATCTGACTCGAGGTTGGATCCAACATCAGAAGCATGCAGTTTGTAATAACGCAGTTGTTTGGCTAAAGCTTTGGCCTGAGAGGCCATTAATGGATACCCGTGAGGTTGTTTAGCAATCACCCTTGACCCCATAGTTACAAGAGCAGGGAGACACTGTAACAGGCAACAAATTAGAATTAAACATGCTAAAAACCCAATTCCATATTGGACTAAGAGACCGAGCCATCCAGTAGGCAGCCAGGACCATAAGGAGGCCCACCAGGAAGGTAACAGATCTTGCTTAATATCAGAAGCTAGGTTATGTAAATTATTCAACTGGACAGATATTTTTTGTGAATTATCAGATATATTAAAACAACACATATTCTTAACAGATTCACAACCTTGATGGTGCAACAACAGCAAATAATCAATGGCAACGTAATTGTCCAAAGCAGCACGTCTGAGCTCTATAAGCTCAGCATCCAGGGAGGCAATTGCAATAGAAGTTGTGTTTATTGTCTTTGCCAGGCTGCAAGCTATTTTGCTAAGAGTTCGATGGTTCACAATGGTGAGCGCTGGAACGCCAACCAGAGAGGCTGTAAGGGCCACGGCCTCTGCATCGCTTAGGAGATTCACTGGAGAGTCACAGCTGGAATCTAGCGGGGCAGCTTGGTGTCTTCGAGTGGGGATTAACAAATTTTCTTTGGTGGGGAGTACAACAGTAAGACAACTTAAGCAACAAACAGTATCAGACAAATTGGCGGGAATATAGTTGAAGGTTCGGGAGCCACAAGAGAAAAACCACCCAGGGGGCAAACTAATATAAGCAAAGGCAAAAGTTGCATTTTCAACAGTGGAACAATTAATAACATTTGGTCCAACTGACAAACAGTGAGGCTTTTTGGGGTTGGTTGAGCAATTTGCAATGCGTGTGCATGTAGTCTGGTTAGCAATGCTATTAGAAGCTATAAAAGGAGTATACAATGACACAGCGTCAGAAGGTAATTGATAAGAAATCTTTCCCCAATCATACATTTGCTGGTACCCAATTTGTGTTTGGTCTATAAACATCTTAAGGTTAGTATCATTCAACAGATAGGACAAGGGGGTACATACTGGGATTAAACAAGAAGCTAAAAGCATGTGCATATCAGTGGATTCTTTCAGACAAAAGGAGGAAACGTTAACCTGCTTTGCGAGACGTTCCCAAAGATTATATTACAGGCGGTCAGGCAAGGAATTTGTCTGGACAGGGGTCAGAAAACAAAACAGCACACACAGAATAAGAAGTGAATTGGCAGTCTGAGCTTGCTCCAGGCTGACCTTTTCCATCTCGGGCACCGGGTTGGTTGCCACTTGATGCCACGCCATGAGCAGGATGCACACACTTTGTAGGAACCCACAAAGGACCTGTAGGGGTAAGAAAAGAAGCAAACCTCGACCCCAGGTTATTAAAGGCATGATTCCTGGGGTTTGAGAGAAAGTTAATTGATTCAAAGTAAAAAGGACTTTATGGACTTGCTGTGTAACGTTTGCTAAATTGGGGGTCCTATATTTCCCCTGTTTCAATTATTTTTGCAACAGGGTTTTGAAGGAACGATTAGCCCATTCAACAAAAGCTTGGCCAGTGGAGTTATAGGGAAGGCCATGAGAAAGACAAATATTCCATAGATTGAAAACATGTTGAAATGTAGAAGAACAGTAAAGGCAGCTAATTAGTTTGCAAACATAGTGTGAATCAGAGATAAGATTGAAGGGGTGATGGGCAAAGGAAAGAGGATTTCTCCCACAAAGTCAGCAAGAGCAATTTGAAACTGCAGGGAAGTACGCAGGAGGTGATTGAAATCATGTTTAGGAAAAGGCATAGTGATAGACAGCAAATCATGACCGGTGTGCTTTTTGCAGTAGTAAGTAAGGAAAACAATGGGCTCCAAAGATTAGTAGGTAAAGAAAAATAGGGTCGCACCCAATTAAGGTTGCCTAGGAGCTGCTGTAAAGCTACAAGTGTGAGGGGCTTTCCTGTTCAAGTTGGGCTAGTAGGTGTCGGTTGTACACCTCCACCCCTAGAAGCCTGACATTCTGCTGCAAAATGACCAGGGTTGCCGCAGTTAAAACATTTCCCCCCTGGCCTCACACCCTGGCGGAGAGCGGCAGCAAGCAGAGAGGCTTGATGTGAGGGAGTTCCTATATCTTAGCAAGCTCTAATCATGTCTGCCAACTCCGGGTTTTTTCCCAGACCTGTGATAACCCTTCGGCATTCAGAGGTAGCATTCTCTTTAGCTAATTTAATCAACAGTTCCTCTTGGGCTGCAGCGTTATCTACTTGACGCTTAAGGGCTTCCTGAAGATGTTTAACAAAGTCTGTGTAAGGCTCTGTGGCTTTTTGGCGAATGCTGGAAAAGGTTTGCGAGGGTTTGCCAGAGGACGGGACACGCTGAAAAGCACAAAAGGCACAATTAGAAGAAACCTCCAGAGTGGCAGCAGGCAAAATTATCTGGTGATTGGTGTCACTAAAATTTCCTGCCCCATAGAGTTGCTCATCAGTGTAAGCTCCGCCAGAATTGGCGCCTTAGTATACAGTGCTGGCGGAATTCACTTTCCCAAACCACATATTGTGCAGGAGTTAAAAGCATGCGAATCATGGTTTTCCAATCCTCTGGAACTAGGGTATGATTATGCATGACAGCCTCAAGCATGCCTTGCACATAACTGCTTTGCAATCCCATATCTCGAATAGCTTTCCTTAACTCAGTAAGAACAGGATAAGAGAGAGGCTTATACTCCACAATCCGGCGACCCTGAGCATCAACCTGGTCAGTAAGATGAACTGGGCAGATAGCAAGCATTTCAGTTAATTCTGCCACATCCTCGGATTTTGCCTGCCTGAGCCCACGTTCCAGAACCTCTTGCACAAGCTGCCTTGGGACTCCTCCAGCGGAAGGTGGAGGATTAAAATCTTTACCAGGAGGCGCAGAAGGTTGGGGAGGGGAGGGGGAGCTGAGCGGTGCTGGAGGAAGCAATTGCACACCAGCATACTTTGGTGGGCATTCCTTAGACAATTGAGCAGTCGTGGGAATGGGTGTAAACTTCTCTACTGCATGCCTGCATTGGTGCCAGGTATACAACAACTCTACATTAGCTCATGGCGGGACATGAAGAACCCGGCCGATTTTCTCCCAGTCCTTGAGGCGGAGAGAACCCTCCTCAGGATACCAAGGGCATAGCTTATTAATCTCCTGAAACAAGGAGCGAAGTTGACTAGAAGTCACGGACCCGCCAGACTTCTGAACCAGGAACCGGAGTTCCTCTAGATGCCTGTGCTGGGCATGTGAAAATTGTCCTCCCATACTCACCAATGAAGGGGTCACTGAGACAGCGACGAAGGAGTGCACTCACGGGGCCTATGCCAGGCGTTGATGAGCGGAGTCCCTGCTCGTGGCGCCACTTGTAGGAATGACACGACACAGGGTTGAAAATGCTGAACACCGTTCTACCCCATTTGGGCAGTCGTGCTTTATTTAACATAGCAGGTATACAGCAAGAAACAATGGCTGAGGAAATAGATGTTTGTCTTTTGCTAATCCCTTGCTAATCAGTTACAGACAGAGACAGGGAAGCTGCACGTAGCAGAGAGAAACTTTTGCATTGTTAAGCATTTATAAGTATGAGAGAAGCAGAGTGCCCTTTGATCAGGGTAGGTATGCCTATCCGCTGACCCACAAAAGAGTACAAAAAAAGTTGCACTCGGTTCCCTCCAGCACATCTGCAATTTCTATTAGAATTTTAAAAACAGAAAGCTGAGATTCTCTGCCTAAGAAATGAGAACTCTTTCCTCACAATTATAAACCCCATTGTACATCACCACAGAAAATTCTATTATAATTGCATTATATGTGCAATTGCAGCAGAAAGAAATTTAGAAGAGTCTTTACTAAGAAGAAACTTTTAAAAATATTTCCTGCAGATGCATCTTATTTATTGTCTAAGACTCCAGAAGATATAGAGGAAGAAAAGGCAATAAAGGAGATGTGTTATAAATCTGGTAAGATACTTATTATGAATTCCTTTTTTTAAAAAAAAAATGATATCATTATGGTAAAAGGTTTTTTTTTTCTTCCTTCCTGGTGGTGGGTCAGGAGAATACTACAGAATTCAGACTTCTCAGGAAAACAACTTAACAAAAAATGTATCTTCAGTGCTGGAGAATGAATTTTTGAAACCCATGAAAACTGGCAGAGACTTACAAGAAGGCAAGGACTTGCATTCTAGAGGTTTTAATTTTAGAGGCTTTGAATTCTTTTCTTTATTAAAAAAACCCTAATGTTAATTTCAAAAATATGGATGTATGAAATTTCTGAGGGGCAAATCAGATGTGATGATACAATTTTCATGAACGGAATTCTCAGCATTTTCCCTTTAAATTTCAGGGCCATGGAGAGGGGGCGGGGGACGCTTTTTGGATCAGGATAATAGTGTGAAAGAAGGGGATGGTAAGGCTTCACTTTGTTTTATTTCCCCAACCTTAAATAGCCACACAGCAGTGCTTGCCTCATTGGGGCAAACATACTGGTACCTGTATGTTTCCCAAATGAATCAGCTAATAGTTCTGTGGGACCGTTTCTGTTTAGAAAAATGGCATGAGGAGAAACACCCCCTCCCTCTCTCATGCCATAGTCCTGGTCTGAATCAGGCTTTCATGGATCTGTTCCTTTAAGAAGGGGGAAAAACTATAGAAGCCCCATTCATGGAACTCCCAACATCTCATCAGATTGGTTCCACAGTGGTTCATGATCTTATGCTGGATTTCTGCTGTGAGATGGGGTATGTATGTAATATAAATCCCAGAGGAATAGTCATGTAAGTCTGTTGTAGAGATGGGCATGAACTGGAATACAAACCAAAAAAACCCATGAACCAGCCCGGTTTATGGTTCGCGAACCAGCGGTTCATGAAAGCTCGTTTCCATGAACTTCCACGAACTGGTCTACTGGTTTGTTTGGTTCATTTTAAACACCAATGCCCTTTTCCCTGCTGCTGCAAAGTGGCAGGGAAAGGGGCATTTAAACCCACAGATCAGCTGCTTGTTGGGGAGATCCCCAACAAGCAGCTGATAATTTAAACAGCAGGGCTTGGCTGCCCAGCTAGGAGTTCCCGGTAGGCTAGCGAAGCCCCACCCACAGTTTAAGTGGCCATTTCCCTGCCACTCGGAGCAGCGGGGAAATGCCCATTTAAAGAGCGAGTGAGGCTTGGCTGGCCGGCCGGGAACTCCTGGCTGGCCAGCCAAGCCCCACCCGCAGTTTAAATGGCCATTTCCCCACTGCTTGGAGTGGTGGGAAAATGGCCATTTAAACTGTGGGTGGGGCTTGGCTGGCCAGCCAGGAACTCCTGGCTGGCCAGCCAAGCCCCACCCACAGTTTAAATGGCAATTTTCCCACCGCTAGGAGCAGCCATCCAGCTGTTTCAATAATCAGTTGTTTGTTGGGGATCTCCCTGACAAGCAGCTGATCCGGGGGTTTAAATGCCCCTTTCCCTGCCACTGCGAAGCATCCAGAAAAGAGCATTTAAACTCCATGAACCACAAATTGGTTCGTGAACTTGCCCCAGTTTGTGGTTTCTGGTTCGTGAAAACACCACGAACCACATGGTTCAGTTTTTTCATGGTTTATGCCCATGTCTAGTCTGTTGTAGCAAAACCAACTAAGTATCTTGTCACCTATATTGTGGCATAAAAATTTCATGAACTAGAGCCCTATAGGTTTGCCCTGGTCCCCCAGGGCCCAAACCAGGGGACGGGGGAGTCGTGGGGAGGGGTCACATCGGGGAACTAGTGTTGGGGGCTGATTTTTATCATATTGGCCCCACACGGCCTTCACTTCCTTGTCATGCCAAAAATGGCATCATTCCTGGCATGACAAGGAAGTCCTCCAGAGCGCTCCAGAGCACACTTCAGAGCTCCTAGGCCCATTTTCATCACCCTTCCCCCACATCAGCCAGGTATGAGGTGGGGGGGGCAGAGGCTAGTGGGATCCCTACTCGTTCATTAGATGCATGAGATGTTACCCTTCACGGGTGCCTTGCTTCAACAAAAACATTTCAAAAGGGAGAAACCAATATGAAGCTGCTGAGTTGGGACTGACATGGCCAAGCTTTGGCTCACTATAAGGACAAGCAGCTGTTAGTTTATTACAGAATGTAATTGACCCTTCTTAACAAATATTTATATCATTCATCTTGTTTTGCCAGTTCATCCCCATTATTAGTGGTGATTGAATCACTTAAGTCTTCTGACTGAATTTTATTTTATTTTGTGTTTGCAACCATATGTACCTATTGCAGGTACGAGGGGTCATGTGAGAGCTTTACCACTATGGGCGTCCTTTAAAAAAATGAATTAAGGAAAAAAATGATCTCAGAATATCCTACCAAACCTTTTAATTGGAATTTGGAAATAAGCTCAGGATATAAAATGTTTAGCATTTATACAGTATCTTTCACACAAAAAAGTCATTTCAGCAATGCTTATAATAACTGTGTAAAGTAAGTCAGTATTATTACTTCCATATTGCAGAAGTGGGGGCAGGGGTGGGTTGAGGGTGATAGAATAATAGTTTGTTTAATACCTTGTGTTCTGTCTGTGGTTGAGGTCCATTTTTATGTATATTTGGTACTATGGCAAGGGACATCACGAAAATTCCCACAAGTTTAATAAATTCGTGGATTTTGTCTCTTGTCCTTCTAGGTGATGGTGTTGCAGTTCCATCAAAGTTTAATATGATAGAAAGACAAACAGAGATAATGGCATCACTAGATAATAACTCTAGATCCAATGTTAGTGCCTTTGAAAATGGAGGTAAAGATACTTGCACCATTAAAATTCTTTTAATAGACAATGAAGTGAATATCTATGCTCTAAGTTGTTTTTAAAAAGCAAATACTGAAACATGATTATTTTATTTATTTATGTTATTTATAATCCCATTTTCAAGGTGGATTACGTAGTGTAACTCAATGCAGTCAATAGGATGGAACATTGAGTAAGCAATATAATAGGATAAGAAATGAGGAAATTAAAACCTAGTAAAAATCTGGAACAAAACTGAAGCAAAGCATAACATGGCATATTAAATAACTCAGAAATTAAATAATAGGATAATAATACAGCAACAGATAGGTGAGTGGGAGCCTTCCTGACCTCATCAGGTAGGCCATTCCATAAGGTGGGGGCACAACAGGAAATGCATGTGTACCGGACCATTGTTGATCTTGCTAGGTTCTGTGCTGAACACATGTGCATGTATCCAGTTTTGTAAATGAAGCAAACTTGTGCGTATTTGCTTATTCTCGGCTCCCCAGCTTCTAAGTCATGTGAGTCCTGCTCTCTGTGTTATGACTTCTCAGATTTCACCAACATCATCTCTCTTTGAATCTTATTTCTGTCATTTGCTTTCATTTGCTTTTTTTTAAAAAAAGGAAGAAGGGAAGAAAGAAAATGTGAATTGGAATTGAATGCTGCATTTTTGTTCCCAATATCCAATTTCATCCTTGCACTGGCAAATTTAAGAGAGTACCGAACAAACAGTGCCCTGAATCTAGAACTGGGTGGAAGTGCTGCTTTTCTGGGACAGCATACTTGTTGGGTGAATTGGGCCCAGACCAAGTTGAGTATAGGCAATGGTACAGTGTTGCTATATAAGATCATTTATGTGGTGGTGTTGGAAGTAGGATGGAATGTAAGAAAAAGAATCCCTGTCCTTCTAGCACACTGAAAACCACAGGGGGAAAAACTCCTAAAAGTTGCTCATAATGTGAGTCATTATTGGGGAATAATAAGCTCTTTGAGTAATCTATCTGAGAACATTTCTTTAGCTACAGAATCTTATAGAATTCTGCCCTGATGAAACATTTCTGTTCAAATCAAATCAGTCTTCCCTAATAATAGCTGAAAGTACTTGCACCCCCACCCACCCCGCCGTGTATATGGGGTTGCTTACAACATACTAGGCTGCATCAGTTCCATGACACCTCAAGTCTGTGGAGGAATGGCAACTATCTCAGCATTCTGCTGTGGACAAAGGAAACAGATCCATATGAAACTACCTCTTTGCTCGAGGAACCCCAGGATGTTCCTTTCACCTAAAGCTGCACACGTTATGGCAGACTCTGATTTTAAATAACATAGCCTAAAATGACCATAGAGCACCAGAAACGCACTCTGTAGAAAGGCGGTCTCTCACTGTGCCTGCAAGAGAAGCATTCCATCTTCATACTAGGTCACCATATGCTTGGCGCATAGGGTGGGACTGTTGGAATTTGCTAGTTCAATTACTGTTAGTCTTTCTACATTTGTGTGTTTGTTTTAAAAGACTGTTCCCCTTTATGATAATGAACAAATACGCTAAAAAACATGCAACTTAATATACATGTTTGGAGCACCCCACTTTTATTTTCTCTATGATGTTTTGTGTCTCTCTGCAGGAGGTGATTGTTATTTACCACAGAGAAGTATATTTGTTGGAGGGATACAAAGCAAAGTGTTCAGTGGAGAAAAAGGATTTACCATGCTGAAGTGTTCGAGCATTAAAGGTGTTCATTTCTCATCTTTTTTTAAAATATGGAAAACATGTGTTAAAGAGATCCATGTTCAGAACAGAGAGAGGTGGTTTTCACTAGTTCCTCCCTCCCACAGCAGCCCTCCAACTCTCCCTTCATGTTGTTCCTTGGGATCCCTCATGAACAGCATCCGGTGCTGTTGCAGGAGGGGGGAGGGGGGAAGTTACACTTCCATGCACAGAAGTTCTTCTTGGGAATTTTAGATTGGATCCCACCCAGTTTGGTGTAGCGGCTAAGAGCACGGGACTCTAATCTGGAGAACTGGGTTTGATTCCCCACTTGTCTGCTTGAAGCCAGATGGGTAACCTTGGGTCAGTCAGAGCTTCTAGGAGCTCTCTCAGCCCCACCCACCGCACAGGATGTCTTGTTGTGGGGATGAAAATAGCATACTTTGTAAACCACTCTGAGTGGGCATTAAGTTGTCCTGAAGGGCAGTACATAAATTGGATGTTGTTGTTATTGTAGTTATATTTGCTTCCTTTTGCAATATGAACATTTGGGCAAGATGGCTGTGTGATTTGTGCCAGAGTCGTCAATTGTACCGTTGGTTTATTTCATTATCTTATTAAAGTTAACACCTAGCTATGGCATATTCTACTCTCTTTGGTGTCTATAATAAGCTTGTTACCAAGCTTTTGATATAGCAGGATCAGCCACTTAATTGCTATGAACATTTTTATTGTCCTGTGACACAATTAACCATTTCAATTTCCAAAGGGCCTAGTAAAGGACTGTTACCCTGAGCAAATTGTCAGCTGACTTCTGTATTACATAGCAGGCCCCTTTCATAGCACATTTAAATCCATGAAGTCATCAGGTAGACGTTTGACGTAATGCCATTTATCACAACTAATCCCTAAAGGACTTCTGTACCAACTTAAGTGGCTGTGTTTGTAAGCCTGGTATTTCTTCCAGTTCAGTCATTCAAAAATTGTGCTGCTCTGCAAGTTGAAGAATGCCAAGGGGAACCAGGCATTGACAGGAACATCTAGTTCTACGGACTAGGTTCCAGTTGTATAAAATTCTCTTTAATATGTTAGGTATGTAATTGAAATGTCTCCTCCCTGTTTGGTGAGTTGCTGTTTCCAGTGGCTCCAGTCAGCAACATCTTTTGACAAAGCACTGGGACTCTAAGGTGGGGCATCTCTATGTTGTGTTATGTATTTAAGTTGGTTTGTGCGCTCACTCATCTAAGGATGTTGTATATATGTGGAATAGGTGAGCAAATTAGCAACATTATTATTTTTACTTAGAAGCAGCCAAGGGGCAGCTCTGAATTTGCTCAGAACAACAGTTCTGAGAAAGGAAGTATTTAATACTTTGTATTTTCCCAAATTTCAATCATGGGGTTGAATCCAGACAACTTTGTCACTCAGTTTCACCCAGTTCCCGTCCTTAATACAGCCTTTTGCTCATGCAGATCTCATGATCCCAAGCATAACTTTTTTGGTGATCATAGGGGGACCATCTTGTCCCTTCATCTGCAGTAGAAAAGTTGGTTGAATCCAACATATTCTACTGAAGCTACTTTTAAGTTCCAGTAGGTGCGTGGGGGAACCCTTATTTTCCACCATAGTGATCTAATAGTAGCTTTGGGAAAGAGAAGATTTGGATCAGGAAAACAACGTTGTGTGTGTGTGTGGGGGGGGGAATTAAAAATCCTTGTCCCCCACTGCCCTGGTCACATCAAAAGTCTTCTACAGCTTCTTCAGTAAAAGTCTTCAGTAAAAAAAATCAAAACATCAAAAGATCCAATTACAGATATTTGTCTTTGAGATGAGGTGATACCTCCTGCAAATTAGTTAATATTTGACATGGTTGCTAGTGTACCTCTGAACTTTCTCCTCAGCAGCAGGGGGTGGGAGAGAGATGATTGTGGAAATCAAACCTAAGCAGTTAAGGCTGCACAAACATTGATGCACTGATAAATGCTACTTGAGTTGGGATTTTCAGTCACTATATGAATCAGCCCTATGTCACGAGTCCTTAACTATTCTCTTGGAATTAAATAGTAGTACTCGTTTGTTTGTTTGTTTTATTTAGCTACAAGCCATGCTGAAAGGATAAAGAAGCATCATTTTAAAGGAGTGAGGAAAAAGAAATGGATGTCTGATGAACCTAAAAACCTATCTGCTCCATTAATAGGAAAAGGTATTTTGAGAAATAATTTTAGTAGGTTAAAAAATAACATGAGTAATAATTCAACTGTCTCTGCTTCATCATCAGAGGCAATCTATTCAGAGGAAAAGCAGTATTTTTAAATCTTGTATCTTGTTCATTCCCACATGTGCTGAGCTCTGAATACCTACATCTGGAGATAAAATACTGATTCTTGTATTATTTCTTGCAGCAATACATACTTCAAACCCTAAAGGTAAAGGGAATTGCCATCAAAATGATCAAAGCAAGAATGCTGAGAATACTTCTTATGTTCCTTCTCAGAGAACCAATGGGAGAAGCATTTCCTTGAGTTCTCCAATGTCTGGAAGGTCACTGAATCTTACCAATGATAAAGTATGTGCCACCAAAGAGTCCAAGATGAATTTACCTACAGGTAAGTACCTAGTTTCTCTGGATCTCTTCATGATATGGGATGTGGAAACTTACTGCTATTGTTAATGGGTTGACTCCCTTCCCCTAAGTGACAAGCCCTGCTCTGGTTATGCCCTGGTTATGTGGTCTTGTTCTGATTGTGCCCCATCTCTATCCAGACTTGCTAATAGGGCTGTCAGCCCCCTGGTGGGGATGGGGGATACCTTGCTCCCAGTCTCTGCCCCCCCCCCGCCACCACTCACCTGGTCAGCGAGGAGAAAAGGCCTGAGATACAGGCCCAGGAGGCAAAAAAACCTCCAGAGCACAGCAGGAGCGCCTGCCGTGAGCGCTGTCACACTTTGCATGTGAGTGAGGATATCGTTCTTGGTAAGTGCCAGGTCCCCCATCCCACTGGAGGGTATGAGAACCTGGCATCTCTACTTGCTAAGTACTATACACATTGGTTGAATGCCATTGATTCATCTTTTGGGCCATGCAGGGGTATGTTGGGAATGACTAAGTTTGCTAATTTCATTAAGTTTCCCTTGCTTATTTCTCCTCTAAAGCAAGAGCAGAACTTGCAGGATTACGGCCAGGCTGGACTGAATTACAACAGAATGCCTGGACAGATTATGGTCTAAGAAAGGCACCAGGGCCAAGACAAGCTCAGAGTCAGGATCCAGGAGTTATCAATAGTTGGAAGATCAAGTAGACCTGAACTGATATATCATATGGAGTGGGTCAGCTTCAAAGTTTAAAATACAAGCACAAATCAAGGGAGCCTATAGTACATGGAGCTGCATGCTAGTGCAGAATTGAATATTTAACTATGAGCCAAGCTACAAGTGACACCTGACACAGGTTGGACACTTGTCAGCTTTCCTCAAGTTTTGATGGGAAATGTAGGCATCCTGGTCTTGCAGCTGTAATGGAGAGGTAAACTGACAAGTGTCCAACCTGTGTCAGGCGTCACTTGTAGCTTGGCTCTATGTGAGTTTGAAGTGAGGTGCCTTATGAACAGACTGAGAAGTACCAGATGGGACAGTAGGCAGCCCTCAGGCCATAAATCATAGTCATGGGTTGTGGGCCTTGTCTTTTTATCCATAAACAGAGAAGTTCAATCTATGGTGAACAATTTGAGAGAATTTTCGGTTGTTGCTCCAATACTCTAGACTGGGCTACCACTGGCAGTAAGATCTGCCTGCTCCCTATTTCTTCTGCCATGAGTACTCTAGTAAGAAAAGGAAGCCTATAAATATTTTAATTAATGAATAAATAACTGACATGAAGAACTGGAAGTGATACTGAGGGCTTGCAAGTGAAGCACAGGGGATTTATTTTGTCTAGGAAAGTTCCTTGTGGCCATCTCTGATGCAGGATCTTTTTAAAATTGCAAAATTAGTAACAGAATTTTTTTTTCATAATATATACCATAAAGGCTCTCTGAATGTGGTTACCTCTGTGGTTTTAATGTTCTGTGATGAGAAGCACCTATACTGTTTACATTTGCTGTATCTGTGCCATTACATCATGTTGATCCCAGTGTTTCAGTACTCCTGGAAATGCCACATTATACATTTTAAATGAAAAAGAATCCATACCCAAAGGACTGCAAAAGAAAAAAAAAAGGCTATGACATACCACATGCACCTTTAAAGCTGTCTCTCTTCATAGGAAGAAGAAAACAAATAGATAACATTTCTGTGTGCTGAAATAGTGACATAGTTCTAGGTACTATTCTCTGAATAAAAATAGGCCTTTCCATGTTGTATGCCATATTAGCCATGTTTGCTAGGATTTTAAAGAAAAAAACCATACGTATTGTTTAAAGTGAGTTTTGCAGGGTTATAACTTATTAAACAAATGTTCAGTCCTTCTTTTGTGAAAACAATTAGTTTTACGCTATTTATTTTAATATGTATTTTCACTTCACAGAATGAATCCTGCAGATATATATCCATTTCCCAATTACTACCTTCAATCCAACATATTTGTTTTCCTCTTGCCTTTCTGCTCCATCTGTTTTTGGCATAATTCTGCTCAGGTGGCATAGTGTGTTTGAGTGTTGCAGCTAATTTTTCACATCAAATGAATATATTTTTCTCTGGGGTTAAGATAATTTTCAAAGCGATTTGCAATTCCTGTGATGTCAGGTAATATCATAGCTGACAGCATGTGTGTATTTTTTTAACTGGAGTGGCAGAATGAGAATTACAGATAAAAATGTAAAGTAAGCTGTATTTTTGATTACAGAGAGATGCATGTCAGCATCTAATTCCCCAGCTTGGAGAAAAAGAAGTCCACACACCAAAGTATACACAAAAGTTGAAAAAATGCATTCAGGTACTATAGTGCTATTGTACTGTGTTAAAGATAAAATAATACTTTGAATGTAGTGAAGGATTTACAAAGGCAATTAATTATTGTGTAGATAATTTTTTTGTTTTGTATATTGTTGGTAGATAGGAGGGGAGAACATGGGAAGTATTAGAGCCGATGCTTTTGTGCCCCAGACTGCTCTGGATAAGGAGCAAATCCCTCAGTCCTGATCTACTGGCAAATAGATTTTGTTCCAGCATCTTTTCTTACTTAGACAGAATGGATAAAGGTAAGGACTCTTTCTGAGTCTTCACTATCATGTGACACCTGACCTTGGAGGTAGGTCCAGATTCCTTTTTCCTTCCAATCAAATGCTGGCTGCATAGGAGGTGATCACTTTTCTCCTCTTCTGGATAAGGGTCAAGGCTAGACATGGGCACGAACCAAAAAATATTAACAAACCAGCAGATTGTGGTTCGGTGCAGACCACGATCCCGAATTCCTGAAACGGAACGAACATCTCCCGTTGCCGAACCGAACCAGATCATGGTTCGTGGAGGCCAAAGTGGCAAGCAAGAGCTCTGTCCCACTCCACTGCTCGCAGAATGTGAAACCTAGCCTGGGAGACCATGGCTATTTATAAGCATGGGTACCATTCAGCAACACAGGAGGTCTGTGGTTGGCCATCAGAGCTGCCTATCAGGGTTTGCAGGGATGAGATTGGAGTGCCCATGGCTACAGAACACTCCCTTCCCCCTCCCTCCCCTGCGTGTCTTCTCCCAACTTGTAACTGCTTTGCAGCTCCGTGGTTGGAAGGAAGCCCTGCTGATCAAGGAAAGCTGGGCTTCCATTCGGGTTTCCAGGGCGACAGAAGGAGGGCAGACAGAGCTTAGGCTTTCCCCTGGCTCCATTGCCAGGGGAATAGATTGCTGGCGCCTGAGTGTCTGGCTTCCTGAACCACGCCAGAACGCAACAAACCAGGCCTCTCCCGACCGCTGGATCGTTGGCCATGGCCGATCACGATCCGCCGGGTCACAATCGCGCGATCACCATTTTCGTGGGTTTTTGAGGTTCGTAATGCGGTTCATGCCCATCTCTAGTCAAGGCCAGACAGGGGTGTGCCATGAAAAAATTATCTCCATTTACTGCTCCTGTTGGCTTTAACTGGTGTCTCTGTCCTACAGCATCAGGGACTTCCTTTGATTCCATTGAGCCCACTCTCTAGATGCTTTCCCACTCTTATTACTTGGGCTCCGGGGAAGCTTCACATTTGGCTTCTAGAATGCTATCCCATAGGCTTCCATAGTAGTTGACATTTTGCGTACCCTTCCCCTCATTGGTGCCACCCATATTAACCTCACAATTTCCTGATCTGTTTTGTGATCTATCATGGAATTAGCACAAGATGTGTATGGTTGCATTATGGCTTGTAGCAGTCAGATAAACTAAGAAACGGACCAGAATCACAAGGGAAAAAGCATGAAAATGTCCTAATTACACCTGTATCCAGATACCATATGGTAACCTGATGAAAAAGAAAAACATAATCCTTTCCTTTATGTTGTACTGAGTTTTGTTTTTGCCTAATTTCTTTATGGCTACAAGCATGGCCAGATTTGACTTTTGGAACTGGAGTCGTAACATGAAACCTTGTTTGGAAAATTATTTTATAAAGTATCATTCTGGTTAAATAACTGGTTTCACTCTTGCAATAGATAAGAGTTTTCAGCTAAAATAGTCACCAAATTCACACTGCTGCTCAGGTGTGCTAGGCAGAAAAATAAAGGGAAATTGGGGCAGGGTTACGTCCAACACCCCTATGCGTAACATCACTTCCACCACAGCCAGAAATGCTGCCAGCATATTGCAAGGGATGCTCTAGCGTTTAGCCAAAACTCAAACCATAGCATTTTGGCTGAGTTGCTAGAGCATCCCTGGTGACACTGTGACATAATTTCTGGTGGTGCTGCAGCAGTGCCTCTTCTACCAGTTGCCAGTCTGATGCTGGCAACCCTAATTCTGGTTAATGGGACTTCTTCTTGCTTTACCTGTGTACTATGACTACTGTACAGAATCATTTAGACATCCTCTATAATTATCTACACTACCCTGTCAGTCTTAAAAACACTCTACAGCTTTATTCAAAGTTCGTTACAGTTAACTGAATACCATTATTCAGCGTGCTCTTGTGTAATAGTGCCTTTCAGCAGAAATTGGGTTGTTGCTCTACTGAACAGAGATTCAAAGAGTGCTCTTGTCAGTTGCTGCCAATGCCTAGTGGTGGCATAAAATAGAAAGTTTATGAAATATCCCATGAACACTTGAGAATAATTTCTATTCAGCAATAATTTCTATTCAGCAATGCTTCCCACCAAGCCAAACACACATAAGATTGGGATGCATATGTTCGGTAGTGCTGCTGCCTATAGCCCTAGATGGGGGTGGGTCAGCCTGGGTACCTCTTTTCCTTGGTCCATTCTGGGTAAAATAAATGTTTCCCTTTTATTTACCCAGAATGGACCAGAGGGAAGAGATCTCTCCCCTGCACCAATTGCCCCTGCCCCCAGATTGACCTACATCCCATCAGCTCACAAGAGGCATAAGGCACAGGGACAGCACTGAAAACCTTCTTGCAGCTAAAGGTGGTGCAAAAGAAGTAGCAGCAGAAAAGCCAGAAGCAGTACCATGGAGGCAGCATTTCAGGAGGCTGGAGACAGCCAAAATCTCTGATCTGAAATCACTAATGTCTTCCAGTTGTCATTGATGTACTAAAGAAGTGTAATGTGGAACTGTAGTTTTCACATTTTTTGTGCACATACATTTACATCAAACTTGCATGTGTGTTAATTTCAGAGCCCAGAAGAAATGGAAGCAGATGAAGAAGGAAGTTTGAAGGAGAGGGAAGATAAAAGACAAGAAGTGATATAATGCTCTTCGTATAGTTCACCATCAAAAGAAGAAAAAATGCTAATTCAAAGACCATGGTTATATTAACCAAAGAGCCAAATGTGATAAGAATAAATTGCAGAACATACAGAGCTACTAATAATATACATTTGAAATATGTAAATGAGGCATATGTTTCTGAATGGGTTGTTTTGCTTGAAAGTGTAACTGTTTCAAATACTTATTAGTACTATGAAGTCTGGTTCTAATCCCTTTAAACAAAACATTTTTAGAACACCCTGTTCAAGCCATTTCAGAATATACTAGTGGTAATATTTTAGATATGGTAATTCTGATCTCCTGTATTTTGAAACAAAAGCTTACTTTCCCCTTTTCTGTGTGTTACATTGGCCTGTTGTCATACACTGATGTCTGCACAAGCAGGTGTTCTTCTGCATTCTGAGAGAACAGTGTACAAATGCTCAAAGTAGCTCCCAATAATAACCGAGCTGTGGCATTCTGCTTGGACTTAAGTCTGAGTTGGTTTTGTGGCAAGACCTATGTAGAGTAGTCTAGACCATTAGAGTAGTCTAGTCTTGATGTTACCATACCATGGCATGGATCCAAGTGGCCAGATCAGCCAAGTCAAGATAGAGAGGGTTCATCTCTTAGGCTAAACTAAATTGGAAAAAAGCATTTTTACAGCTGCATTAATTTGCTTTTCTAGCACTAATGCTAGGTCCATTATAACTCCTAGGTTCTTAATCAAGACAGCTGAATTCCATCAGAAGTGAGAACCACAATGTTGTTCAAGGCCTCAAGCTTCCCAACCAGTGTTCCTTCTGTTTGAGTTCATCTAATTCTAACCTTAATTCCCCTCCACCCATTTTTTCAGATTAGATTCTGAAAGCATCACAAAGAAATGGAGTTGCCAAGCATTCTGTTGGTGCAGAGCCCCTGTGCTTAAGAAAATTGCATGACAGTTAAACCAGTGCAGTTTTTGCCATCAGTTCATACTCAGGTTGGATACTGCTGAGTAGAGGTGGGCATGATCCAAAAAAAAAAATACCGATCAAGCCGTTCGTGGATCCAGGCTGCTGCCAAACCCAAGTCACTGATTCTAACCGATCAAGTCCCGTTTCCGATCCGGAATCACACACAAACACACACACACACACACACACACACACACAGAGCAGAGGAGGGGAGTTTTTTACCCAGCAACGAGCCGCCTTCCCTCAGGGAGGGGACATTCACACCAGGGCCGGATCTACGGTTGCTAGCGCCCAGGGCAACCATAGGCTATTGTGTGTGCGCGCTAATGGGTCGCCCCCCCCGCCCATGCAGCAAGCCAGCTGTGCCGGTGCACTGCAGAGCTGGCTGCAGCGCGAGTGGCTCGGAGGCTGCCCGCGCCGTTTACCTGCCCCGCAAGACAAGGGGTGGCCGGCTTGCCCATGCGCTCCTTGTCCTGGGGAAAGGCGAATGGCGCAGGCGGCCTCCCAGCCTCCCGCGCTGCCTTTTGCCTTTCCCCAGGACAAGGGGAGGCCGGCTTGCCCGCACACCCCTTGTCCTGGGGAAAGGCAAACAGCGTGGGCAGCCTCCCAGCCTCCTGCGCTGCCTTTTGCCTTTCCCTAGGACAAAGGGCGGCTGGCTTCCCAGCGCGCCCCTTGTCCTGGGCAGGGCTGGATCGATGGGGGGGGCAGGGGGATAGTCTGTCCCCAGCGCCGCCAAAGAGGGGGCGCTGGGTGCAGTTGCCAGCCCCAGGAGCGTGCCTGGGGAAAGTTGAATGGCGTGGGCAGCTCCCAGCCACCTGCGCTGCCTTTTGCCTTTCCCACAGGACAAGGGGCGGCCGGCTTGCGAGAAAAGCAAAAGGCAGAGCAGGTGGCTGGGAGGCTGCCCGCGCCATTTGTTTTTCCCCAGGACAAGGGGGGGCGGGCAAGCCAGCTGCCCCTTGTCCTGGGGAAAGGCAAAAGGCCGTGTGGGTGGCTGGGAGGCCATCTGTGCCATTTGCCTTTCCCCAGGACAAGGGGTGCGCGGGCAAGCCGGCCGCCCCTTGTCTTGCGGGGCAGGTGAATGGCGCAGGCAGCCTCCGAGCCACTTGCACTGCCGCCAGCTCTGCAGTGCACCAGGACAGCCAGCTTGCTGCATGGGTGGGGGGGGGGGCAACCCAGGAGCATGCGCACGCAAGAGCCTGACTACGGTTGCCCTGGGCGCTGGCAACCGTAGATCTGGCCCTGGTCCTGGGGAAAGATGAATGGCGCGGGCGGCCTCCCAACCACCCGCGCTGCGTTTTGCCTTTCCCCAGGACAAGGGGTGGCTGGCTTGCCCACGCGCCCCTTGTCCTGGGGAAAGACGAATGGTGCGGGCGGCCTCCCAGCCACCTGCGCTGCCTTTTGCAGAGAGTGACAGACAGAAAAACACCCATTCCTCCTACAAAGCCCCGTTTTTAAAAAAAGCAAAAAACCTTTGTGCCCATGGCTTCAGAACACCCCCTTCCCTCCCCTCCCCTGGGTTGCTGCTCCGTGGTTGGAAGGAAGCCTGCTAATCAAGGAAAGCTAGGCTTCCATTCAGTTTTCCAGAGTGACAGAAAGAGGGCAAACACAGCTCAGGCATTCCCCTGGCTCTGTTGCTAGGGGAATAGATTATTGGCGCCTGAGTTTCTGCCTCTCTGAATAGATCATGATGCCCCCCCCGATCAAGCCCCCCCCCCCTGAATGCTGGATCGGTTGCCGTGGACGGAATCGATTAACTGAGTCCCGATGGTGCAAACACCATTATCTGGGGGGGGGGGTGTCACATCGTGATTCCAATCGTGCCCATCTCTACTGCTGAGTCTCCTATGTAGGTGATGCATGCATACTTTGGAAAGGTTCAAGAGGCCCTGAAAAGGCAAAGCTGGCCACTACTGCTGTAAGCCTTGCTTTTGACCTCCAATGGGTGGGTGGGAAAATTCTTGAATTTCTGTGTGAGGGAAGGCAGTTTGGAGAGACAACAAGAGAATAGTGATGAATGATTGTAACAACATATAATTTTGGTGAATTGGCATTCCTTAAGGTTTGGTGGTGATTGCTTGATAAAGTGTGTGCCACCTAGCCATTATTCCACTGTGTATACCACCTCCCTATTCATTACTTTACCATTGAGGTACTTGCCTTGCATCTGTGTTTGCAGCTTCATTTATTGAGGAATGCATATAAGCATTGTGGCAATACAAGAAGAGAGTGCATTGGTATGTTGTCTGAAATTACGATTTTCCTCAGTTTTGTTCCTGCAAGGAACAACATGTCATGAGTATTTGGTCAGCAATAGATGTGTTTCACATGTGCACGGAGAAGTGTACTTACATTTATGGGTCTGTGGGCCAAGCTACACATGACGAATGACACTTGAACGGCAAGTGGATTGAGTGGAGGGCAAGTGAACAGGGAGAAATACACTTGCTGTTCAAGTGTCATTTGTCATGTGTAGCTTGGCCCTCAGACTATCAGAGCTCTCTTCTGCATACTATATACTCCCCCGTGTCCTCTGTGTGTGTCACTACTGATTAAGGGAAAGTTGTTAAGTCAGTACACATTTCTGCTCCTTACAGACAGGTGGGAGGAAGTTAAAAACATTCTGTGACCATAGATGTTTCAGTACTCAGCACACCTAGCTCTTTTTTGGAGGGAGGTTTGGGTGGGGGAGAGCAGTGGAGGAAGTTCAGAGATCTGCTTTGAGGCAGGTATCTCTCACTTGGTGACCTCTCCTTGCTTACATGTACATGGAGCTTGATTCTTGCAGCTCCATATAAAACAAAAGTGCTGAGACTCTTGGTGGATTTTTGTGTCTGAAGTCCAGAGGTATGCTACCGATAAGGCCTCTAAGAAGAAAAATGTCGTTCATTTATATTTTTGTTGGCATTGTTAAACTGGGCAGTTGTGTAATGGTTGTTTTGGTAAAGTGCCCAATTGCTTTTGAGTTCATTGTTTTAAAGGAACCAGACAGAATAAGATGCTATAGATCTTCATATGTGAAACCTGAATTTCTTTGTTGGGTCTTATATACCCCCTTTTAAGTTATAGATGCAGAGGAGTTTGCCGTGTTAGTCTGTGGTAGCAAAATCAAAAAGAGTCCAGTAGCACCTTTAAGACTAACCAATTTTATTGTAGCATAAGCTTTCGAGAATCAAGTTCTCTTCGTCAGATGCATGGTACAGAAACTGGTCAAATATAGAAGAGGAGGGGAGGAGAGAGAAGATGCAATTAGCGGGGGAGAGGGAGGATGCAACCAAAACATTTCTTTGCTAGTAAATGTAAACATCTCCTTTTGGAGTGGAGATTAGTTGGCTGGTGTGAGGCTTCAAAGGAGTTTGCCGTGTTGGTTTGTAGCAGCAAAACAGCCAGACCATCCAATTCCAATGTGGTATAAGCCTTCGATAACCACAGCTCTCCCCGTCAGATGCATCTGACAAAGAGAACTGTGGTCCCCGGAAGCCCACGCCAGGTGCCACTGGGCTCCCCCAGATCCCGCCTCTGTAAAGGAAATCTGTTACCTGTGATAATGTGATAACCATTCATAGTCCCTATTCAGTCCCAGCTTGACAGAGTCAAATTTGCATATGAATTCCAATTCAGCAGCCTCCCGTTGGATTTTGTTTTTGAAAGGTTTCTGTTGAACTACAGCGACCTTTAAGTCTTTGATGGAATGTCCTGGTAGATTGAAGGGTTCTCCCACTGGTTTCTGGATGTTTCCATTTCTAATGTCTGATTTGTGTCCATTTATTCTTTTGCATAGAGGTTGGCTGGTTTGTCCAATGTACAGAGCAGAAGGACATTGTTGGCACATGAGGGCATATATCAGATTGGAGGATGAGCAGCTGTAAGAGCCAGAGACAGTGTAGTTGATGCCATTGGGTCCTGTAATTGTATTCCCTGGGTAGATATTGCATCCTCCTTCTCCCCCCCTAATTGCATCTAAGTTAGTAGCATTCTGTCCTCTCTTGTGGGTGTTGGAGCATGTGATGTCACATGAACCTCTGCATTGTCTTCAAAAGAAATGTTTAAAATGAGTCCACTTCTTCTACATCTCATCAAGGGTAGGATCTATGTCTGAGTGTGCATAAGATTCTGACTGCCACTTCCTCATATAAAATGTCCTCTGCTTCACCTAGTTTTCTTACTTTTGCTTGTAAAGTTCCACTATTGTAAGGGTTACTTCAATAATTCCTCTTAACATTGCAAGAGCATTACTGTGACGGTATAATCGTTTTTTCTCCCATCATAGCATTGTGCTCTGCTAATACAAAGAAATTTAAGAAACAGTCATACTCATGTCAAGGATAAGATTCTACTGTTAATCTCCGTATCTCTGTTGCCTTTAAAATGTAAAAGCCTCTGGAAACATAAACCGTGGTCCCATTTGTACTTGGAAATGCCTGTTTCCTTAGACCGGTCTCTCAACCACAGTACCTTTCCAGAGACCTTTACAAACTTTGCTTTCTAACTTGCTCTGTACTTTATTTTAATAAGTTATACAAATAGTTCACTATGCATAAAAGAACCCTAAACTGTGAGAAATACAGAGGAGACAGACTTTGTGGGTCAACTTTGAGTCCAAGGAAAATGTAGGGGGAAAGCATATTTTAATATTCAGATAGGAAAGTCAATTGTTAAAACAGTTTTCTTTCCCTTCTTTTTGGTTACTGTAGGTTCAGATTTTTAGGCCACATTGTCCTGTAAACATATTTCATATCTTGACAGCCTAAAGCAATTTAAAATTAATTCAAAGAGGTCTCATGCATAGTTCCTGGTAGTGGAAAAATATTCTAAGGGCTTTTCAGGCAGAAGTGTGGAATCTTACAATTACTAACTACTCAGCATCTATTTTTTATTATTCAGTGTAAGAACTATTACATTATGATAACTTGAACAAGATTAAGATTCCCTATATAAAACATGTTGGATCGCTACCTATTGTGCACTGTAAAGGTTGAGCCCAGCTAATAGGAGAATGAGTTTCCTTCTCATTGCCAAAGAGTTTTAGTTTGTGCAAAAAGAGGTACAGGAGGATATTCTTCTGGCCGGTTTAGAGCTTTGTCCTTTCTCTATAGGATTTCCTAACCAAAACAGCATTCTTAAAGGCTGGTTTTGTGATAGAAGGAAAGAAGCTATTTGTGCTTAATAGAAGAATATGCCATTGAGTTGCGGCTGACTTATGACAACTTCAACCATGGTGTGTTCAAGGCTAGAGATGAACATAGATGGTTTCCTTCCCTTGTGTAGCAACTCTTGACTTCCTCAATGCTCTCCCATCCAAGTACTGACTCTTCTTAGCTTCCAGGTTCTGATGAGCTTCTTGGCACTTAATAAGCAGATGATAAATGAACTAGGAATTGTGGGTACACGTTGAAGCTTTGAAATGTTGACACTTTGAAATTTTTACAGCATCCTGTACTAATAAAATGGAAGAATTAGGTTTGTGGGATGCATAGCTTACTATGGTTATCCCCTGTTCCTTCTTTTCCCTACAAGGATACGATAAGCTGATAGGAGTTTGAGCAGGCCATTTTCTCTTTCCTTTCTTCCCTTTTCTCTTTAACTGATGCTCATGTGCCCTCAAATTCCATAACTCCTGGAGGAAATTATGTTCATTGTTCATGAGTCCGGGGGGGGGGGGGGGCGTTTTGGCTTCTTAATTTACATGCCTTTGAAGTCTTTCCTGAGTATGCAGAAATCTCTGCCTTTACTATGGGTATCTCCATTTTACTAATCTACAAATAGGCATAAAGAGGGTGTGGCTGAGTGGTAGAACATCTGCTTTGTATGCAGAAGGTTCTGGGTTCAGTTCCTAGCATCTCCAGTAGTGAGATGAAAGACCTTTTCCTGAAACCCTGGTAAGCCACTACCAGTCAGAGTAGACAATACTAACTTGGCCATACTGTGAGACACTTAAGGCTCTCCGTACTCAGAATTTTATTTTTATTTTATTTATTTTGGGTTTATTATATTCTGTCTTTATCTCTTGTTGAAATAAGTCTACTTAAGTCTATTTGAGCTCCTATCTTTGTTTTTAGTTTCATTGGCAGTCCTAGTTGTTTCCTTCTTTCTTTTTGCCTATCCTCCCTGCCTCCCTTGCTTCTTTGCTTAGCTACACAAGGGAATTTGGCTATTGATTGTTCTCTTCTTATTTTACTCTATCCTGTTTTATTTCCTTCTTTTGAGGATCTGTCAGGCTGTGTTAAATTATGTGGATAAGAGAAAGTTCAGTTTAGCTAGATATGACGGACCCCCCTTCACTCCCCCACTCTGAGGCAGATTTTCCTGCCCAAATTCAAGTTTGCCTGCTTTGGCTGAGCAGCCCCAGACAGCATGTCTTTCTTTGTGATTTTAAAGTTGTTTTGTGTCGTGCACAGATAAGCAGTTATAATTTTTTGTTTTTTAGCCCGGTCCAGAAACTTGATGGGGGGAAAAGCTTACTCCTGCAGTGAAAGAACGTTTGGCTTTTTTTCTTGGTAGACATCACTCTATACTAAACCTAAAAGTTATGGAAAGAATCCCTAGCCTTATATGAGGAGAAAAAATTAAGCTGCATTTTTATCCATCTAGAATCCTTCTGTTAATTTTTGCAAATCAAGATAGATACTTAAAACATTTCAATATCTTTCTGGCCCATTTTTACAGTCAACAAGGCAAAATTCCTTTAATTGTACAGAAAATGGAAACACCTACAAGGATAGTACACACTCCTAGCGGAGTTTTTAGCTTGGAGAATAATCCCCAAAAGAGGATGGCTAGGAAGGCCCCTATTACTTGACAGAGGAAATGTTCATTGGTTTTATTTCCCCCCGGCTAAACTTCATGAAAATCCAAAAACTTGGTATGTTCCCATGGAAATTTAATTAGCAGGGGAGGGGGCAAATTCAATGTTTGAGATTATCCCTGATTAATAATGGAAATAAGAAAGATATGACAAATCATGGACAGGGTGACTTTGAGAAGAATTTCTTTATTTTGGAGCATTACCTAGCTCTGAGCACAATAATCTTCTTTCTAGACTGAACTTTCTCCAACACATGTTATTGAATACTGAAAATCAGAAGATTCAGGAAAACAAGGTTAACTTAGTGCAAAGAAAGGAGCTTCTTGCCCTATTAGTTGACAATAAAAAGGCTCTGTAGGGGATGGTGATGATGATAATCCATTTTTCTGATGCTGTCACCTAAGACTGGGTCTAATTTGAGTCCATTTGGACAGTTATTTGGGGCGATGGGGAATTTTTGTTCCTTGGTAGGTAATCATGAGACAGACCCAGTTCTGCTACCAGCCAGGATAACCAGTAGTTGATTATGGGAATGATAAGCAATGTTTAAAAATTGGTTTATGGAATATTGCAGGTTGGGGGAATGTTGGGATCTCGAATTGTGAAGGAGTTTCTGTTTTGTTATGATTTAATTTTGCTTTAAGAAATGTTGTTCCTCCAGAAGATATTTCTTCCTAGACATACTACATACTCAATAGAGGCCCAGAAAATAAGGAGGTTGAGTGTCCTTCAGCTGGAATTTCCTGCTTGGTCTCAACAAGTATTATTGTGAAGATACATTCACTTCCTAATGAACTCTCTTATGCAGCAACTATCTATTTGGAATTTTGGTCTATCTCCCTTAGTCTGGTTAATGTATACCTCCCCTCAGTTTCCTTTAGATTGGCAGTGGCTAAATATTGGCATAAAATGCATAGGTATTTGCAGAAAGTTACTTCCCTGTATCCTTCTGCTGCATTGTTGACTGGCAGTAACACAAATGCTAGAGTGGGTGAAATAACTGAGGTACTACTTCAAACAACTTAACAGGCTTTTTCCTGGACCCAAGGAAATCATGGTATATTAAGATAAACAATGCTGGGAAGAAATTGGCTGCATTACTTATTAACCATGGGTTAACAATTCTGAATTGCTGCCCAAGATTTTGCAGTAACGGTGACTTCACATGTATCAACCATTGTGGTGAGAGTGAGATTGACTACTTTATTGCTTCCCGGGAGTTACTACCTCTGTTTAAAAAACTTATGTGTTAAAGGATATTGGGTTGTGATCATTTACCAATCCAGATGGTGGTATTTTACCTCATCCATCTCCTATCCAGAGTCAGAATAGTACTAAGCTAAAACCTATAATATGGAATCAAGAGGCCCGGAGATGAATGGCTAAAAAGGAAATTATACAGGTGATGGAGTTGACCTCTTGCTTCCCCTTTAGATAGTAATCTCCAGAGGATGGATGAATTATTGAAAATATTCCAGACAGTTTATACAGCCTGCATACACCTTGCAGATCTGCCAACTGGAAACAGGAAGGGGGCTGGGTTGAAGCTCTCTGTAAATTAATTAAGAAAGTGCAATATATGTATAGATTGTTTAGGCTACATAAATATAGTCTGACTTCTTACATTAAAGAGTAAATATAAAGCTATCATTAGAACCAAGAAAAGAGCTGTCAAACAGGAGACTTGGAATTGTTTGATCTGGGCAGTTAACCTAAAAGATAACAGGCTCTTTTGGGATATAGTCATTAACAATCTGAATCCATGAACTGTGGTTTCTTGTCACATTCCTAAGCCATGTTGAGAGAATCTTTTTCTGACATTGTATTGACACCACTTGTCAATAACAGGAGTATTCAAGAAGCTTTGTGTCTTGGGATCAAAGAATGGTTACCAGTTGCAAAATCTGAAGTTAAGGATTTGTTTAGTAAGAGCCAAGCTACAAGTGATGAATTCGTCTCTTGTAGCTTGGCTCTTAGTTGAAAATGAGAAAGGCATCAGCCCTGATCTGGTTTCATCTGAACTTTGTAGATCTAATCCTGATTGGTAGGTAGAAGTTCTGTCATCTACTTTTTCATAGATAAACAGGACAGGAACTATGCCTAGAATCTGGACGCATGCAATTATTGTACCAATATATTAAAAATTCCTGATGTGGCTTCTCAATTATTGACCAATAGGTCTTCTCTCAACGGTAGGAAAATTATATACTTCCCTTTTTTGTAATAAACTAGTAGCTAGGTTGAAAGAAGAATCAATACTCGGCTGTGGGGTAGGTTTTTGTAAAGGTTTGAGCACAATTGTTCACTGTTATACTCTTTATAATATAGCCTCCAAGTGTACTAGAGATGAGGATATGATGCAAGCAACAGCTTTTATGGAACTTAAAGCTGCTTTTCATACAATCTCATCACAGTGGCTGTGGGAGAAATTGAATGCTCTGTCATTTGATAAGCAGTATAAGTCACTGACAGCCCAGGTGAGACACGGCCCTTCTGGTCAACTATCTAGGGTGATTTTGCTTAATGAGGGAGTGAAGCAGGGTTGTATTCTGGTGACATTGTTATTCAATGTATATATTAATGATATAATTTCTTTCCCATCATGAATTTCATCCTCCATATTTGTCCTCTCAGAAACTTTCAATTCTTTTGTACGTGGATGATATGGTTCTACTGGCACATTCAGTAGTTGGTTTGCAGAGGCTTCTGAAATCATTTGGACAATACTGCTTTAGAGAAGGCTTGATGATTAATTAGAATAAGTCCAAAGTACTGCTATTTTGTAAAAAATGAAGTTGCAAGAACTCTAAGTGGTCAATTGGGGTGGTGTTTCAGGTTAATCTGTCATGGAAACTCCATTTGAACTCTACCATGAGGGCTGATGTCATCTTTGCTAAAGCCATTTCTCATTTTTTTTTATATAACTGGGGACCAATATGTCCCAGCAGCAATATGTCCCCGATTCCAACAGCTAAGGTAGGGACCTGAATGTCAAAACCTCTGTCTCAGCAATAAAGCCCCCCCCCCCCTCGAAACAATCTTTGGAATGCAGATGAGATAAACACCAGATCTGACCTTTATTCCAGGCAGATAGCCTGGTGGAAATCTCTTCCACTACAGCAAATTAGCTGTGCTGTCTTTCAGCTCTCACTGAGTGTTCACCTTCCTTGACCTCCTCACCAGAAAGAGAACATTTTGAGGTCTGACTCACTGCTGAGAGTTTTAGGTCTAGTTAAGAATGATAGTTTGAAATCTGAATGGGGCAGGCTACTGGAAGATAAGCTGATGTGTCTAAATGTCACTACTGATATGTTTAACATACTAGGAAGTCAAGATCTATGTTGTCTGATTAAAAGGCATCTGAAAGAGCTAGAGTACAATAATACTGTTACAAGGACTCATAGGGTTTGCTACTCCCCTGCTATTAGAATATGTCCTCCATTGAAGATTCCAGAGTACTTTTGGTTTCTGACTGTACCAAGATATAGAAAGGCTTTCATGTTGGCCAACCTGAATGCTTTTCTTTCAGCAGTTATGAAAGGAAAATAATCTGGTATACTTTTCCCTGATAGGTTAGATGCCTGTGGATTAGAGAAAATTGATACCATTGTTCACATTCTTCTTAAATGACCTTGATTCTTAGATGCTAGAAATGAGATTTTTTTTTTTACTGAAAATAGTCTAGTTTCTTTGTAGGCTAATGCCTCATGGCTATTAAGTGAGTGGGAGTAACAAATGATGATGCAGCAGAATACTTGTTAATAGTTATAGCTCGTTGGATTTCTAAACCCCTTTAGTATTCTAGTTGTGTCTTCTAGACAAGACGATGGTCAAATGAACAGTAACACAAGTAAGTAAATAGTATAAGACGATCACATTTGCTATTAGACAAAACAATCTGTTTAAAATAAATTATTACGTTATGATGAAGATGAAGAAAAACATTTCATTGCATAGAAATATTTCATTACAAGTAAAACCAATGGGAAAACAACTGCTTCTCCAAAATTTTTGCTAGAGAATAATCACTAGAGGGCAGTATTAGAACACAGAATATGAAATCGTTTCCCCATACAGTATCCTGGTAATAATAAGTTTTATTATTTAGAGTTAGAGAGAGAGAGAGAGAGAGAGAGAATACAACACTCTCTAACAAAGGGGGTATCTTTTAGACAGAAGCTTGTATCAGATCACTTTTGCTATACTGGGCCATTTGTCTTTATAAAAGTGTGTTTTAACTTGCACCTGGTTTTAAAAGAAAATGGAACTTCAGGTTACAGTTGTAGGCTTAGAGATAGGCTTGGGGAGGCTTGGGGACAGGGACATGGGGGGCATGATGTTATGTGCACTGCTAAATCACTTCTTGGTAAAACCATTGAGTTTCTGGAGATTCCTAGAACTTACCCTGCATTATTTCTGCATTTGGCCTCTTTAGAAGTGTTGTATAGCTATTCCCCCCCTGTATTTACGTGAGTAGAGAAGCCCTACATATGAAGGAGGGTTGTGCTTTTATCACTGTACCATACATGCAAAAGATGATCTATTTGTATATCATAGGTTATCTATTGTAACTTCCATTTTGGCTGAAGACTGTTGATATATGCAGGTGCTTCCTTCCCAGAAAACATGCCATTGCTATTAACAAAATCGGGAGTAGCACACCTATACTGAATATCAGTGGAAATGGGTCTCAGAACTATGAAGTCATTTACTGCTGAGAAGTGGCAGTTTGTGTCAAGATGCCAACACCTTCATCTCCACATAGCAGCAAGAATGAGTTTCACAGAGGTGTAATGGCAAGAAATCCCCCTCCGATAAGGCTATGGCAGTGTTTCAAGTCTAAAAGCTAGCAGATGTTTAATATTTCTTACCTTGAGGCCACAGCTACCCTGCTGTTTTGATTTAGCGTGTTAGAAAAGCTCTCAGCATGACCTGTGCTGAAACTGCAGCAGAATATACATCCTCAAAAGTTGAACACATCTTTGTTCTTGTGTCTCCTTTGCCCTTGGTTGTGTTGTTTTGAAATGGTACTTCTCCTTGAATCTCAGTAGTTTCTCTTATGCTTGTTCTGATACTGTTTTTGTGCTACTGGGGCTAGGCTGTACCATTTAATTTTTCATTGTCTTACTATGAACCAGCACATGTTTGAAGGTTTGAAACACCACGTTTCAAAGTCAAAATTCAGATGTAATGTTTTAACTTATTTTAGAGGTAATTAGTATTGAAATTAAAAAATCCAGATTTGGTATTCAGCTTAACAAATGTGAAACTGTTATTTCAATCTGAGACCTTACTCAACTGGAAGTTCAAATTTTGTGCACAAATAAGAAAGTGTCATAATCTGAAAAATGTGTTTGGTGATATAGTACTTCTATTTGTGGGGTTTCAAATGACAGTTGAGACAATCTCAAATAAAAGGTGCACAAAGGTAACTTTCAAAACATGGAAATGTTTTGAATGAACTAGAATGAGAGTGAATTTGAAGGAGGCTGTGAAGAGATACGTTCCAGTATTGCACACATTTTGGATTTATAAATGATTTCCAAATGCTATAATTTGGACGCCATGCATTCATTCCCCTAACAATGACACATTTTTCCAGCACAAGATGCTTTCCACTGATATAAATGACTCTTCTACTGGAGTGTTGCATTTATGGAAGAAATCATGCACTGGAAGAAAGCACCACCATTACGCCCACACAGAACCCAACCCAATATCATTCTAGATAAATATTGAATCCGTATTGAGATAAATTGTTCTTACTGATAAAATACAGGAGGGAGAATTCACTGGCACATTTGCCAGTTCTTTAATTACACCTTCCCACCTGGCCAGTTTAAGATTTTTGACACTACCTTAGAAAATAAAACCATCTTTATTATAGTATGTTGATTTTTATATTGACTTGCATCCTCTTTCAGACCTGACAGCAATGCAGAAGCATTTCCCCAAATGCTTGCCATTCTAGATGTCTAATGTCCATTGAATTATGATTCAAATCCTTGAAAATGACCTCATTATTCAGCAGTGGCACCTTCTGAATGTTTATGGGCCAGGAGGAAGTTTGTACTGGCTTCTTAATGCTTTTCAGGCCTGTCTAGACATGGCATTTATCATGTGTTCTCTATAGGTACTGGCAACCGTACACCAGCTACCAGTCCCCATGGAGAATTTACTCTAAAAGTGCCATGGGACCCTAATTCTGGATGGAACCACAGTGCAGAGGGAGGAGGGGCTTCTGCCTCCCCCACCCCGGCCATTTCCCCAACCCAAAATGGCATCAGCGGTGTTATTTGCCGTGTCAGGCAGCTGCACATGCATTGATGCCCCATTCAGAACCGGGGCCCCATGGGAATTTTAGGAGTTGCCAGTGGGACCAGCAGCAGGTATATGGCTGCCAGTCTCTTTGGAGAACACATGACAAACATGTCTAATTCAGCCCTCAGACTAAATTGAAGCAGGAAATGGCAGATATTTCTAGCATTCAGGTGGATATTTCTCAAGCAGTTCCATTTCTAAATGTTTTCAGTTCTGAAAGTTATGAAATAGATATTTCTTTCCTATTTATGTTGCAGTATGGTTTTTAAGAACTTTGTTTAAATAGGAGAGGGCATTTCCTTGCTGTTTTATAAAAACAGTGTTGCTTACCTGTAACTGTTGTTCGTCGAGTATCTTCTGTGCAGATACACATTGGGACTGTGCCTGCGCAGGCCAGCCGTGGAGAGATTCTTTGTAGCTTTAAAAATTCACTAAAGGGGGACGCTCAGCCCTCACTGTGGCTGCGCCATCAAATTCCTGCCAAAATCGCGTGTCTAGGCTGAGCATCCCCAACATTCCCTCAGTTCTCCTGAGCCACCAGAGATAAACATATTATTAAATAACACAGCTGGGTAGGAGGGAGGGAATGTGTGTCTGCACAGAAGATACTTGACGAACAACAGTTACAGGTAAGCAACACTGTTTTTCATCTTCATCCTACTGTGCAACCCCACATTGGGAGTATAGCGAGCTACTTACCAGTGGAAGCGGGTGTGAGTGAATTAACCAAACAATGAGTGTAAGACAGCTGTCCCCACTGCTGAGTCCTTCCTGGCATTTGTGTCCACAGAATAATGTCTTCTGAACATGTGTGCGGAAGACCATGTTGCAGCTTGGCAAACTTCACTTAGGGGGATACCACAAAGAAAAGCAGTTGAAGAAGCTTGAGCTCTGGTTGAGTGTGCTCTAATCACCAGTGGACACGGTGTTTGTTGACTCTTGGACTAATGTGATTGTGATCTTTTCACTGTAGAAACTTTTTTGTTTATTGGAAACCGCAGATAACCGTCCCGGAGGAAGTGAATCCACGAAACAACAGGTAGCATTTGCCGGCCCTGTTTGTTGGACGGATTCTCCGGTGTGCCACACAGGCACCTTCAGCCCCTGGTCCTACGAACCCACGGCGTTTACTTCTTTCTGACTTCAATTGGCTTTAACTATTGCCTAACCAAGGTGGTTTGGACTTGTGGGGCGTTCTTTTATTATACTTGACTGCAGCAGAGTGAGGCTACACTCTGGCATTGTTTACTTGTGTGACTATATTTGATTTGTATGTAACTATTGCCACTGTGCCTTTTGTTATTGTGACTCATTACAATAATTATTGTTTCTGCACCTCACATGTAGCTTTCTATTTGATGTTTATAGTTTCTAGTAGTGGGGGTGCCTCTGAGTTTTGTAGAGTTTGTGATGAGGCAGGTTTACCTGTTCGAGGACCAGAATAACAAACAAACAACAATTTAGTTTTGCGAATGTGCATTGTTTTGTGCAAGTAATACAACAAAGCCCTCTTAACATCCAAACTATGCAAAGTACATTCTGCATCACATGTGGGAGAGGGAAAATATACAGGTAGTGTTACTTTCTGTTGTAAATGAAACTTGGAAACAACTTTTGGTAAAAACTCAATACTGGTATGTAACACCACCCTCTCAGGAAAAAACTGGAGAAGGGGGGGGGGTCAATGCGAAATGCAGTAACGTCTCCAACACACCTAGCTGAAGTAACTGCAACTAGAAATGCCACCTTCCAAGTAAGTAGTGGCAATTCACAGGATGCCATGGGTTCAAAGGGAGTCAGCATCAACTGTGATAGGACTAGTGGGAGACTCCACTGTGGAACTGGTGGTGTTCTGGGTGGGAAAGTATTCCACAAACCTTATAGAAATTGTTTTGTCAGAGTGAGAAAATACAGTTTTCCCGTCTATTCTCTCATGAAATGCTGATATTGCAGCCATATGTACCTTAATCGACGAAACTGACAATCCCTGTCTTTGCAAATCTAGCAAGTAATCTGGGGTAGTGGACAGTGGACAGGAGAAAGGTGACACCTTCCTTGATTCTGACCAGATTGTAAATCCATGCCATTTCCGGTTGTAAGACAGTCTGGTTGATATTTTTCTAGTATTCAGAATAATGTTGATCACATCAGTGGATAAGGTTATTGGTGGGTTTAGCAACCATGTCATCAGGCAGAGGGTGGAGACATTGTGGTGCCATATCCCATCCCTGTATAATAGGTCTGGTGTTAGAGGGAGGTGGATGTATCTGCCCTGTGCTACGGAGCGCAGGGTTGGGAACCATTCCTGCTGGGGCCAAAAAGGTACAATGAGGATGCAGTGAGTCTTGAAAAAGCAGATTCTGCAGAGAACTCTGCTAAGTAGGGGAGTTGGTGAAAAGGTGTAAAAGAGACCTGGGCACCATGGTATTTGGAAGGCATCCCCCATCAAGAATGGATCCATGCCCGCTATGGAACAGAACCTTGGGGCCTTCGAATTGACCCGTGTGGCAAAGAGATCCACTGAAGGGAAACCCCATTGCTGAAAAACTGGGAACAGATACATCGTCTTCGTCCTTCTGTGCAGCCCCACATTGGGACTGCGCAGGCGCAGGCCAGCCGCGGAAAAGATTTTTCTAGCTCTAAGAGATGTGAGGGGGACGTTCGGATCCACCGCGCATGCGCGCCGGTGTTCCCGCCAATTTTGAATGCATATATATCCGAACGTCCCCGGCATTCCCTCAGTTCCTTTTTCGCCGCCGTCGAAAAGGTTCTATTGTCTAGCGTTCGTTTCAAGCGTCTCTTCGGAGTTTTGGATCGTTTCTTCTGCTGGTCGGTATTTTCCCCTTGTCATCTGTCGGGAGATACCGTTCATTATGTCGCAGACATCTTTGTTTAAAAAGTGTCATAAATGCGGCACTAAGATGACCCATTCGGACGGCCATGAGCTCTGCCTCATCTGCCTGGGCGAGGGGCATGTTGTCGAGCGCTGCTCCATTTGTATGTCCTTCACTCCGAAGGCAAGGAGTGATCGGAAGGCCAGGCTCCGTGCCTTCTTGTGGGATGCCAACCTTCTCCCCCCCAAGCCGTCAGGCTCTTCGGGAGATAGGCCGCGCTCCGCCGCTCCGTCACCGGCGCCGTCTCGTAAGTCGCCAGAGCCGCTCCCCTCGGAACCGACGGGGCAACCCGTTCCGGAGGCCCGACCTGATTCCGGTTCCGGGGATCGTCCTTCGAGCCGGAAGGCCAAGAAGCGTTCCGCTCCCAAGCCGAAGTCCTCCTCCAAGCCTTCGGTACCGGAGGCTGTTTCGGAACCCCCGTCCAAGAAGGCCAAGGCGAAGTCGAGGGCCAAGGACCGTGCGTTGTCCCCAGCTCCGACTGTGCTGCCTGGTTCTCCGGCCGAACCAGTCCTGATACCCGACGATGTGGTGAGTCTCCACACCCCGTCGCCTCCTTGCACGCCTCCTCCGTCGGTTCCCGAGGAATTTGTGCCGTTTCCGCCTTTCCCGGATCCGTTCCAATCTTTTGAGCGCTCCCTGCCGTCCGCCCCGGCGCCTTCAGAGGCCTCCGTTCCACTGCCGTCTACCTCGTCGGTTCCGATGCCTCTTCGCTGGCCTGCCCCGGTGCCTGCTCCTCTGCCCCCTTGCCAGCCGGTCGCGGGGGTTGGGAACATGACCTCCTGGCAGGATTTTGTGGCGTGGTTCCAGCAGTCGCTGCCCTTCCTGCAACATCCGTCGGTTCCGATGGTCTCCGTTCCGGCTCAGCCAGTCGGGCTCCCAGCGCCCGCTCCTCCACCTCCGGGCTTACCTCTGCGACCGCCGGTTCCTGCAACTTATCCGTCGGCCCCGACCGCTCACCGGTCTTCGGTTCCGACGCAAACCTCGCCGGAGTTTTCGGATTCCGAGGATGATGAAGGTCTGGCGTCACCGTCGGAGTGCTCTTCAGACGCGGCCTCGGATCCTTCCCCGGATGACACCGTGGGTGGGCCCCGCTCATCGTCCCCGAATGACGATTACAGGCTATTCTCCGAACAAATGGTGCGGATGGCCGCCGCGCTGGAGATAGACGTCTCCTCCACGACCTCCAAGCCCAAGAGTAAGCTGCTGGAGGCGCTGTATTCCGGGTCCCCCGCGTCGGTGGCGTTTCCCCCTGTGGAGGATTTTGTTGATAACGCTCACGCGCTCTGGCAGGCGCCGGCGTCCCTGTCCGCGACGGCAAAGAAGGTGGAACGGTACTACCGTTTAAAGCAAGATGATTGCCCGTACCTCTTCAATCACCCGAAACCCTCGTCGATCGTGGCTGAGGAGGGTCAGGCTCGGTTCCGTTCCGGTTCCTCGTCGGCCCCGGCGGACCGGGAAGGCAGGAAGCTGGATGGCGTGGGCAGGAAACTCTACTCATCCGCGTCTCTGGGATTCCGTATTGCCAACTTCCAGGCCATAATGGGATCCTATAATCTATTCCTGTGGAAGAGGCTGTCTTCTTACCTCTCCGACCTCCCGGAGGATCGCCGCCACCTGGTTAAGGCCCTCCAAGCCGAGGCCGTGAAGCTGTCAAAACAGCAAATGACAGCTGGCAAGGACGCCGCCGACTCTGCAGCGCGAGCGATGGCAACTTCGGTGGTCCTGCGTCGGCACGCCTGGCTCCGGTCCACGGCCCTGCCTCCAGAGAAGAAGGCGAAGGTGGAGGACTTCCCGTTCGAGGGGCCCCAGCTCTTCTCGGAGAAGACGGATGAGTCCCTCTCCCTGATGAAGAAGAATCAGCAGACGGCCAAGTCCCTCGGGGTCGCCCCCTCAGCCCAGTTGTCGGGTCCGAGGTATCGCTATGGTCGGTTCCGATCCTACCAGACCCCTTACCAGCCTTACCAGCAGCGTCAAGGGCGCTTCTTCTCGGGCCAGTCCTACGGTCACCGATCCTACTCTGCCCAGCAGCGTCACCCTTCCAGGCGCTCCGGCCGGTCCAAGGGCAGGCAACAGCCCTCTTCGCCCAAGCCTTCGACCTCGGCGCAGAAGCCCTCGGTCTTCTGACTGCGCCTGAACGCCCCCCCGTTGGCCTCCGAGGGTGCTTCCTCTGCTGCCCAGTTTCTGGACAGGCTTCGACCTTTTTTGCCCTGTTGGCAACGTGTTACTTCTGACGCTTGGGTCCTGTCCATTGTGGCCCATGGTTACAAGTTAATGTTTACGGATGCACCCCCTCTCTCTCTCCCTCCCCGTTGTTCTCCATGTTGTGATGTTGTGTTACACAATAATGTTATGGAGTTGGTTACCAAAGGTGCTGTCCGGGTGGTCAATGTCTCTACTTCCCCATGGGGATTTTACTCCAGATACTTCCTTGTGGATAAAAAGGGTGGAGGTTCCCGACCCATCTTAGACCTTCGAGGCCTCAATGGTTATTTGAAGGCTGAGAAGTTTCGCATGCTGACCCTGGCGCGAGTCATGGAACTCCTGGAAGTGGGCGTCTGGCTGGCCATTCTAGACCTGAAGGATGCCTACTTCCACATTTCTATATTTGAGGGCCACAGGAAATACCTGCGGTTTGTGTATGGGAATTCTGTGTATGAATATACAGTGTTGCCCTTCGGGCTAGCCTCTGCACCCAGAGTCTTCACAAAATGCATGGCCACCGTAGTGGCATACCTGCGGTCCCAGGGTTGCTTTATCTACCCGTACTTGGATGACTGGCTCCTGGTGGGACCCTCGCCTGACTCTCTCCAGGCCCATATTGCCCTCACTTTGTCCGTGCTGGCTAGGCTGGGCTTGGTGGTTAATGGGGATAAGTCTATCCTGACCCCAGGCATGGCCATTAGGTTTATTGGGGTCCTTTTCAATTCCCTGCTGGGTAGAGCCTACCTGCCCCCTGACCGGTTGGCCAGGCTTTCCGCTTTGGCCCGGCATTTTATGCATTGCCGGTATCAGACTGCCCTTTTGGTTCAGACTCTGTTGGGCCTTATGGCCTCCACCACAGGGGTGGTTTTCTTTGCGCGCCTGCGTATGAGGCCTCTGCAAAACTGGTTTGTCCGGAGGTACAACCCCCTCACCATGGGTCAGCACCAGAGGTTTTCCATCCCCAGGGTGGTGCTGCGCTCTCTGGCCTGGTGGACTGTCCCTGGGAACCTGTCTGAAGGTTGTCCTTTCGGCCCCTTCCTAGCCGAGGTCACGGTTTCTACCGATGCCTCCAACTTGGGATGGGGGGGGCGCTGTGGACAGCTTTCGGCTCAGGGCATCTGGTCCCCATCTGAGGCATCCATGCATATCAACCTTCTTGAGCTTAGGGCGATCCGTTACTCCCTCGCTTCTTTTGCAGATGCCATTCGGAACAGGAGGGTTCAGGTCCTGTCGGACAATACCACGGCCTGCTACTACCTCAACAAGCAGGGAGGGACGGTCTCGCTCAAGCTCTGCAAGGAGGCAACGACTCTATGGAATTGGGCCATGGTCAACAACGTCCTTCCCAGAGCCGTGCACATTGCCGGGGATCTCAACACCTCGGCGGATGCGCTGAGCAGGGTGTTTCTGCCTCAGCACGAGTGGTCCCTAAACAGGGTTTACCTCGACCAGGTTTTCCGCACATGGGGCACGCCGTTGGTCGACCTCTTCGCCACTGCCCGCAACAAACAGGCCCCGCTGTTCTGCTCCCGGGCCGGCATTGGCCGCCACTCCCTAGGGGATGCCTTCCAGATATCTTGGTCCCCAGGGCTCTTTTATGCCTTCCCGCCCTTTCCGCTCCTGTACAAGGTTCTTTCCAGGGTCAGGGCCTACCGAACCCGCTGTATCCTCGTTGCCCCTCGGTGGCCTCGCCAGGATTGGTTCCCCCTTTTGCTCTCCCTGTCCCAGGGGCGATGCCTCCCCCTGCCTCACGCCCCGGACCTCTTAACCAGGGACGGGGTGTGGCATCACGATGTGGCTGTACTGAATCTGGCTGCCTGGCTTCTGGGCAACCGGGAATGAACCTCTCTTCTGGGGTGCTTGGGGTGATCTTGAATGCCCGGAAACCGTCCACCAGGTTGTCCTACCAGAGGAAGTGGTCACGTTTTTCCCGGTGGTTGGCCCCAAAGGGGGTTTCTCCCTTTAGTTGCCCGCTCCCTGTCATCCTGGACTACCTCCTGGATCTCTGCTCCCAGGGCCTTGCGTTTTCCAGTATTAAGGTCCACATGGCTGCAATCTCTGCCTTCCATGAGCAGATTGATGGGAAGACAGTTTTTACTCACTGGCTTTCCAAGCAGTTCCTGAAGGGCCTGTTCAAGACCTTCCCTCCTAGGGCCCATCCCATTCCACAATGGAGTCTCTCCCTGGTTCTCTCCCAGCTGATGCTCCAGCCCTTTGAGCCTCTGTCTTCTTGTCCCCTGCCTTTGCTCACTCAGAAGGTGGCTTTCCTGGTGGCAATCACGTCCTCTAGGCGTGTTGGGGAGCTGTCTGCCCTGCGGTGTGACCCTCCCTTCCTGCAGTTTTTCCCTGGTACTGTCATGCTCCACACTAGCATGGAGTTTCTGCCCAAGGTAGTCTCAAGGTTTCACCTACAGCAAAAGGTGTTCCTCCCTTCCTTTTTTCCAACACCTTCATCCCCAGGGGAACGAGCACTACACACATTGGATGTAAAGCGTGCTTTATTGTTTTATTTGCACCGCACCAAATGTTTCAGGAAGTCTCCTGCCCTGTTTGTGTGTTACTCTGGCCCTCGCAAGGGCTCACCTGCTTCTGCCCAGTCCATCTCTCGCTGGATTGTGTCTACGATTAAACTTTGCTATCAGCATGCTGGAGTCCAGTGTCCCTTGTTGGTTACCGCTCATTCCACTCGAGCGCAAGCTGCTTCTGCTGCCTTCCTGCGAGGGGTGCCGCTCCGGGACGTCTGCCAAGCTGCGACATGGTCCACTGCAGACACTTTCATCAAGCACTATTCTGTGGATGTGCATGCACGACGTGACTCGGCTGTGGGCACAGCTGTCCTGCAGTCCTTGTTCAAGTAGACACTCACACCCGCCCCCATTGGTGAGATGCTAGTTACTCTCCCAATGTGGGGCTGCACAGAAGGACGAAGACGATAAACAGGGTTTCTCACCTGTAACTGTTGATCGTCGAGTCTCTTCTGTGCAGACACACATTCCCTCCCGCCTGCCCCGCTGTGAGTGCTTGGTTTCTTCCATTGTTTCTCCGGCGGCTCAGGTGAACTGAGGGAATGCCGGGGACGTTCGGATATATATGCATTCAAAATTGGCGGGAACACCGGCGCGCATGCGCGGTGGATCCGAACGTCCCCCTCACATCTCTTAGAGCTAGAAAAATCTTTTCCGCGGCTGGCCTGCGCCTGCGCAGTCCCAATGTGTGTCTGCACAGAAGAGACTCGACGATCAACAGTTACAGGTGAGAAACCCTGTTTTTCATGTGTATGGACCATTCATGTTGAGATCGGAATACCCTGCTTAGGGACTCTGCTGTGATGTTCCATGCTCCCGCTATGTGAATGGCATGTGATAGTACATTGTTCTGGATTGCCCATTCCCACAGGGCTGTTGCTTCTGCTGTGAGCTTGAGTGATGCCATTTCCCCTTGCTTGTTTAAGTAATACACTGCTGTTGTATTGTCGGTCTGAATTTGAACTCATTTGTTGTGAAGGAAGCCTGCAAAAGAAGCAAGGGAGTAATGTATCACTCTGAGCTCTAGCACGTTAATATGCAACTTAGATTCTTGCAAGGACCATTTGTCCTGAACTGAAGCAGTACCACAATGCCCTCCCCCCCAGCCTACGTTAGATGCATCTGTCGACACAGAAACATCTACGCAAGGTCTGCCAAAGGAATACCCTTGAGTCAGATTATTAGTATCAGTCCACCAGTGCAAAATTCATAAGACAGATCTTGGAATAGAAAGTTTAACCTGCTGACTGGTGGTTAGAGGACTATATTTTCTAAGGAACCAGTTTTGCAAAGGTCTCATTCTAAGGCGAGCAAAGAAAACTACACCTGTAGTTGATGACATTAGGCCTAATAAGGTCTGAATCATTAGCACAGACTGGTATCTGTGAGTAATGAAAAAATGTGCTAAAGAGTGTAACCTCTGTAACCTCTCTTGTGGCACATATGCTCTGCCATAGAAAGAATCAAGGACTACTCCAATAAATTGGATTCATTTAGTAGGAAGAAGGATAGACTTGTCCCAACTAATTAAGAGGCCCAGATCAGTAACAGTATTGACAGTCAGCTGCACATGTTGCTTAAGCGATTCTGAGGAATTTGCCATGATCAGCCAATCATCTAAATAAGGGTATATGGTGCAGCCCTCTGACCATAAGAATGCCACTACCATGGCCATACATTTTGTAAATACGCGTGGTGCAGAAGACAACCCAAAGGGTAATACGGTGTATTCAAACACATTTCCACATAGGAAATGTAAATATTTCCTATAATGAAGATGAATGGACATATGGAAATAGGCGTCTTTCAAATCAATGATAGCAAACCACACATCAAGTTCTAACAACTGAACAACAGTGTTCAGATTAAGCATGTGAAATTTTTCAGGTTTTATGAACTTGTTCAAACTTCTCAAATCCAAAATTGGTCATGTGCCCCCATCCTTCTTTGTAACTAAAACATATCTAGAATAGAACCCATAGGGGTCAGAGACAGAATCAACTTTTTCAACAACTCCTTTATCGATTAACAATGAAATGTTTTCAACCAACATTGGAGAACAGACCCCAGACACAGGATTACTCATGGGTGAGTAATCAGAGAAAAACAATCTGTAACCCGACTGAACAATGCTCAAGACCCATGAGTCATTGCAAATACGTTACCAGGCAGGTAGAAAAGTATTCAATCTGTCCAGGGAACGAGACGGTGGCAGAGTCCCTGTTGCCTAGTCAGAATAGAGGTTTTTGTCCCTGGGTCGAGGACTTTGGAGACTGAAATTGGTTATTCTTTCCTCTCAACCTAGATGACCTCTTAGCTGGGGGTCGGTAAGAAGAGGAGTAAGACCTGTGATCATAAGGTGGATGGTATTGTTGGTACTGATACTTTCCAGATCTTTGGTGGTACGATTGTGCAGCTTGGAACTGAGGTTTCGTCTGTTGATGATGTGGGGCTATCACTCCGAGAGACTTAGCCATTTGATGGTTCTTTTTCATCTGGGTGAGTCTTCTCTGAGAAGAATAAAGTGCCCTCAAAAGAAAATCCTCTATGCGATTCTTCTTATCTTGAGGAAGGGCTGTTGAACGAAGCCACGCATGACGATACATGACTATGGCAGAAGCCATGGACCATGCTGAACAGTCAGCAGCATGTTTTCCAGCAGTCATTTGTTGCTTTGCTAGTTTCGTGCCTTCCTCTTGGACTAATTTAACTAAGGATCTGCGATCATCTGGAAGATCCTGCAGAAAATTGGAAAGTCTTCCCCAAAAGTAGAGATTGTATGATCCCATTATAGTTTGATAGTGGGCAATTTGGAAATTCAAGGCAGCAGAAGAATACACCTTTTGTGCTACTGCATCCAATTTATGACCCTCACGGTCAGCCAGTGTGGAGAGAGACCCATGATGATAGCGGGCTTGTACTTCTTCCGCAACTAAAGAGGATGGCTTAGGATGAGTAAACAGGAAATGACAGTCATTCTGGTTCAGTTTATAGTACTTGTCAATTTTCCTAGATGTTGCAGGAACAGAGGATGGGGTTTGCCAAACAGTACGAGCAAGGTCTAAAAGATCCTCAACTGGAGGAAAATCAATGGCTGCTGGTGCTTCATTATAAAGTGGTTGTAACAGTTTGCTCTTAGGCTTGGATGTTGAGGAGGAGATATCTAAGTCCAAGACTCTGGCCATTCGCAGCATTTGTTCAGCAAAAAGCCTGTAATCCTCGTTTGGGGAAGATGAGTCTGATTCTCCCACAGCTTCTTCAGGTGAAGGATCTGAGACCAAATCAGAAGCAACCTCAGAACAGAAGTCCAGGTCCTCTTCCTTCGAGTCCGACAATTCTGGAACCGAGACCTGCGCCTGGGGAATGGAAGATTGAAGCTGACGAGAAGTACCTGGGCCAGTTGGATCTGGAACCAAGGGTTGCATCAGTGGAATCGGTGTAGAGTGAGTTGGAACTGATGAAGAGTGTGCTGAAACTGCTGTAAACTGTGCTGGAGCCGATGTATATTGTACTGGAACCAATGTTATTGGTGGTTGAAATGGGGGTGGTTGGAATGAGGGTGGAATCAGAACCGATTGGAGCCAAGACAAAAAATCTTGCCAGCTACCTATGCCACTTGCAACAGGAGGTGCCTCCCATGTTGGAACTGGTGGAATTAGCTGCGGTATCTGTTGAACCCAGTTGGGCATAGTCAGTTGCTGAGGAGTAGTCAGTCGACTAGAAACAGGAAGTGGAGCTGGAGTTGGAACTGATGGAGGAGCTGGAGTCAGAAACCCCTCATGGGGTAGATAGTCAATGCCCTCCTCCTGAAAAACTGGTGTTGGGGGTGGTGAGGGCGTATGTACCGGTTCCCTGACATCATCCTGAGGCCAAGTAAGGTGAGGTGATGTTGGGATGGGAGTAAGTACACTTCTGACGGGTGAGAAGAACTTCTTGGAGTGCCTAGCCTTCGATTTCACCCTCTTAACTGGGGGGTTCTGAAAGAGATCTCTCCCATTCCAAAGAAAAACAATGCCTTGTTTTGCGCTTTGAAACATGCGAGAAATAAGGGTCACTTGCTGAGGGAGGCAACTCTGTAGATTTGCATTGCAGAACTGACAAGTTAGAATTACCTAGTTCCGAAATCTGCTCTGAAATATCAGATGTTGGCTGGCTCTGAGTAGTTGAATTCCCTGTCACAGCAGATTGTTTACCTGCCGGATTATTAGGGCTCTCTAAAATCTTGTTCCACAAGGCAGCTTAAGATGAGCAGATCTGTCATTTTGGGCCTTGTGTGTGAATTTTGACAGATGCAGAAAGTAGGTACGTTGTGACTGTCCCCAAGACAGAGCAAACAGAGGTCGTGTTCATCAGTGGGAGTCATCTTTGTGTCACATTTCATACACTTTTTGAACAATGATTTGGGAGACATCGTGCCTAACTAATGCTGTCCTAACTTCAAACTAAGCTAGTTACCTACAAATGTCTCACTATGGCGGCAAAGAAAGAACTGAGGGAATGTTGGGGATGCACAGCCTAGACACCCGATTTTGCCAGGAATTTGATGGTGCAGCTGCAGTGAGGGCTGAGTGTCCTCCTATAGTGAATTTTTAAAACTACAAAGAATCTCTCTGCAGCTGGCCTACACAGGCACAGTCCCAATGTGGGGCTGCACAGAAGGATGAAGATAAACCCGGGCTCATTTGGAGGGAGAACACACCAGAACACTGTTCCGGCAGTTCCCCCAACAGTCAGGTGGTCCTGCCCACCTGACTTGAGGTCATTTTCGGCTGTTTCAGCCTCAATTTGGGCTGAAACGGCCCGTATTGGTACCAAAATGGCCCGTATTGGATCAGTGCCAAGTGGGGGAACCCTCCCCTGCCTGGCTGTTTCGGCCCCAATCCAGGCTGAAATGGGCCCAAAATGGCCGTTTTCGGCCTCTTGGGGCCCATTTCGGCCTGGATCGGGGCCAAAATGGCCCAGATCAGGGCCGAAATGGCCAGGATCAGGTCAGTGCCAGGCTGAGGAGGATTTCCCCGCCTGGCACTGACCCAATCCCAGCCGTTTTGGCCCTGGTCCAGGCCCCGATCCAGGCTAAAACGAGCCCAAAATGGCCATTTTATACCTTTTTGGGCCCATTTTGCCCTGGATCGGGGCCCAAATGGCCCGGATTCATGCTGAAATGGCTCAGATCTGGTTGGTGTTGGGAGGGGGAACCCTCCCCTGCTGGGCACTGACCAGGTCTGGGTTGTTTTGCCCTGATTCAGGCCCAAACAGGCCCCAAATGGCCATTTCTGGCCCTTGGGGCCCGTTTTGGCTGGAGTCAGGGCTAAAACCACCAAGATTGGGTCCGTATCTGGCAGTGGACCCTTCCCCTGCCCAGCACCGACCCAATCTGGGCCATTTGGGGCCCTATCCAGGCCAAAACGTGCCCCAAATGGCCATTTTGAACCATTTTAGGCCCATTTCAGCCTGGATTGGGTCCAAAATGACCCTGATCTGGCCACTGCCAGGTGAGGGAACACTCTCCCATGGTCAGCTGATGCTGCTGTGGCCTGCAATGCTCATCCTCCCAGCCTGTCAGCTGGTCGAGGCAGCGCTCAGCCCACGGCAGCCTCCAGAGCTGACATCTGGCATCTCTGTGGCCTGTGCTGCCCATCATCCCGGCCTGGAGGCCAGTTGTGGCAGCTAGCAGCCTGCGGCAGTCTCTGGAGGCCGTTCTCCCGGCCTGCAAGTGGTGAGTATATCTTCCCTCCCCATCCCCAGTGTATTTTGCTTTGTTGTCTGTGTGGAGCTGCTCTAATCTGTCTTGAAATGCATAGAAACACACTCTTCTTGAATGTTACTATATATCCCCTTTCCCCAAATATAATGTTTGCACTGGAATTTTTAATTTAAAAATCTGCGGTTTGCTGGCTTTGTTGTCTGTGTGGAGCTGCTCCAATCTGTCTAGAAAAGCATAGAAACACAATGTTCTTGAATGTTACTGTATGTTCCCTCTCCCCAGATATACAGAGTGCACTGGCAACATTTTTATTTAAAAATCTGTGCTTTGCTGGCTTTGTTGTCTGTATGGGTGTTGCCTTCTGACACACCTGGTGATGTCAGGGGGTGTGGCACATGCAAACCAGTTATGCCAATGACACACTTCTGGTGATGGCAAGGGGTGTGGCAAATGCGAAGGAGTTATGCTAATGAGTTCCTGCAGCTCTTTTTCTACAAAATGACCCCTGGTTATAACTCAATTTTAACAGAGCTTTTTGCTTGCTGTGCTGGCAAGCCAGTGGTGATGGCTGCCACACAGTGAAAGAGCATAGGCAACTAAATGGCAGTGGTGGCAGTTTCTCCTTTGGGCTGTCATTACCACTTAATTTAGTTCACTTGGAGGCTTGAAGGGGGAAAGGGGCCCTAGGGGGAGACAATCTTGCCTTTACCCTAAATCACAGGAGGGCAGGCTCCTACAGCTGGGCCACACAGTAGGCCAGGGAATGATGGTGGGCCCTTCTAAGACTCTCAGGCCTTAGCAAATCCTGAACCTGACCCTAACATCACTGATGCCAATTCTACTGACGTTCAAAGAAGAGACTGTGACCTTTTTAATTTGAACAAAAAAGGGACTTTTTTGCTGTTGTTATTCAACCGAACATCTAATTGAGCCTCTTTACCATTTAATATACAACTAATCATTGTAAACAGACTTTATACATATTGGAAATGGAGTGATTAATTTTTCAATTTTTGGCTTGGAGGGGACTCTTATCAAAATATTATTATAGCTCATTTTGATATTCTTTGAAAATCAAAATGCAATAAAATAACTAATATAAAAATAAATAATATATAAAAATCATGCAGAAGTTACTGTAATCGTCTAAGCAGTATCATCTTTTTTTGTCAGAAAACAGAAGTTCCATCACATAATGGTAACACCTTGCTAACAGAGTATGGGAACTCTGATTCAGATTGCATTGAATATATTCTTCAGTTACGAAGCTACACCTTGCTTTTAGGGAAGACCTTCTTAATTCATGAGTGGGAGCCCTGTACCTCCTCTCCAAAAGTCAGCTCTGGTAGCACAACTGATACTGGAAAGTAGTTTCAATGTTAATGCAGCTTATTTAAAGCTTATTATCAAGATTGGGGTGAACTTTATGCCTCCTGATTTTAATCTCTAGTTTGTAGATTCTCTTCATCTGGTGGGTCTACTTTAATTTCCCCCTAATTTACACCACTAGTCTCCTTATTTAGTAGTTGTCTGCATTCTGTGCACTAGGAATAAAACTGGATTTTACAATAATCCTTTAATCCTCTGGTAGATATACTCATCCAACCCTGGTTGCAAAGGAAACGTTATGACATCTTGAAATGATGTTTTACTTCTTTTCTGGAGATTAATAAAGAGGAATTCATATGGGACACGTGTCAATGACATTAATTTCATAATGCCCTGCTTTTATGTATAATGCATATCAGCACCAAAAGGAGAAAAGTTACATGTTTCAGTATTAGATTCACAGACAACTTTGTTGGTATAATACTTTTAGTTTCAGCTGGATGTGAATTATTACTTCATAACATATTCAGAAGATGCTCTTGAGAATTAATGCTAAGAGCTTGAAATGTCAGGAACTGGCAGTTACACCATTTGGTTTCCTGCAAGCATTACTCTTACATTTTTCTCATTGCAATTTCCTCCTACTAATACACTTGACATTGAGCATTTGTTTTTAGTGTGTTCTACATCATCTTTGTCCCAGAACAGTGGGAGCAGCTATGAGTTCTACTTATTTGCTCAATGTGATGGATTTAAACTCTTTGCATTTGCTGTAGAACAAAGATACACTTTATCTTGTACAGCTGACATTTTACTTTCATGGGTGTTTCCCCCACCCCTATCTAGTTTGTAATATTACTTTTACAAAACAGAAAACTTTGATCAGATTGTGCTTTCAGAAGCAACCAATTGTGGATTGGCACAACTATTGGATACTTCAGCAATTACCTGAAGGGCTGCTAAGGATGGGACCAGCATGCTTGTTTTGGCAGAAGTTCCATAGCTGTTCCAGTGTGGAAGTAGCATCTGGAAGATAACAGCAACATGAAGGTGGATCCAACCCAGGACTCCCCTTTAGCCCATCCCTTCCTCTCCTCTTGTGCCAATCTGCGGTCTTTGTTCTGATGACTGTGAATTGCATTAAATTGTATAATTCTATTTAAGGTTTACTCATTGCTTTTCTAGTGGGTAGCCAACCCGTGTTGGTCTGCTCATCATTGCTTTTCTGTTCTGCAAGACTAGAGGTGGTATACAATATTCAACAAAACCATCTAAGACAAGATACTAAACATATTTTTTAAAAGAAAAGAGTTTTTTAATACATAGAAAGCTTAGAAAACTTATTATGAAATCAAAATGGCCAGCGTGCTTACCGATTGAAGAACAAATAACGGGCAAGATGCTATCACAATCCATTTATTCCCAGTAAAATAGTCCATAAAGCACAGTGGCTTATTGGACTTGCTTAGATTGGGTCCAATAAAAACACGTGCATATAAATACAATTCAGGTTAAAGTATTCACACAGTATTAACTTAAATGAATGAGTTTTGCAGTAGCTGAGATTTTGATTATGCTTACTCTAAGGGCCAAGCTACGCATGACACTTGAACAGCAAGTGTATTTCTCCCTGTTCACTTGCCCTCCACTCAATCCACTTGCCGTTCAAGTGTCATTCGTCATGTGTAGCTTGACCCTTAGAGTTTGATTGAAGTCCGCAGAATCTGGTTAATCAAGGAGATTTCAGGACTTCGTCACTGTGTTTTAGGGGCCGTGAAATATATTTAGCCACAGTTTCTGTTGTCCTTTTGTCAGACTTCATCAGGAGATTTAGCAGACGGTAGTCCACTGGGATGGTAGCTGTAAGTGGGAGTAACATATTCATTCTTTGTTCTGCATACAACTTACAGAAAAACAAAATATATGTAATAGATTCCACAATCTGAGCACCACATGGACACAGCTTCTTCTCAAGGAAGTTCCCCTGAATCTTCCCATTAGCTCTGCTAAGGGGAGTGTGTTAAAATGGGCTAAGGACAACAGCCTATCACAAACAGGAACAGTAAGATAGGCTAAACAGCATCTCAGGACTGTGTCTTCCACTGGACGTCAGCCCACCAGCTCACATTGCTCCTGCTGCAATGCGGTCTCCCATGGGCTCTTTTGTGGGGTGAGCCTGGGGTTCCCTTGTTCCTGTTTGAGCTGCCAAGAGCTCTAAGGAGGAAGGTATGGTGGAGTCGAAGACGCCTAGACCTGGACACTGAGCAACAGCTTTTGTTTTAAATACTTGTAAAGCAGAGGGACGGTGACCCCCACTAAGGGAGAAGAGGAACATCTGAATAGCTACACTATTCATCCTAAAACTGGCCAAGGCTCGCTTGTAGTGTGAGATCCAGAAAAGAAATGAATGGAAATAGAAGCTCAAGTAACTGAACAAGCAAACTTTTCAAGTGGGGGATTATCAAGCAACAACGTCATAGGGTACACTATTCTGGTCCTAGAAAAAAGAAGTTATCTTTGCTTTTTGATAATGAATATTTAAGGATTTGGATTTGCAACATTTGGCAAATATTTTTAAAGTATGACACATACCAGCTGCTGAGAGTGATAGCAAGACAGGCTCATCTGCATATAGGAGAACAGAAACTGGGTAACGGGCCAACATGGGGTTATGAAGATCAATAGATTCAAATTTCTGGTGGAGGTCATATGACTGTGGCCAAATTGGTAAGTGAGCTATGGGTATTATAACATACTTTCAACAAGGAAGATTTATATAATTGCTTGATTAGAAATACTAGTCTTGTGGGTATAGTTGTGGCTTCTAATTTTTTCCATCAGAGTGATCTCAAGATTGAATCAAACACTGCTGTAAGTCAATAAATGCTGCATAAAGCTCTCCCTTTTTGTAGGATGAGTATTTCTCAGCCAAATGAAACAAGACTAATACATGGTGCAGTGTAAAGCTCCCTTTCCTGAAGCCAGTCTGCTTTGGACCCAAAATCTAGTCCAGCCATATCCAATTTTCTAGTTTATGTTGGACAGAGGAAGCATATAATTTACCCAACATAGATAAAAGAGTGATTGGCAATGAGCAGGGTTATTTCTTGCCCCTTTTTTTGAAGATAGGCAATGGACACTATTGCTTACAGCCACTGGTTGGGTATCATTCCTGATCTATCAACTGCTGTAAACAAGGAAGTGATTATGGGCAACCACCAGCTGATGTCAACTGTAAAAGGATCAGGTGGCACCAAATCTGAACCATGCACCTTACCAGTCTTTAAATGGTTAATGAACAATTTAACTTCATCTGGTGTTGCAGACTCCCAAACAGGCTTCTTCAAGCTATCATCGAAGCTATTACCTTAATCAGGTAACCTAGGCACGACCCACTCTACCCACCCTACATAAGAATTTCATTTAAGAATTTCTGGGGACTAATACTTACCCTGATTGGTTCCTTTGAAGCAGAGAGTACTGGAGATTTATGTCTCTGAACTATTTGATTTATTTGCAGACATAAAAGGAGAGCACAGGTGGAGACACAAAGGCACAACTACATGGCTACCCCAGACCAAATCTGCTACCCCAGATCAGATCACGAGAGATCCTTCACATCCTGCTTTAGTTTCTGCTCCTGTGTCTAACTCCTCTTCCAATCTAAACAGTATGTCTTCTTCACAAAGGCCCACACATACTGGGTCTCTCCCTTCAGCTAAGGAGGGGTGTCATCTCCTCCAGTCCTGATGGTTACTTGGTAAGAGCCATTCAAAGCCATCAAGTCATAGACTGGGGGTAATACCTCCAGAACTACCACACTATTGTTATCCCTTTTGTCATGCACGATAGGCTGAGTCACAATGAACAAATATTGGAACCATTAAATGTCAAATTTGCAACATCTGCAACAATATATAAAGGGATGGGTGGTTATGAGAACAACAGAAGAAAACTCACTCAAAGATCTTTTCAATAGATTAAAAAGAAATCAATAATTGAGCATGAATCTTGTTCACTGAAAAGCATTAAACCAATTAAGAGAGATATAATTGCTTGACTTACGATAATTGTGTCATTGCTCATAAGGGTAAAGAAAGGAAGAATTTTCTGGTAGCTCTTAAACATGTTTTTGAGCAGGAAAAAATATGCACTTTGAAGTCCAAAAGTTCTAAGCATCTTGTCAACAACATCTTGCAGGGAGAACTCCCCACTGCCAAATTAGTGACATTAATTCCCTCTGAGATATATCACAGAGAGATGAAAAGCCAAGAGGGAAGTGTAAACAACATATAGCACACACACAGCAGAAACAGGATGAAGGACAGGAATTCTGAGAAAATCTCTCTTTGGAATGGACCCCATCTTTTGGTGTTACATGATGTAAATTAGTTAACAGAGCACCCCCCCCACACACACACACACCCCTATTAAATACTATTTGGCTGTTTAATTATATGAAAAATGAATGTTTCATTTTAATTTGAAAATATACTGGAAAATTAGGCCCAAGCAAATGCAAGTTATCTTTTCTAATGACTCCTCTTTTATATCTAGTAGCTTCAAAGTTAGGCAGTATCCCTGATTTACTAAAATACAAAGTTTTGGTCCATGTGCATAAACGAAATCTCTTTTCAATAGAGATATGATTTAATGGGAGTCTTTTAGGTTATATTTCCTGAATTAGTGGTAGAGAGTGCCCTCAAGACATATCTGATTCATGGCAACCCCTAGTGGGGTTTTCATGGCACAAGACTAACACAGGTGGTTTGTCATTGCCTGCCTCTGCCTGGTCTTTGTTGGAAGTCTCCCATCCAATTACTAACCAAGGCCAACCCTGCTTAGCTTCTGAGATCTGACAAGATCAGGCTCACTAGGTCAGGGCACATTTCCTGAATAATCTGCTATTTTTATGAATGGTAATAAAAATAGTCTCAGGTAGATAGCTGCGCTGATCTGTAGTAGAAAAGCAAGATTCAGATCCGGAAGCACCTTGGCAGCCCAATCCTAAGAGGGGCGGGGAAAGTGAATAGGAACCGAACTAAGGCTTGCGACGGCGTATCTGGGCTTTACGCCCACGCTGGGATGCGGCGCCGGCGGGCCGGCACCGGCGCAAGCCTCAGGCACCTCTGCGGTGGCAGAGGAGCGGCGTAGATCCCTGCACTGGCGTGGGGGGACGTGGGGGGAGGGTGGGGGGTTGGGGGCAGAGTTAGTCTGCTCCCTAAGCCCCTCCAGAAGCGGGAACGCCCACAGCGGCACAAAAAAGCTACGCCATGGAAAAAGAAGGCATAGCCCATAGGCGCCCATGGAACGGCGAAAAACCGGCCCCCTCTCCGAGCGCCCAGCCCCGCCTCTATGGCCCGAAGGAGCATAGGATGAGAACTATCCCGGGGACCAATCAGCGTGCGCCCGGCGTGGACGAGCCCCCCTCTCCGAACCCAATCACCTGAGACCGCGCCCTACAAAACATCCGGCCAGCACCGGCCAAAACCCTCAGGTAAGTGAGCACGTCGCCGGAGGCTCTGTCCCTCTGTCCGTGTGCTGCGTGGCATTGCCCCTTTGAACACCAAACGGGGGTGAGGGCATTCACGGTGGCAGGCACGGAATGCACTCGGGGGACTTTGTGAAAAAGTGGGGGGACTTCTCGTAAAAGGGAAGAAGTACAAATGTCTGGCTAACCCCCTTTTTACCCCGACAGGAAGAACAACTCAACATCTAACTGGACTCATGCAAGCTAGTTGCTTCTAACTAAGCACAAACAAATTAACCCTTCCGTGAGAGAAGGGAGTAACACTTGGCGAACTTACAGCAGCCTCTCCCGTTTCCTTGCAGGTACCCTGACTCCGGTATGCCCGCCTGGTGATGACTGACGGAGCACTGACAGGTGAGGAGGAGGTAGGGGAGGGGGGACCCGTTCCGCAGATTAGTGCAAACTGCCCATTCACCTGACCACACCCGCTCACTTGCTGCTTCGGGTGAGGCCCAGCAGGGGTGGGGGGCGACCATGGCCGTCCCTGGCCGCCTCAGAGGCAGGCGCCCCGAAAACCACATGCAACCAGGTGTTTGTTATGACCAGCTTATTCCCTCCCGTAAAGGTAAAGGCTTGCCAAGGCCGAGTGCATCCTCGCAAGACCGTCATGCATCAGCTGGTCGCTGCTGCCCTCGATTATGTGCATCCTCCCGGATGGTGGAGTGTGGGGCTTGCCTCGCCAGTGGAACGAGGCAAAGCCCACATGTGTCTTTTCCCCCCACAGGCACGTCCAGGGCAGGGCTGCTCCCCCGCGTCCCGCCCTCCCCAAACATCTCTGACGGATGGTTGGCTGCAGCCCAGGAAGCACTTTTGCGCCGCGGCCTGCATCTCAGCCCCGCCCCGCCGAGCGGGAAGGAGGGCTGTGAAGAATTCCCTTGCTCCCTTGCTAGCCTAAAAACAAGCCCACTTGTTCCAGTGCAATAAAACGAGTTGTAAAACAACTACCTTCTGTGTCTGCGAGCCTGACTTCGTCCTCTGCCCCTCCCCCAACACTCCCGTCACATATCTCCACCTGCACATCGCCACAAATGTATCTGACAGACCCCGTTCTGCCTCCCCACCCCCCCTCCCCTCACAGTAACGTCAGGTAGAGGGTTGGGGCAGGGCATGTCAGCGGGGAGGGGGGAGCCACCGAGGGCACTCGATCCCTGGTAGGGCGAGCAACTGGCACCCGATAAGCCAGGGAGAGGGTGGCCGGGGGTGCTGCTGCAAGGGGGCGGGAGATGGCAGGGGAAACGGTCCGCTCACTGGAACCCTAGCCCCATCAGTGAAGAAACTAGGGTAGCGGCAGACGGATGCCGTAGTCCAGGCAAGAGGTCTCGCGCGCCTGGGGATGGTCGCTCCCGTTGCAGCCGCAGCCACAGCAACAAAGTCCCATGAGCGGCTGCCTCCCAGAGTGGGTCCAGCCCCTCGGGTGTCTGCGGCAGCCCCATTGGTCATTCCAACACCCTCCACCCTGCGGCGTCCCGCCTTGCATCCATCCTGCGGGGCAGTTGCGAGGCTCCCGCGCCAACATGGCATGGTTGTTGGGAGGGGTGGGGTGTGTCCGAGGTTGCACGTGGCTCCGCCCTGCCCAGCAGCTTCCCCCGACACTGGCCGCAATGTGGGCGGTGATCAAGAGGGAGCGGCTAGAGGTGCACGCCGCATGGGAGGAGGTGAACAACCGCGGGTGGGAGTTCATGGCTGCGGTACTGGAGGTGGGAGAGAGGCTCCGCGCCTCTCAAGCCCGTGCCAAAGCCCTGCTCGGGCGTCTCATCACCATCCTGGACCTGCCGGCCCTGCCCGCTGCAGCAGCTCCACCCGCCCCAGAGGCACCCCTCCCTCGGGCCCAGTTGCATGCAAGAGGCCGGGCCCATGGATGGCCAAGGCGTTCTGGCCACCGGCCTCGCCGGTGAGCCCCGCTGCCACCTTCCGGGGGGTAGGGTGTTCTGCTGGACAGGCGGGGCTGCAGTCCAGGGTGTAATACAGCTGCTGGAGACAAGGGGGAAGGGTCCTGGGGGGGCGGGGGCAGCGAAGCGGGGCTTGGCCGCGTGACCTGGTCGCCGCAGCTGGGAAGGCTGGGTGGAGGGGCAGCTGCTTCTGACCATGCACTCGCACAGGCGCCGGACGGTGCAGGGGGCGAGCGGGGAGGGGGCTGGCGAGGCAGCGCCCAGGCTATCGACAGGCTCCTGGCTGCCTCTCCTTCCAAATGGGCTCTGCCCAGCCCTGCCTCCCCATGGTCCCTCGACACCCACCTTCTCCTACACGCCTCCCCTTCCTCACGTCTGCTGGGGGAGGGGGGTGGTATAATAATAAAGGCTGATTTCTGTGCAACAGGTGTCTGTGGACTTTGCCTTGTGATGGGGACGGGGGCGGGCCCACTGTGTCTGCCTCTTGGTGGCGGCCTCAGGCCAACCCTCCCCTTCAGCACGACTTGGTGGCTGTTCCCTACTGCCGGGACTGGCTGCTGCCCTGGATTCCTCATGGTAGGGCGCCTGGCAGTCCCATGCCAACCTCTCTGGATGCGGCTGCCATGGACTTGGCACTGCATTGGGCAAACGAGGGAGAGGCTCCGCAGACCACGCCCACCCCTCTCCTTCCTGACTGCGAGCCCCGCCCAACGCACGAGCCGGGGTGGTCTGCCGGCATGGGTGCGATTTGCCTGCAGCTCTGGGGCCTGGCCGGGATCGCGTGCTGCCCATTGGCTGCGCCTATCATGGCCCCTCCCCCTGCTGCTTGTGGGGAACAGTGCCCTTTGGCTGCGCTCGGCGGTGGCCGCGCATCAGGCCCGCCCACAACGCTATCTGGTTCTCCCAATTTGCATCTCTGCGCTGCTGCCAGGGCTGGCACCGCTGCACTTTGCTGGCACAGGATACGGCCTGGCGGCGCCACTGCTCCGTCTGTGCAGGCACGCCGGCGTTGGGGCCGGCCATAGGATTGCGCAGTAAATCTAGTTGGTCCATGAGGGTAAGGAAAGTAAATGATGACATTTTTGGAACTGAGGAAACGGGACAATATGCAACATTCTTCCTTTCTAGTGTCTTGTGCTTTCCACTTTGATGTGCTGTGTAAGGCATTGTGGCTGTTTTTTCCAGATCTGATTTTGATGTAGTGAGCACAGGAAATTTACAGTGTCATTGCAAAAATGTAAACAAAGAGAACAGCTGGAGACCAAAGCATTCTTACAAGGCACCAGAACCATTAACCCACATCAGATCTCCAGAAAAATAGAACCTGCATTCCAATGTGCTTCACTTTTGACCAGCTCACAGACCACCTTTTCGCATCTTCCATTTATTTTCTGTCTCTTCACAAGCAATGACACACTGGCCCTATCCTTTTAACTAGAGAGCAACATCTTCTCCAAGATCTCCTAGATATCTCAATCAAGAGCAACTACGAGACTTGTGTCCTAACAATGAATTCCCATTGAGAAACAACCACATTCGCTCTTTTGAGGAAAGCCCTGACTTTCATCACTTGCTAATTTAGGCAAGCCCATAATGAAACATTTACAAGAAATGATAAATTCATAATGCAATGCTTGGACCTTTTTATAATCAACCTCCCTTTCACAGCAGTCTTGCTTCCATACATCTCAGTGGAGAGTTGGTTGATTTGATTTTTAATCTGACAGATGAATGTCCTGTGAATAGGAAATCTTGTATTTTTTTGTCAAAAGAAAATTCAATAAAAGAAAATCTTACCCCCCAACATAGCATCTGGGCTTTACTTTTGTTCATGAATACCATAATCTGTCCATATTGCACTGTAGCTTTTTGAAAGAAAAGCACAGAATATGTCCAGCTCTAATTTATTCAAAGTATGCTAAACTAAGATTAGAAAAATCATGCCCACTAGTGGAGGTTCTTAAGACAATTAAGTTGTGGGAGGGGGCAGTGAGCAACAAAAACTAGTTCCGCCTGAAGTGTGTGTGGGAAAAGAGTCTCAACATGGCTTTGGTCAGTTTCTTTAACCAAAGAAGTTTCCTGCAGAAGCACCCCCTTTCTCTCTATTTAACATTTAAATATTTACATTTTCTTTTGAAATGAAACATGCCTTCTTGGCTAAAAAAAATCAAGACTGGGGGACAAAAAACAAAAAAATAACAAAATAAGTCTCCCTGACCATCAAAAGAAAAGCAATAATTAGACTTAATTAGACTTAAAAACTAGTTCCGCCAAGGAGAAAGTGAGAGAGTGTGCATGCTCATGCACTGAGTTTTGTGCAATTTGAAGCATTTATCATGTTGGTATATTTTGCAAGATGCTAATTGCAAGAATTGCAGCACACCTATGTGACTGTTACTAATCTAGGGCTATGGGCAGAGCATGCTCCTTTCCATAGAGAAATATTCAACCACCTCAGAAGAAACCAACCAATGGATACAGATGAAAACTTTCTGTGGGTGCAAGGATTTTGTTTTTGCTTCCCTACTCCTGCAGCAGACCAAAATGTCCCTAAATCCTGTTCTTGAGGAGAAGACACTCAGGAAAAGAATTTCTGGGGGGATTTCTGAGGAGAGAATCTTGCTCCGAAGGCAAAAATCCTTGTACCTTCAGAAGTCTAGATCCAATTCCATCTTTAAAGTTTAAAAATCCCTGCATGGCAAGCACCAATGAAAGACCAAGAATTCTGAAAAAGAACTGACTACGGCCTTTAAAAGTACCAACTGTTAGGATTTTTGCTCATTGCTGCTGGATCAATGACCTAGAAGACTGAGGGAAGGAAAAAAAGAGGACTAGAGAAGACCTAACATCTCCAGGATGAAGACAAAAAGCACAGCACTATACAGTGTGGTGTTGGTGGGTGTGAGTGGACATGAAAGACAAGATTTGGCCTGTGTTTTTGCATTGTCCCAATTGCTTGCAATTGCTGGTCTGAAGTGTGTGTGGGGAAAAAGTCTCAACATGGCTTTGGTCAGTTTCTTTAACCAAAGAAGTTTCCTGCAGAAGCACCCCCTTTCTCTCTATTTAACATTTAAATATTTACATTTTCTTTTGAAATGAAACATGCCTTCTTGTCTAAAAAAAAATTAAAAATGGGGGACACAAAACAAAAAAAAATTAACTTAAAATAAGTCTCCCTGACCATCAAAAGAAAGGCAATAATTAGACTTAAAAATTAATTAGCAGCAAGAAGTAGAGCTGTTATGAAAAAGAAGGAGGGAGAGAAATGTCAAGTATTGATAGGTAACCCTCTTCACTAACTCTTTCATTTTTTGATGCTGCATCCTGTCACCTGTGCTGTATGCCTGCACAGGATGGAAGACGAGGGTTATTGTGTCTCATCAGCCTCCATTTTAAAACAAAGAATATGAGAAAATAAAGAGCATGCGAAGGCAGCCAGGCAGAGCAATTCTTGAAACACTGCTGATTGCCAAGGGACGATAGGTGCTTCCCTGAAAAATAACTGTACATCCCATGAGACAGTATGATAACATGCATGTGCGAAATGTTAACAATTTGCCAGCCTTTTGCATTGGTTATGGTGATGAATACTGAGTTGGGCAGACATAAGAGATCCATATATATCTTACCTCTGGAATTCTCTGAGAAAGGTTTTTTGGGTTTTTTTAATGAATGAATGAGTGATGATGACAGAAAAAGCAGAAGTGGCAGCAGAGAGGAAAGAATCTGAAGGGAAGTTGTGAAAAGTTTTTTATTAAAGAAAGTGCTAGTCAAAGGAGATATGGTGGCAAGGGAAAGAATGTATAGGAAAACTGAATGACATTTTACAACAAAACATGTCCAAACTGTCAAATATTTGGCCATGTTGACTGCAATTGGCAAATGGACTGTGAGCCAAATCAGCAGGAGGTTGAGCTTCTTTGGATATGAGAACTAAATGAAACTTCCATGTTCAGAGTAGGAGTAACAGTTGTGGGGAGGGGGAGTAGCAGCAGGGATAGGCTGACCTTTGTGCCCTACTTCCGGAAACATCCAGTCGGCCACTGTGAGAAACAGGGTGCTGGAATAGATGGATTTGGGGGGGGGGGGTGCTGATTCAGCAGGCTTCTTCTTATATTCAGTTTTCTGACCTCATGTCACCAATTATTCCTTGCCCTAATACTGCAGGCTTTTAAACAGCCTTGAGGACTGTTATTCACCTAGATCTTCTGTGTTGGCACTTGGCACCATTATTTCTCCTGTCCTTACTGCCAGGACAGGAACAATTTTTTTAAAAGTACTTTATTTTAGTTCGTTAATGAATTCAGAAGACCCTATTTCTTAACATGCTCTTGTACCCCATACAGTTTTATTGTGTTGTGTATGCTAATTTGGATTTGTAAAGCAATGATTAAAACTCTTTGATATTTATAAATGAGCCATGACTTTCCTAGCATTTAATTATTGATTTCCCTCACACATCTTAGTCCCACTAGCATGTAATAAATAGTTCATATTTTCTTGGAGCAAATAGCAGTATTTCTTTTAACTACTTATTATACTGCATTTGTTCTTACTGTCTTGAATGTTTGAAATTCTTTGAATTTTAATTTAGATCATATTTCCTGTGCCCATTTATTCAGATCCATTAAGAACTACCCTTCTGACCACAAGTCGTCCAGCAGTAGTACTTTTATTAACTGGAAGCCTGAAAATAGGTTGTGAAAGTCATCAAAAGAGCACAGTATCTATGAACCACCATCTATAAAATTTGTTTTTCATGTTAAAACACAGGCCAAGGTAGCTGGGTGGAACTGGAGGACTCTCTTTGAACTAATGTTCCCAGCATTCATTTTGTAGCTTTGAAAAGGGCAGGAGCCTAACCCTCTAAGTGCTGCTTTTGTGTAAAGCATTTTTTCTGTTAGGTGGTTTGCTTTGTGTAACAAATTTCCATTTGAGTTAAGAGTGAAAAAGGAAGGAAAAAGTACTTGACCAACTGACATCAGAATGGGACACATTTATATATTGATCTTCTACTGTAACCTTTTGTAGCTCATCTGTCATATCATAGAAGAATTCTAATCTAAGCTTCTCTGAAAAATGAATTTCCAGGAAGAAGATACTGGAACTTCTTATAAGCGATTAACATTGAAAAATGAATCTATATAGCTCGATTTTCTATATTACAGAAAAGCATTCCTTTGCTCTTCTTTACATAACAGTTTGCATATCATCAATTTGCTCATTTTCAACTCGGCCAAATCTGAGGTTACTTAACTCCAGAGATGGGAGCCATGAAAACACAGATCTTTCTACAAACTTGAAAAATGCCCCAGGTTTGCCAAAAAATAATAATCTGAATCTTTTAAAAAAATGGAGGGAGGACCAATTGGTTATGAACATTGCCCAACTCAGAGACAAAAAACACGAGACTCCTGATGCCTGGAAGACATGTATCAGTTTCCTGCAAGTTTTGACAGGAAGTGTAGAGAGAGGGGACCCTTGCCAAGGAGAAGACAGAGAGAATCCCTCTTCCCCCTGGCAGTGGTTCTTTCTCTAGGAGTCTCATCTGACTGCCGCAGCCACCACACTTGGCTCACCTCCTTCCCAGCCTGGCTCGCCTCCCTCTGACCTGGAGGGGGGTGGGATGGAATGCTTGCTCCCGTCTGGAATGCAGGCAGATAATAGAGTGCTGCTGTGTGAAGTGAAGGGCTGTCCAGCCAGTCCTTTGCTTCCTGAGTCACTGCCCCAGGTGGGCAGGCACATTGAGGGGCAGTGCAGGGTGCAGAAGGGGCTGCATGGAGAGCTGTGTGGGATTCCTGCACAACACCCAGCCCATTTGTCTGTGGCACCCTGGCAGGGGCTTCTCTACAAAGGCTTCACATGGTGGCACTCCATTTTCCGCTTGCATTCCAGACAGGAGCAAGCACCCCCCACCCCCTGTCTGAGAGAGGTGAACCAGGCTGGGAAGAAGCTGAGCTGAGCATGGTGGCAATACTTTTGCCACATCAGTTTTGCCAGAATTCTAGGCTTAGATTCTCTCAGTTAAAGGTGTGAGGGGGCAGGCCCTTTCTGTGGCTGTTTTGACCCTTGAGGAAGGACTCATAGGGGCCAGGCCCATCAGCAACCACCAGGCAACTTGCTATCAGCTAGGTCTGGCTGCTTACTACTGTTCAACAGCAGCTGCCCTGCAAAAGCCAATATGGTTTAATGGTTAAGAGTTTCAAACTTGGACTTGAATCTCCATTTTTCTGTGAAAACTCACTGAGTGACCTGGGGCCAGTTATACATTCTCAGCCTGATCTCATGGGCAGGGGCAGATTGCCCATTAAAAGCATCAGGGTGTCTCCCAAGGAGGAGGTGGCTTCTCCCTACCTGGACTGGGCCAACCCTGTGACAAAAGTATTGAGGTTGGCACACATAAGGCCAGGGAGATGATGCTCAACCTGCCTGAGGTGAGGCAGGTGCACCCTAGCTAGGGATCCCATTCTTCCAGTGGGGGCAGGTAATCCCCCACTCCCAGCCTCCACCTCTGCCACAGTTTACCTGGCTGGTGGGAGGAAAAGGTGCAGGGAATGGGCCCAGGAGCTCCAGAGAGCAAAGGAGTATGCTCCATAGAACTTCCTTGTCGCACCAGGAATTACTTCACTAGTTTGGAGGCTGATTTTTTAAACTGGCCCCAATTTTGGACCAGGTGGATCTGGCAACCCTACCCCCAGCCTACCCAAGGTTTATAGACACAGCACCTGGCCCTGGTAAGGTGAGGGAGATGGCACCCAGCCACCTGAGCCCTGTGCCAGGCAAGGGAGGAGGTGCCCAGCTCAAGCCCCACACAAAGCAAGGGAGGTGGCTTCTGGTCTGGGTGATCCCTGTGTGAGGCAAAGAAAGAGAATGGAAGGAGAGAAAGCTGAAGCCAGGAGGGGCTGATAAAGGTAGGTTGGCTGGTGGGTAGAAAAGAAGTAGGAAAATGGGAGAGGCTATGGGGTCTTTCAGAAAAGGGAAAGAAGAAATACTGGGGGGGGGGATGAGAGGGCCCCTGCAAGTCCTTGTGGGTCCCCTGATTGTTATATCTAATTCTAAATTTTTAAAAAATCCACACAATGGGCACGGAAACAGATAAGACATGAGTGATCTTCATACAAATGTAAGGAATACCCCAGAAGACTCTGAAATCTAAAAAATAAAAAACAATAGTAAAAGTAACACCTGTAAGCTTTAACAGATTAAAGCCAGTCTTCTGAGACTATGTTATGAGCACTTGATGGCCATGATAGTCAAAGGGCAGGGGGAAGGATTGAAAAAGGTAAAAGATGGAATAATGAAGAGAAGGAAATGGAGAAAGAGGTTCAGAGAAGATGAAAGTCGAAAGGGGAAGAACAGAATAGGTAGCTAGGTGGCTGGGGGGAGAGAAGAGAGGCTGTCAACAGGGGAAGGAAGGAGGGAAAGCTGATGACAGAGAGGCTAGATATAAAGGTAGGTTGGTGAGTGGGAATGAGAGGAGGAAGCAGGTAGAGGCTATAGAAGCTGCCAGGTGGAAAGAAAGAGGAAATAGTGTGAGAAGGGTGATACAAGGGGAAAATGAGTTGCCACCCACTAGTCCTAGTTGAGGTTTAGGGTCTACTGTACAGTAGATTGCAAACCTAAACAAACTTACCAGGGACGAATTCATTAGTAGGATTTACTTCTGACTAAAAATGCTTAGGATTGCTGAAACAAACAAAAATTAGCAATTTAGCCACCATAGAACCAGTGGCTTCTCCATCATTTAAATAAAGGACTATCATTTTGGATCACAAATATACCTCAGCTTATATTATCAATAATATATCAATTAATGCTAAGAATTATCAATAGCATTTCAATTCATGAATAATAAGGTAGGCACAATAAACTCCTAAAAAGGATTTAACCTGGGACAAAGTAGATTAAGGTTCTAAACAAAGTTATGTTCTAGAAATTAGTTAATTGTCTATAGCTGTTTTTTGAATATATACCAAATAAATGTGTAAGAAGCAAACTTTCGGCACCTGTAGGGGAAAATCCAACAATGTTCATCAAAACAAATTCATTTTTCTAACTGTGTACGGAAAAAAGATAGGGGAAATGCAATCAGAAAATACTGTAATAAAATATATCAAAACCTAGTCATCCAGGTATTGCCTTCTCTCAGAATCATAATTAATTCATACGCTTTCAACTGTGGGCAGGAAACTACATTAACAAGGATTTTTCCCCCTTCCAGACATTTTTGCTGCCAAATTCTAAATGAAACGAAACCAAAGCAAGAGCTCTACAAAATTTGATTACGATGAAACTTCAAACACTAAAGCCATTAAGCATATGTTTCCTAAATTAAAAACTAAGTTGTTGGCAAACTCTCTTGACACGGTCAGCAATCTAGTAAATAAAATAGCACCTAATTGTCAGGAAGCTATCCTAAAAAAAAATATCACACGCTGACCTTATTTTGCCCCTTTCTCCTGTTTACTTTTAAGAAGACTTCATTTGAAAAGCAAATGACAAAACTCTGATAGTGAATCTATAAGAAAAAAGACATTTACACTGAAGTCTGACCATTAAAACTGGTTTATATTGGTACAATCCAGGGTTAGAGGTCACTGCCCTACCCTTAACACTAACTTGCCCTATTTAAGGATGAGGAGGCTTGGAAGGGGAGAAGGTTTTTTTTGTTTGTGTGTTTGTTTTACATTTGTGATATGACAGTTTCATTTCATTTGGGTGGTGGTGGTGGTGGGGAAATGTATGGTTAAAAAAACAGAAGCTGCTGCTGATCCTCAAATTTGTAACACTCCAAATTTCTCCCAATTACACATTACAGCCAAAAAAAGAACCAGTGGAAAATTGGGGACAAGCATAGGTAGGTTGACAGAAACATTAATACAGGAAGAGAAAAAACAGGAGTATTTGTGTCATAGAGATGAATCACAGCCTTTGCATGTTGTATGTGGTCCTTGTCATGCAGATTTGCAGCAGCAAGAAAATGTCCCATCTATAACACCCCTCACATCTACCCTGCAAACCTTCTTAGGGTTAGAATTTAGGAGAAAGATAATAGAGTTTATTTACCTGGCCAAGTACTGAAATTTTTGGTCATAAAAATACCTATTTTGAATTTAACCAGCAGAGGTTTGGACACTGGTTGACCTAGGACAGAGAGATGTCAGTGCAGGACAACAACAAACTGAAGGCATACTTTTTTTTTTTTACAACCTCAGGGTGGGAGTTCAAGGCAGGAGGGCCAAAGTTTGTGAGTATAAAGTCTCCTAAAATTTGTAATAGATGGCATCATCCTACCAGCTTTTCCTCTGGTAAAATGGAGGGAGGTGGCTTTTGACTAGACATGGGCACAAACAGAAAAAAACCTGAACATGGTGTTCATTGTTCGTTGCCATCCATGAACACTGACGAACACGATCCTGTCACGAACATGTTCATTGTTTGTTGTTTGTGGGGGCCAGCAGGCTCTCCTCCAGCCATCAAGATCCCTACTGGACCACTCCCAGAAACCCTACCTGAACAGGCAGCAGGAAATGTACCAATAATAAATAATAGCTTGGTCCCAGAGCCTGGCAGCAGCCCTGGAACTTGAAGGGGTAGATCTCTACCGCACCACTCCCAGAAACCTTACCTGAGCAGGCAGCAGGAAAGCTACCAATAATAAATAATAGATTGGCCCCAGAGCCTGGCAGCAGCCCTGGAACCTGAAGGGGTAGATCCCTATCTCATCACACACAAAGAAAATTCAAGCTCCAATGCACTCACCCTGTCTCTCTAACAGCAGCTGTCTCTCCCTGAAAGCCAGAGCTGGGAGCCCCCCTCCCCCCTTGTCTTTTCCTCTTGTAACAAATTTGGAGCTCCAGTCCACATTTGGAAGGAAGATCTGCCTATCAAACTAAATTGGGCTTAGATTGGGGTTTCCAAGGCAACAGCAGGAGTTCAGGCAGAGTTCAGACAATCCCTGCCTGAGTTGCCATGGGAATTGATTGCAGGTGCCAGACTGTCTGGCTTGACGTACAGCAACGAATGAGGCTTGCAACGACCACCTGTTCGTTTAGAATGGGGCCTCATGAACAGCTTGTTCGTGAACAGCCGAACAGGCTGTTCGTGAGCTTTTTTGCGTTCGTAATGCTGTTTGTGCTCATCTCTACTTTTGACTACTAAAAAGGCTGTGCAGGAGATCTCAGTATTCACGTACACAAAAACCATGTTGGTTCAGAGCTGCTGTATAAAAGGGAATCAGGCAAGGTTCATAGAAATGTTCAGTAACTTCTCTTAGCTAAGACAAGGTCAGTTTGAACCAGATAATCTGCCTAATTCTTAATATCTGGTTATTACTTCACCAGTTATATTTCTGATTCTGAACTGAACCATAGAGTGTGGATAAATAGATCAGTTTAATAGATTACAGATCAAATAAATGGAGCTATGGATAGATAGGGGTAATTTCTTGACAAACCTGAAGGAAGGCCCAAGTTTGCAGAAAAACTGAAATCTAAAACGCAACAAAACAACAGTAGGGGGGATAAAACTCCCCTAAATAATAGAAACAATACTGTTGCTTTAAGAAAAGAATGTCCTCTGAATTCTAGGATGCCATTTTTGGATCTATTTTGCTTCTAACAATATGCTTTTTAACTCTTAGAGGTGCTGGTGAAACATAGAGGCTGGTGGGAAAAGGAGGCAGTTGTGATGATGTATAGTCCTTTCATAATTGACCATATTTGGAGTTATTCAGACACAGATGAACACAACGTGCTGAATGTTTGAAGGATCAGCCTTTGTACCAGTCTTGGAAACTTGGCTCGAGCAAAGAGGGTGGGGAAAAAGAATTCTGAGGAGAAGTGGCTGCTCTGATGACTGTCGTTTCCTGCATAGCTTTGATTTGTTCATAAGAAACCTGGATTCACAGACATAGGTCTTCCACTGAACATCTAATTTGTCTGTTATATGTCCCAGTAGCAAGTAAAGAAATAAATATTACATGCGAATACTACAAATGCAAGATCAACAATGTAGAGAACCACTGTAATTATCCCAAAGTATTTGTGGAAAATCTGGGGGTGGAAGGAAGCAATAACAGTATCTAATGAGTTATTTTTGAGAAAGACCTTTAAATTACTGAAGTTGTTAAGAAACAAATCCACTGCAATAGTTGGGACAAGTGGAGTCTTTAATAACAGATTCTACTAATTTACCTGTTAGACTAACTGGCCCCTTTGAACTCTTTTTGAAAATTGGAGTGACATTTGCTACTTTCCAGCTATCTGGCACGGAGACCAATTTTAGCAACAATTTACATATTACTTGTTAGCAAAGCAACAATTTCATATTTATATTGAAGCCAAATAGTTTGATGGTGCTTATTGGTATTTCATGGTCCTCTAAGACTTCAAAAATGAGCAGTCAAGAGTTTGCATCCAGATGCAAAAGGTCCTGATTTGATATTTTTATATATTTTATTTGCGTTAGTTAATAATATTGTGACAGTGCAATCTTAAGTATGCTTACTCAGAAAGGAAGTCCCTTTGGGTTCAATGAAATTTCTTAGTAGTAAGAGTATTTGTCACTGTATATTCCTCCCTAAATGTGCACTGTTTTCTGTCATGGCACATTCAACTTTCAGTGATTTCTCCTTCCTCCTCTTCTATAAATCAGAACTCCTTTCTATTTATTTCTTTACCTTTCCTCCAGTACATTTTCTGAAGTACATGTTAGCCAAAGACATTCTAAATCTTCAGTGTCACCATTTCTCAGATAATTGTCATGCAATGCTGTAAGATGGACAGGCTTCTGAGGAACATATGTCTTCTGATTTCTTTATTATGCCCTGAATATATTTTGATTTGAATTGGAATGATTGGCCTTTATTCTGTCAACAATGACTTTATAGTAGTAATTAGGAATGCTGGAACACCTATCAGCTCAGTTCACTCCCTAACTGCTGGGTGTGAGCAGGGGACCAACCCCTTGGTTGCCCTTGAGAGGTCTGACTGTGTTTGTTGAGCTGATCCTTGCTTGTAGCATGGTACAGCTGAGTGCAAGCTCTCCTGTGTAGATGCTATATGTAAGGAGTTTCCCAATGGACAGTGTAGAGCCCCTTGGTTGACAACACCCATGCCTCCCCTCATCACCTCTATTTCTAATGTCCTTGGTACCTTTGTACCTATTTGATATTATTTGGGTAAATACGGACATATCTTACTTGGGTATATTCGGACAAAGCGTTATTCATATTCTCAAATTATCTGGATATATTCAGGCATCCAGGAATTGCATTTTAAAGGTGCATGTTTTCCAGGCTACAGGAGGAGGGGGAAGGGCGGTGGTGTTACTGTGTGTGTGAGTCTGTCAGTGTTGCTTGCTTGCCATATGCCATGGCCAGGTCTGGCTGGCTGCGTTAGTATTACTGGCTTGCCAGTTTGGATACTGGAATTCTCTGGTTTGACATTGGTTCTGTTGGGCTTGCACTGGTCCTGGGTTCTGTCTGGTATCTGTGAGTGACACTGATTCTGTTGGGCTTGTAACAATGTATCTTGCTTCGGTTTGGCTCTACTGGGATTCTCTGGTTTGGCATTGGTTTTGTTGAGCTTTGTTGGTCCTGTTTCCATTGGGAGGCTTAGAAATTTTGGTTGCTGTTTTGTGTTTGGCTAAGGCTCTTTTTTAGGCTTCTGCCTTTGACCTGGAGAAGGCAATAGATAATGGTTATCTCCCCCCCCCCCCGCCCCTGGCCAGGAAATAATGATGAGTGGCTAAGAACTATTTCAGGGGCCCATAGAATTGGACTCAATCAACTGAAACGTGTGTGTGTGCATGTGGGGTGGGGGGTCTTCAGTGGACAGGTAGGACCAAGTTCTCTGCAATTTTAGTTTCGTTTGCTTGAAAAATGGCTCCTCCAGCCCCTTGGAAAGATTCCTTCATAGGAAATAATGGAGCTGAATATATTCAAAATTCTGAATAAAACCCGAATCTGAATACTATACCAGTATTTTTGGACTCAAATACTGAGATTACCAAATATATTTGGTATTCCAGATACCCTAATTTTTTTTAAAAAAAGCTTTTTATGTAGTGCACACCCCTAACTGGCATCACAATTATATTGTAACAATAAATGGGATCTAATTGTTTCCTTCTGCTAAGTGAGAAGTCTACTTCTGTTTGAAGGAACCCATAATTTGACAGGAGGTCTCCTTTAGTCTCTGATAACTGAGAAACCCTTTCTCTAGTGGAAGGGGCCCTTCTTTCTAAGGAAGGTATTTTTCCTTGTAGGAAAACTCCTCACTGAGAGCCAAAACACACATTAAGAAATACCTAGGTTCAGCACGTGTTCGCTTACCTCAAGGTTTGCCGGGATCTGTAGGCGTCCTGGAAGCTTAAAGTTTAGCATTTACAGAGCAGCAGAGAGGGAAATACAGGTGCCTGTATTTCGCTTCCCCTTTCTGCTGCTCTGTAACTGCTAAACTTGTTCTCTTACCTCAAAGTTTGCTTGGATCTGTAGGCATCCTGGAAGCTTAAAGTTTAGCATTTACAGAGCAGCAGGAAGGGGAAGGGAAATACAGGCGCCTGTATTTCCCTCCCTGCTGCTCTGTAAATGCTAAACTTTAAGCTTCCAGGACGCCTACAGATCCCGGCAAACCTTGAGGTAAGAGAACACGTGCTGAACCTAGGTATTTCTTAACGTGTGTTTTGGCTCTTAGTGGAAAGGAATTATTGGATCCTGCCCAATAGGTTTACAAGTTTTTAACTTGGCTTTAAGAAGTTAGGCAAAAAGATTCGGTTTCGTTTTCTCAGCCATGCCGGACGCTCCTCTCGGCTGGTCCGGGAGGAAACGACCGGGCACCCTGACCGGGTGGCTGATCCGCAAGGATTAGCCCCCAGGACTCCCAGGGAGGGAGCCAGGGTCCGGGACGCGGCGGGAAGAACTCCCCGAAATCAATGCGGGGGGGGAATTGCCCGTTTGTCCCTATGGAGGCCGGCAGACGTGCGCGGCGCCTCGAGTGCCGCCGGGCAACGAGAAACGGCAAATAAAAGAAACAGGCGGAAGCCCGTAAACAAGCGAATCCCTTCTGTTCTACAAGCGTTTGTGAAGGAGAGGTTGATCTGAAGAAGACTCGTTCTTCCCCTTCGTTGAGTTCCAGAATTTTGTTGGCGCCCCCCCCCCAAAATGGCAGCAAAGAAGCAAAGTCCCGCTCTCGGTAAGTCAATCTCGGCTACCTTGAAGGGGGAGTCGCTCGAAGAGTTGGTGCGCAGGGCGGTGGTGGAAGCCATAAAACCCTTTGTTGACAAGCTGAACGAAACTGATCAAAGGGTGGGCTTAATTGAAAGCGAAGTGAAAACCATTAAGGCAGCAGCGGGGGGGGGCAGAGAAGTCTGCTCTGGAAAGTGCGTCACTTGTGAAGGCTACAAAAAAGGAGCTGAAGCTGGTTGAGAACCAGCTGATCGGGCTACAGATGGAACGAACGCAGACAATTTTGCGTCTCCAAAACGTGAAAGAGGAGGAAAAAGAGGATCTGTGGGAGGTGGTCTCGGAACTATTGGCGATACCCGCGAGGACGACTAAAGAAGAGGTTAAAAGCGCCATTTTGGAGGTCCGTCGGGCTTCTTCAAAATATGCAACAAAGCGACAGTTGCCTCGTGAGATCATTATTGACTTTTCATCTAAAAAGATTCGGGACACCGTCCTATATAACTCATACAATGCGGATTTGGACTTTATGGGTTTGAAAGTCAAGATTTTGAAGGACGTTCCATTTCTAGTCCGGAAACGGCGTTTTAAATATAAAAAGTTTGCAGCTCTTCTGAGGGACCATGGAATAAAGTACAAATGGTTATTCCCGGAAGGAATATGGTTCAGATACAAAGATCAGGCCTATAAGATATTATCAGAAGATCAACTAAAGGATTTTGAGAATAAAAACCCAGAACTCTGCTGCACCGAGAACGAAGAAAAGGAGGAGCCGGAGGGGAGGGAGGAGGAGGAGAGCACCGCAACAGCGGTTGCACAGAGAGAACTGCGTCCGGAACCTAGAAGGGGGAGGAAAGTTTAATCAGAATTTGAAATGTTTATTCTCTGTATGATTAACCACTCCATCATTATCCTATGGAGCTATTTTTGTATTATGACAGTATGAAGGGAAACATTGAAGTGTAGTGTTTAGTGTTTGTAGTTCATTCCCCCCCTTTTTCTTTTTTTCTTTTTTCACCCCCCTTTGTCCCTTCCCTCTCCCCTTTCCTTGTGATAGTCTTGTGTAGTGCTGTGTAGTGTTTTGTAGTTATGAAAAATAAAAAAATTTATAAAAAAAAAAAAGAAGTTAGGCAAAAAGAAGCCATTCTGAATTTAACTAAAGCTGCAATTTTATCAAGGAGGATTATATCTTGTATAGCTTAGAAAATACAATGTATGTAATAACCATCTCAATGTTATTTAAAAAATAAAAGCCTGCCAAATTCTCACTTTCAAGATTTTCCCCTCAGTCTTGGCTTCTTTATTTTGACCTTTCTTTGTCACTGGATTGAATAATCTTTTTAAAAATTATACTGTTATTGCATAACCTGCAGTCTGTAAAACTGAAAATTGAGAACATGCGGGAGGGGGGGAAACTCTTAGACAAATGTCAAATAACTAGTTTAAGATTACAAGATAATTGCCTTCTTCAACCAAGTTATATCCTTCTAAGCCATTGACTTCAAGAGACATATAAAGGTGTGACTGTTTAAGATGGTATGTAACTATATTTTTCAGAGCATGTTCTACTCATTTCCTCAAAAGACCATCCTATTCACAGACAATATAATCTGCAGTTTGAGGGAAGATCCTTGAGAGATGAGAGGAAGGAGGGTTGTAAACATGTTACTCACAATATAATTCTAAACAGAGCTACATCCTACAGCAGTTATTGTATATAACAAACTGTATGAGTATGCTAACATGAAAGGTTTTATATGCCATTTTTTAAAGCAGGTTATTAATCATTCCACTAATGGATAGGTTAGAATAATTGAGGATGAACTGTACTAATGTGTATGTAATTTTTAGTCTGAGTGACAAGTTTGGCGTGAATATTTCATACTAAGTGTACTGTTTGTAGAGTCAGGGAGTCTTGCCAAAAGTGCATTAAAGAGGGCTAGATATGAAATTTCTAGACTATCACCTCTTTTATTAAACCTGTAGACTGCTAATGTTATTTCCTTTCTTACCTGATTAAATGTATCTTCATAATTGTATCCTATATGAAATCTAAAAAGGTAATGAAGATCTTATGCCATGAGCCTGATTTGATATGGTAAATGTGTAGTCAGTAGAAGTATTTTATAGTTTCATAAATACATTATAGAGAACTATATATACTTGAGATAAATGCAACACATCAATAGTTTTCACATCTTTGAAGTGATGTCTTATCATCTTTGCTGATGTCTTTTTCTGCTTCCTAGAATAAGAAAGGAATTCTGGGAAATAACTATACAAGTAAGACATCAGCAGAAATCTCTGGGTCATTTAAAATGGAAGGAAGTTACCTTGCAGTTTTTAATCTTTTGGCAAGAATTTATGAGTCTTTACTGTTCTTGAAGTAGATAATACTCGCACAATGAAACACTGTTTAAAGTTCAATAAGTCAAGAAGTTATGTCTATTTTAAACAAGATAAAGTGAGTGGCCAAATATCAATGATCTCATGAACCAAATAATGCTGGATATTTTAGATACTCTAGATAGGCTGAAATCTGAAGATAGGGTAAAATCTGAAGGTATGCTAGTCTGGAACGCACACTGCCTCAGCACTTCCAGAGATGACTGATGAGGTAGGTATTGTAGTATCTCCTGGGGTTGGGTGTATAGGAGTAGGCTTACCTATCCAGACAGCACACAAGAGACTTGGGCAGTCCGAACTGCAAACTTCTTTATTGCTCCCAATGGGGCAAAGCACTTGGGCACATATGGAGAACTGCAATCAGCTCACACACAAAACTGAACCCAACTGAAGCCCCTCCCCCCTTGAAGGGGGAAACAGAAATAAGTTTGTAATAGTTCTCTTAAAGGCATAAACACACATCACACATCTTGTGATTGTATATGTTGTAAATCACTTCAAAATTCTAGGGTGAGTGGTGACTAAAAAAATCAAAATAAATAAAAAACTTGTGGACTAGTAAAAATGAAGTGAGTAGCAGGTACAAAAGAAGTAGCTTGCAGAAAGATTCTTAGTTCTTCACATCTGAGACAAATGTCCCATTCCTTTGTTGTACAATAGTGATGGAGGCTTAGGAGGACATCCTCTAATGCTATCAGAACAGGCAACTGTGTTCTTTGCAGGCTTTTTGTTAATTGGGATACCATATAAAGTTTGTTGTTGTGAAAGTCAAAATGGCACAGGACTGATTGACAAGATGCAGAGTTAGCTGTGATCAGGGACAGAATGGGAACTTGAAATGAGTGGCCCATTCAGTACTGCAAGCCATCGCTGCAGGGCCTGCTCAGCTCAGGTCTGGGCAGCTTCACCGATGATGGGTGTTAACTTACCCATTGTATCTTCCTGTACTGCCACCAACTGGATCTAAGTCAAGTGATTCCTGATGGCACAGCACCTGCTTGAGTGGTGGCTCTGCTTGCTCCAGGCTGCCAGTAGTCCTGTAAATCAATGGTCCATCCAGAACTTTTCCAGCAAATTAAGTGGCCAGGCTACTCCGGACATGATCCGATCTCCTTGTATATTCGTTGTTATTGATTTAAAAGATCTCTCTCTCTCTCTCTCTCTCTCTCTCTCTCTCTCTCTCTCTCTCTCTCTCTCTCTCTGTGGAGGTACCAAATCAGATCATGATGATGGCACTTTAGTCAGGTTGAATTAATTGTCCTCAAGGCCATTCTTCATGACAACTGACTCACATAATCTATTTGAACTGGGGGAAAATAATTGTATTCATATGGTCCTCCAGGGGCAATAAGATTGCAGTCAGTCTACAGAGGTAGTTTACCTCAGAAGCCTCCCCACTCAGTTCTCCCTTCTTATCATTTCCCTGTCACAACAGGGCAGCACCACAAATTAAAAATCACTGGCAGCCACAATATATTTTTAAAAAGAGGTGACTGCCAGGTGCTAACCAACACAGCATAACAGTAAAGCCTTTCTAAGTCCTAGAAAGAAATAGTTATGTCACACTTGGGTTCAACAGCACCTCAGGGAGCAGGGTAACTGTCACACAGAGTTCCACCCTCATCACCAGCTGCCATGAGCCCTTTATTTATTCTCTTTCACAAACAGCCTGCAATCCCTGCCCTAGGTTTGAAACCTGCTTGCTGGCTATGCCTCACCTAGGGAGTAGCTTTACCTGGCATTGCTCTCTGGTGCCTGGTCCACTCTATCTCTAGTCCCTTCCTTAAGGTCTGTTTCTGCTCTTCCCTTAAGCAAGCTACTTGCACAAAAATCTTCACTTGCCCTGTCCTTGGCAGCTTTCTCTTCTTTCTTTTTTTTTTATAATATTTTTTATTTTTCAGTATCTAACATACAAAACTACTACATACATACATACCCTACAAAACAGTAACTACAAAAGACTACAATAGCACAAGGGATGGGAAGGAAAGGAAAAAAAAGAGAAAGGGAAGGGGGGTGGAGAAAAAGGGGAAGGTAATCTACAAACACTAAGCACTACGTTTCAATGCTTTCCCTTCATACTGCCACAGTAAAAAAAATAGCTTAATAAGATAGTGACGGAGTGGTTGATCATACAAATTACAAATTACAGCTCAAATTAAATCTTTTTCCCTCCCTTGGGCCTCGGGCGCAATTCCCTCTGCGCAGCTACCGCTGGAGCGCTCATTGCCTCCCCCCTCCCTTCAGGCTTCGGATCCTCTTCTTTTTGCTTGGTGTCTGGTCCAAATTCTGGATTTTTATCCACAAAATCCCTTAGCTGATCTTCCAAATTAATCTTGTAAGCTTTATCTTTATAACTAAACCCGATTCCTTCCGGGAGTAGCCATTTGTACTTTATATCCCGTTCCCTCAAAAGAGCTACCAACATCTTGTACTTAAATCTTTTCTTCCGCACTAAAAATGGAACGTCCTTCAATATCTTGACTTTATTTCCCAGAAAGTCCAATTCCGCGTTGTATGAATTATATAGGATACTGTCCCGGACCCTCCTAGATGAAAACTCGATAACAATCTCGCGAGGCAGCTGCCGCTTCGTTGCATATTTTGAAGATGTCCGACAGACTCCCAAAATGGCGCTTTTCACTTCTTCTTTAGTTGCCCTCGCGGGTGTTGCTAAAAGTTCCGAGGCGAGATCCCATAAATCCTCTTTTTCCTCCTCCTTAACATTCTGGAGACGCAAAATGGTTTGTGTTCGCTCCACTTGCAGTCCGATCAGCTGGTTTTCCACCAACTTTAATTCCCTGTTCGTTGCTCTCGTAAGTGACGCACTTTCCCAGGCAGACTTCTCTGCCCCCCCGCTGCTTCTTTAATGGCTTTCACATCGCTTTCAATTAAGCCCACCCTTTGATCTGTTTCATTCAGCTTGTCAACAAAGGGTTTTATGGCTTCCATAACCGCTCTTTTAACCAGTTCTTCAAGCGTCTCGCCCCTCTGCAAGGCCGCCGTAACTGACTTGCCAAGAGAAGGACTCTGCTTTCTTGCTGCCATTTTAGGGGGGGGGGAACCGCCAATCTTCCGAGACTCTATGAGGGGGGAAAAATCCAAGTCTTCTAACCTTCAGACCCCACCACTCCTCACAGCGCTTGTAGTAACAGAAGGGATTCGCTTACTTACAGGCTTTTCGCCTAATCCTGCTCCTTGCCGTTTTCAATAGCCCGGCAGCACACTGGGTGCCGCGCTCGTCTGCCGGCCTCCATAGGGACAAACGGGCGATTTACCCCCTGCCTTGATCTGTCAGAGGGCTCTTCCCGGCGCATCCCGGACTCAGACTCCCTGCCTGAGAGTCTGGGGGCTAACCTTTGCAGATCAGCCGCCCGGCCAGGTGGCTCGGCCGCTTCCTCTCGGACCTGCCGAGAGGAGCGTCCGACATGGCTGCGAAAACGAAACCGAATCGGCAGCTTTCTCTTCTTGTAGTCTATCCTCCTTTCTTCCAGCTGGGCTTGCCTTTTTGTCAGGTTGTAGCCTGGGCAAGAGGAAGCTGCCCCACCCACAACAGCCCTGCCCCCATCCAACCCTGGCTGCTTTTAAGCTCAGCTGCATCCACAGCACTGCAGGACTTATGTGTGGGCTTCGTGACTCTTCTTTACAAGGTTCCACAAGCACCAGTGTTTTTCTTGTCAGTCTTCAGCATTTACATAGTCTACATTTCTAAAAAGCTTCATTCATCTTATTGGAGTACCCTTTAATTCCCACAGAGTCCAAATTTTGTTATACTTATTACTACCTGTAACCACATTCTTCAGAATCCCCTTTGTTCAACCCATGCTTCCACACATGTGAATTTTCTTCTCATTATATGGCATCTCACTTTCTGGAGATCATGACTAATCAGACAAATCTATCACAATCACAATTCTTAGGTTCAAATCCTCACCCCCAGCTGCCACTCCTTCTCTAACCCTTTGTTTTTCATCTACTTTTTTTTTGTTCCAAGTTACTGATGAATCCCATTGCTCTTTAGGTTAGCCCTGGTGTTACAGTCACAGAGGTCAGAAAAATCTTTCTTCCCTTTCTTTCCTCATCAGTAAAATGGAAAAAATCTCATCAGCTTCCCTGTGGTCAAGGAGAATCAGAAAGTAAAAGGGCATGTCACAAAGAACAGTTGGGTACAAAAGAATCAGTACACCTTTAGCACTGGGGAGACCAATAGAAAGAAGGCAGGGTTAAAGGAAACAGGGAAGACTACTTTTCTCTATGACTACTTTGGAGAAGAGAACTTTTATCTTAAAAAGATTGATAAGCACTTCAGTAGAAAGGCTGTTTACCAGAACTAATAGCTTACCTAGGGAATGGAAAGTCTTTTTCTTGAGCTAGCACTACCATTGTGCCTTACAATGGAAAGATTTTTAAACCTCAGAGCTTCTTAGCGATGCTTTGTGTTAATGATTGTTAACTGCAAACCAACATTAGTTATTTGGAAATGGTAATGCTGTAAAGTTTTATGAGAGAACCATGACAGACAGGAACAAATTTTACTTACTCTGACTTAAGGGATGGTTTTAAAAAGATTTGAATTTGTGCTTTAAGCTCTTGCTTAAGTTCTCACAATCTGGGACAGCTACAGAATTTCAACATCTGTCACAATTCCAATGTTCAATCTGGCCAGCAGAGTTCATGCTTGGGGAAATGAAAAAGGTACAGAAAATTGTTCCTTTGTTGGTTCTGTACTGCTAAGAAACTGCTAATAGATTCAATTTTTATTTCACTAGATGGAATAATTTTTACTCAAAACCAGAGAGCAGCAGCAGTAACCCTTGCCCAAAGGCTGGCTAATTAGAGAAAACAAGCAGAGTTATATTACACCACCATTAGCAACAGTTCTGAAGAAACCAGCATGAAGTCCAGATTGACCAGAGTTGGTTAGTATGACAGAATAGTTGGGCTGCACTGAAAAATTGAGGCTGTCTTGTTATGAAGCATTCATCTAAGCGTATGTATGACCCACCTGGTTGAATGATTGAATTAGTCAACTCTAAATTGCAGGTAAAGAATAATAGATATGAATACCCTAGGCAGGAAAAAAACCCCTTAATGTACACAGAAAACTAACATGTCAAAGCCTTGAATGTAGCCTATCCTAATATTTGGCATGTAAGCTTTCTATGAAAGCCAATGGCATGTAGTGTTTAAGGAGTTGTATGACGGTTCAAATCCCCATTCAGCCATGGAAGCTTATTAGATGTCCTTGGGGCATTGTTTTCTCCCAGAGTACCTTACCCCACAGGACGGGACTGCTAGGAAGGCACCTTGAGAAAGGGACCATATGTGCACCACCTTGAACTCCATGGAGGAAGGGCAGAATACAAAGTAATTAATTAAATTAATATGTCTCAGCAGCCTGAGTACAGAGCACACGAACCAGCTGTATTCTGAGATAAGTTTTCAAACTGAGGATTCTAAAATAAATCATATCTCAAAACAATTTTTAAAAGTAGTTGCCACTAGATGTCACCATTGTCAATGGCATATCAAATTTAAAATAATAATGATTTAAGGTGTATTTAAATTGGGGGTGCAGTAGAACCCAAAACTATTTCATAAACAATTGAAAATGTGAATATTCTTTCTGATGTTTGCCTGTATGCCAGTTATTATAAACTTTGTTGATTATCCAATGAACTATGGTTGATAATACTGCAAATGAAGGCCAAGTGCATATTATAAAATTATAACAATATGCCTTTATTTTATTTTAATATTTTATTTATGAAGATTTATATATTCTGTCTTTCAGTCATCCTTCCTAAGGAATTTTTTAAATTGGCCTTTTACAGAACTCTAATAAGTATGGAGATTGGCTGGGGCTACTAATGGTGTCATTCTAATGGTACCATCCTACTCAGAATCCTACTCAGATCTATTCAGTGGGGCTTACTCACAGGAAAGTCCTTAGAATTGCACTGTGAGTTATCCGTTGCAACGAACTGGTGAAGACTGCCAAAAATGCCACTTGAAGTCAGTGGACTTAGGGTCTCACCACACTGTGTTGCCTGGCACATGTTGTTTAAATGTCAGGTTTTGCAATTTTACCTGAGAGCTGTAGTTTTAAAAGAACCGCTGTATCAGAGTGCTGTGGAGAGAGAAGGATTCACTCTTTTTGTAAAACAAAGAGTTGGGGGGGAGGGGTGCAAAAGAAAAGAAGCTTTTGGCTAGCTCCCTTAACTCTTAGCTGCTGAACTACACACTTTCTACCCCCGCCGGCAGATTCCACCCAGAGGGGGTGGGGAGGGAGAGACTGTGTAGTTCAGCAACCCCTCTGGATGGAATCTACCAGATCTTAAAATAAAGAAGGTGGGGGAGACTGTGCAGTTCAGCAACTAAGGAGTTAAGGGCACTAGCCAAAAGCTTCTTTTCTTTTCAACCCCTCCCCCACAACTCTTTTTTTTACAAAAAGAGTGAATCATTCTCTATCGAACAGCTCTTTTAAAACTGCAGCTCCCAGGTAAAATTGTGAAACCTGATGCTTAAAGAGCATGTACCAAGCATCACTGTGTGGTGAGACCCTTAGAATCTATCAACAGTGCAAGTGAAAATACAATATAATCAAAATACAATATAATTCACTGAACAAAGTACAATAATGAACAACAGGACATTCAGGGAAACAGATACAATAGGGAATGGTGATACAGTAGAGGTACTAAGTAGCTGCTTGACAGCTGTTGTCCATTGAAGTATACATCCATAGAAGATACATTTTTACCCAAAGTTACAAACAACAGAAAGGTGGAATTGGGAAGAATTATAAAGACAGGCCATTAGCAGCAATAACCAATCAAAGAGAAGTCCATCTATTCTGACTGGGTATATATGGGTAAGGGTATGCACCTTGCAGAACAACATACTAATTTAGTAATTCAACTGTGAATGAGGCTGGGAATTTTCAGGTATCCCCCACTACAGGTATCCCCCAAAGTCAGAATTTATTCATGTAAATTTAACTTTTAAAATAGAGGCATTCCCCTTGCTTTGTTAACAATATCCAGACATGAATTCAAGAAGTCTGTGGAAAGAAGTTCTACATACAACAAAAATTATAAGTATATCTAAAATTTTCAGTATTTTTTTTCAAGCATACACTGATTATGCTTATAATTGTTCATGTTAAAGGAAGCTTGCCATCATTAGTTGCAAACCAGAGTATCTCACAAATATCTATCTGCCCTTCCATATTCATCTTTAGAATTTTGAGCAGATTATGGGTCACAAACGCCACACATATACATGTTTGATGTGCTTTGTACACAGGTTGGGCAAGCATCATTTTCTGGTTAACTGGACCTTGGTCTAAGGGAATAACATCAGAAAGATATTTCCTCATCTATAACCTGCAACTTATTTCCCAAGAAGTTTCATATAAGATTGTGTTGTTTCTTAAAGCGCTGAACTATTAAGCATGAGATAAAGCAGGCAAAATTATTGATACATGTCTCTGAGCATGCTTGCTTTAAATCTGAAGGTCATTAATCTTCTTTCACAAGCTTCTTGAGGCAGGGCCTGTGCAGCGTTTGTTTGTATCTCCAGAGATTTGGGGAGTGCCAGTTGTGATTCGGTAATTAAAGCTGCCTTCCATTTTAAATCTCCAGCAAGCATTTCACACCTGTTATATATTTTTCATTCTGAAATTATGAGATTAATATTTACTTTCTTCATAGTAGGAGAAAAACTGGCACATTTCATACCACACTGTAAAAAAAATTTGATTAAACATTATTGCAGGAAAATTGCCTTCTAACACTGAATGGATTTTATCGAAATTTGTAGTAATCATGAAAAAGACACAGCATTAACAAGATACCTAATAATAGAGCAGCAATCTCTTCAAACTTTATATAGAAATGTTTATACAGTTTTCTGTATATGTGTGTTTTCTGTGTGTGTGTGTGTGTGTGTGTGTGTGTGTGTGTGAGAGAGAGAGAGAGAGAGAGAGAGAGAGAATGTACTTGAAGTTCAAGAAGAACATAATCAATTGTATGTCCACTTCTGTCTAGTTAAATTCACTGTTACCATATGTGTTTCCTATTTCCACAAGTAGTATGAAATCCAGGAGCAAAACCACACCATTCAATTTCCTTTAAAAGAGAAAACACTAAAGCTGTGATGGCTGCAGAGCATAGTGGGTAATATAAACACATCTATAGTAGGCAACAGAAACAATAACACTGGCTAAGATTTTCAGAAAGCTATTCCTGCATCTATACTACTATACTACTGGGTACTGTCTGTTGCTGTAGATATATTTCCTACTGGGTAATTTTCATTTTGTTTAAAATGTCATATCAAATTAATTATGTTTTCTTTCAGCAATGTTTCATCTCTCTATTTACTTGCATTATGTGATCTGCCTCAAGTCTCAGTGAGAAAGATGGACTATAAATAATATAAATAAAATCAATATTAGAGACTTCGAAATTTTCAGAGCCTCATGATGTCACTTCCTGTTTCATAAGAGAAACTGATATCCCAGAAGCCCCCCCCCATGTTACTAAGGATTATGATCCAAGGGCTGGCAACCCTAGGTTGCCAATCTTCAAGTGAGGCCTGAAGTTCTTCCAGAATTACAACTGATCTCCAGACTTCAGAGACCAGTACCCCTGGAGGAGATGGCAGACCTTATTGGATCATACCCCTACTCAGGGCTTTTTTTTCTGGGAAAAGAGGTTGTGGAACTCAGTGGGTTGCCCTTGGAGAAAATGGTCACATGGCTGGTGGCCCCGCCCCCTGATCTCCAGACAGGGGAGTTTAGATTGCCCTGTGCACTGCCAGCGGCTCAGAGGGCAATCTAAACTCCCCTCTGTCTGGAGATCAGAAGGCGGGGCCACCAGCCATGTGACCATTTTCAAGAGGTTCTGGAACTCCGTTCCACCACATTCCAGCTGAAAAAAAGCCCTGCCCCTACTGGCCTTCCTCCCCTCCCAGACTCCACCCTCACCAGGCACTGCCCCAATTATCCCGGAATTTCCCAAGACAGAGTTGGCAACCCTACTTATATCACCCAGTTTAGTTATCTTCCATTTTAGCAAACTGCAGCTAACTCTTAGCACTCTGTCATCCTTTTATTCAAAGAGTAAACCTGGTAAACTCTTCTTTTGCACCCTCCAGCTAGATACATGGCATCATATTTTCAAACTCTGATGGGTATTGTATTTGAAAGAGTTGATATACATTTTCAGTTACTAAGGAATATTACTTTGTTCTTTTAAAGTCCCTAGCCAGTCACTGGTTGCAAGGATGGACTAGGATATTAAAACAGCCAGGAAAAATCCAAATGAAATGGCACCTTTGAAAAGATGGTGTCCTCCATTTGAGACTACTATTTTAGATATGTAAGTTCAAACATGAGTAAAGAAATACCAAGATGGAATGTGGAAGATCCAGAATGGAACTTGCACAGTCTAGCAGATTTTTTGGGAGCACTAAAAATCACTTCCTTGTTGGCATAACAAACTTCCATGCATTTGGCCACGTGAGACTGTTTATTTCCTGCTCTGTGTTGGAATGCTGCAAGAGATATAAAGCTGCAAGAGACACAAACATTTTCCATTATGAGTTGTTATGGAGGATCATTGTTGGAAAGTTTCCAAACTTTTGTTTCCCTGGGCAGCTTTCTCAGTTATTAATGACCATAGAACATTTTATACTAGTTATTTCCATAGATAATCAGTATTGGAATATTTATTATATTGCTAGTTGGCAGCCTAGGAAAAAGAGAACTAACATTGCACAAATACATTGGATCAACAAAAAGAGAGAGCCTCCATTTACCTCGAGTTCAGAAGAGACACTGTAAAGATAAATCCTTTATATTACAGGAGCACATTTCCAGATAGAGTTACAATTCTGGTTTGGGAAATTCCCGGAGATTTGGGGATGGACCCTGAGGAGGCCAGGGTTTGGGGAGAGCAAGGATATCAGCAGCCTATAATGCCACAGAGTCCATCCTCCAGAGCAGCCATTTGCCCAAAGGGCTCTAATCTCAGTAGTCTGGAGTAGACATGGGCACGAACAGCATTACAAACGCAAAAAAGCCCACGAACAGCCTGTTCAGCTGTTCACAAACAGGCTGTTTATGAGGCCCAATTCCAAATGAACAGGTGGTCGTTGGAAGCCTCGTTCGTTGCTGTTCATTGCTGTTTGTCAAGCCAGACAGTCTGGCACCTGCAATTAATTCCCATGGCAACTCAGGCAGGGATTGTCTGAACTCCTGCTGTTGCCCTAGAAACTAGGAATCAAAGAGGAGTTTAAACGCCTGTTTCCGTGCCGCTGCTGAGTGGCACGGAAACAGGCATTTAAACCCCTGAATCAGCTGCTCGTCGGGGGCTTCCCCTATGAGTGGCTGAGTGCCAGCTGCCCCTCTCCTGGTGCGAGAGGGCTGGGGAGAATCTCCCCACCCCTCTTACCACTGGGAGAGCTGGCGTGCATGGCTTCTTCTGCCCAGTGCAAGAGGGACAGGGAGAATCTCCCTGCCCCACTTGCATGGGGAAGAAGCAGCTCTGGGGTGCTGGCTCTGCCAGGTGCGAGTGGGAAGGGGAGAATCTCTCCGCACCACTCCCTCTGGGCAGAAGAAGCCCAGCAGTGCTGGGGTGGGGCAGGGGGAGGGGAGGGCTGGGGTTGTTTAAAGGGTCTTGCCACTTGCAGGACTGGCAGGACAGGGCCCTTTACACTATCAGCTGGTAGGCAGCAGGAGGAATCCTCCCTACCGCCTGCCAGCTGATAGTTGAAAAGGATCTTTAAAGGGCCAGGTAAGTAGATTAGAGGGGAGGGGGGCTAAGTGGGGGTGGGTTTGGGGGTGGAGGTGGGGGGGCTGCAGGCCCCCCCGAACAGTGAACAACAAACATATTCGTGACAGCATCATGTTCATCAATGTTCATTGTTCATTGTTCATGGACGGCAATGAACCATGAACAGAATGTTCGGGTTTTTTCCCGATTCGTGCCCATGTCTACTCTGGAGATCAGCTGAAATTCTGTTTGAGGATTGGAGGATTCCCAGATTTTTCTATAATTTTTCTCCCTGTTCTGATATCACTATTTTAATCTCAATATAATTTATCGAAGGAGGTCATAAAGTTCTTTCCAAAGAGGAAAAAGTGGGTCTCTTTAAGTGATGATGAAGTCATTAGTTTCTCAATTTCCAAAACATACATTTTAAGCCTGACATTCTCAAGAAAGAGTCACAAAATCTACCTTGGCTGAAAAGAGTCAGTTGATTGAATCCTACATATTTAAACTGTGTGTATGTCATGTATGTACTGGTATTTTGTCAGTTTTTCAAATGTGTTGGTGTAAGCTAGGAGTGAGCACTGAAAAAAAAGTTCATTTCAGTTTTGAATCTGGGGTCTCCAAACAAACAGTTCCGTTATTGGTTTGTTCCAGATGGGCTGTTGCTGGTTCAGATCTAATCTGGGTCCCCCCACCCCCATTTTCATTCATTCCAGCCCATTGCACACATGCAAGGTGAATGTTGGTTGCAAATGTGCAAACAGACGCTGTTCTTTTCTGGGATTGTTGAGGAAACAAGGCTCTGTGGCAGCTGTTTTTGTTGCACTTTATGGCAGCAAAATCACACATGCACAACAATAGACTCCCGAAGAAGGCAAATATCAGCAGGCAGGTACACACTATAGCAAAAAACTGGCCAGCAAAACAGTAATAATAATAACATTTGATTTATACAGCGCCCTTCAGAACAACTTAACGCCCACTCAGAGCGGTTTTCAAAGTGTGTTATTGTCCTCATGACAATCACCCTGTGAGGTGAGTGGAGCTGAGAGAACTCCAAGAAGCTGTGACTGACCCAAGGTCACCTAGCTGGCTTCAAGTGAAGGGCCGATTCCAGACGGCCCCCCGCCTCGCGAAACGTCGCGCGTCGTTGCGCAGAAAACGCGAAATATCGCGTTTTCTCACGCGAGTTTTGTGCGACGTCGCGCAAAACTCGCGGGAGAAAACGCGATATTTCGCGTTTTCTGCGCAACGACGCGCGACGTTTCGCGAGGCAGGGGGCCGTCTGGAATCGGCCAAGGAGTGGGGAATCAAACCTGATTCTCCAAATTAGAGAGCTGCTGCTCTTAACCACTATACCAAACTGACTCTCTCTTCTCTTCACCTGGACCTGACTCAATAGTATTGACTTATCTGCCTTAAGTCTCAGTGATAAATGCAAGCTATAAATAATGTAAATAAATAAAAATTTATAAAAATCATATCATCTCTGCTTTTTGATTCTCTGAATCCTGCTCAATACATTTCAGGTGGGTAGCTGTGTTGGTCTGCAGTAGAACAACAAGATTTGAATGTAGTAGCTCCTTAAAGACCAACATGTTTTCCAAGGTATAAGCTTCTGAGAGTCAAGGCTCCCTTTTTCTGTCAAAGGGAGGTGTAACTCTTGAAAGCTTATACCCTGGAAATCTTGTTAGTCCTTAAACTGCTATGGGACTTGAATCATATTTCTCCTAGGCTCCAAGTCCCATAAGGAAGGCTTACGCTTGCATTACAGGTTTCTAAGAATCCATTCCCAAGCTGCATCTAAGGTGCCAAGAGTTGGAGTCAAAAGTCACCCTTCACTTCCATTTTCCCTAAACACATGTTGTATACCAAAGAACATATTCCAACAACATGCTGTACATTGTGGACTTGCTTCATATGTGTAGCAGTATTGTGTAACTTGTAACAGACAACCATCCATGGTTCCTTTGTCTTTATCTATTTTAAGCCTGTCTTACCACCATTTCTGTTTTGTTGTACTGCCATTCTCACCTGTTCATTTCTTTTAAAAGACAAAGTGAGCTGAAAACATAATTTAACTTGAAGGATGTTGACCTTTAATATTTGTCTCACTTAATTCTATTTTACAGTGATTACTTTTGCTGACATCAAAACTGGGAAAAGCCATTTTTGAAGCAACCTGGCAACCTTAATCAATATTGCGTAAGTGGAACAACTGTAATAGCTGTTCATTCAAGAAAGAGTCCTTCAGATCACATCACATTTAACATGACAGAGAGTTAACATTGTTAGCGTATGCATGTCATGACAGTCTGAGAGTATTCTCCTGTCACTCAGCCATCACTGTGTCCCACTACCTCCAATTATATACAGAGAGCTTAATGGGACACATATCATGGGAGGTTGGCTGATGTGCTCTCACAACACTGTGCTATGAGAGACATATAAATCGGAGACCTGAGCTGACTCTGGCACGATTATCCTAGTAAGCAATTGGAAAGCTGTTAGAACAGCATGATTAGAGGCTAGAGGAGAAATGGCTGCCCCTTGCCAGCATCTCCTGAGAGATGTAGAAAGAAAAATAGAATTATTTTTAACCTGTTATTTCAGCTAATAGTGTATGAAACCAATCCAATCTCTCTGTTATGAAGCCTTTTCATATGACAATGGGAGTGGGGGAGGTGACAACAATGTGTGGCAAGAACTTCAGAACTTTGTCTGAATTTCAGGATGAAGCCTAGACACAGTAATGTGTTCTGGCTGGGGATCTGGCCCATGGATTAAATTTTCCTGCTCCCACGTAGGTTCATTTATTCCTACTGCCACCTGACTAGGGGTATTGTAGTATGGCTTCAAGGCCATATTTTGCATTGAGTTCCCTCAAGTATTTCTTAGTTAGAGCTGGCTCACGAATAACTAGTCACATGAGCGGTCTACTTCAAAGGTCTTCAACGTTTCCAGACCTGGGTCCCACCACAGGCATCAATCTGGAAGCTATTGCTTAAGCCACAGAGAAAAATAAAATGGATAAAAATTGTAGAGGATAAAATATAGCTGGTGCTAACTGGTTTTGAGATCAGTTTGGTGTGGTGGCTAAGAGTGCGGGACTCTAATCTGGAAAACTGGGTTTGATTCCTCACTCCTCTACTTAAAGCCAGCTAGGTGACCTTGGATCAGTCACAGCTTCTAACTCTCTTAGCCCCACCCACCTCACAGGATGTTTTGTTGTGGGGATAATAATAACATACTTTGTAAACCACTCTGAATGGGTGTTAAGTCATCCTGAAGGGCGGTATATCAATTGAATGTTATCATCATCATCATCATAGCAGGAATTTCTGCTCTCAGTTATGGGAAGGGTTAGAGCCATATGTGCTTGTAGATAATTCTCTTATAGCTTGGCTATAGGAGCCATGTATATACTGACTCTAAATTATAGGAGATATGCATGTCCTTCATTCTATGCAGTTGAACTAAAGTCAACAAAGCCAGTTTTGATATTTTCATGGCACTTTAAATTCAGCACCCTTTAAAGTTTAAATAAAGAGGGATTCCAGAGAGAAAGGCAATGCATAAATCTTGGGGTGGAGTGGTCACAGACTTAATGCATTGCAAGACCAAGACCAATATTTATTATTCATGTTGCTTCTCCATAAATATATATATGCCATGAAATCTAATATGCTGACAGTAATGGAAGTGAATTATGGCAAAAAGCAAAAACATGCTACAAAAATGATTGCATTTACAGGCAGGAGTTGGGCATTAAGAACAATACTTTGATAATAAGAAAAGTTGTAATCCCTGTTGGTGTTGTTCTTTATTGCGGCTCTTTTATATATTATAACAATCTCAGGAAAAAGCCATGACGTGCTCCTAGATAGCAATCTTCCATGAATAGCAGCAGTTGAGGACTGCTGGATCCAGGCTCATTGCCTCAAGCTTGTTAAAAGGTTCATTAAAGTCACCCACATACAAGTGATGGAGTATCAAAATATTTTTCTTCTATAATGAGAAGTGATAAAAGCTCTAGTATCTCACACAATATGACTCGACAAGCAGGGGACCCTGTGTACCTGTGGGAGATCATGTTATATTACCCTATATTAGAGACTTGCAAGTTCCTGGAAATTTGGGGGTGGTGTCTGGCTATGGAAAAGTTTGGGGAGGGAGCTCAGGAGGATTGTGATGTCATAGTACAACCCCCATAGCTGCCATTTCCTCCAGGGGAATTGATTTCTGTAGCTAGGGTTCGCAGATGTTATCCTGAATAATACTGAACTCCGGGGTGGGGGGTGGGGGGATAAACTAACTTTTTAAAAAAGAATTGCACATGTGCGTAACATACATGTGCTCCGGGCCAGTGTGGTGACATCACTACAAGACATGAAAACATTGTGATCACCCACTTCTGGGCATCCAGGCTGGCTGGCTGCTCTGGGCAGTCCATACAACAGCAGGAAGTCACCTGGATGTGGTGCAGCTGCAGGAGACTGGGCATGTGGGCTGGGCGCAGGGGAGAGGGAGTGGTTGGGCCAGGTGTCCAGCTGTTGGGCCGAAACAAGAATCTCTTTCGGATAAAGTCGAAAGCCGAAACAGCTAGCCGTTTCAGCTGTTGGCTTTCAGCTTTGTTTCGGCATTCCTTCGGCTTTCTTTCGGCTTTTTTCAATGGGAAAATGCCTCCGTCTTCCCGGACACCTGGGGGAGGCATTTTCCCACCGAATCAAGCCACAATTGGTGGGGACCTTCCTCTAACCCCTCTCTAACAACTCCCCAAGTTTCAGACAGATTGGACTTGGGGGGGCATGTTATGGCCCCCCAAAGCAGGTCCCCCTATCCTCCCATAAGAAAGTGAAGGGTGAGCATATTGTTAGCATGCTGCTGCTCATCTTTCTTCATTATTTCCTATGGGGAAAAAATGAAGAGGCAGGCTTCCTTTGCCAGGGGTGGCATTTTGCATGCAAAATGCACCCCAACCCTCTGGGGCCCTTCTCCCACCCTTCCTCCCACCCCCCACCAAGGCTCAGCCTGCTCCCACTTGGGGGGGGCATTTCATGGCCTCCCCAAGTAGGTGCTCTGTTCTCTACCACTGACATCTGGGGGAGGCTTGTCTTGCCAGGGTTGGCATTTTGCATGCAAAATGCCCCCCAGCCCTCAGGGGCCCTTCTCCTACCTTACCTCCCACCCCCCACCAAGGCTCAGCCTGCTCCCACTTGGGGGGGCATTTCATGGCCTCCCCAAGTAGGTGCTCTCAGCCCCCAAAGTCCACCCCTTACAGCCCCACACAAACCCAATTCCCCCCCAGCTGCCACACACAGACCCAAATCCCCACATTAGCCCCTCACAGACCCAAATCCACCCCCAGCAGCCCCACACCCATAACCCCAGGAACAGGCTGGCAAAGGCCAGCCTTCTCCCTTTGTTCCCTATGCTGGGAACTTCTAAACTCTCTTTCCCTGGGCAATTCTGCACAGCCCAGGGGTGCCACAATGGTGGGCACACTTCTGAGTGCCAGCTGGTCCCTGTGAAAGAGCACCTGAACCACAGACACCCTCCCTCAAATTCCCCCACCACCTACAGAGATGGCTGGCCAGCCAGCCCCATTGTTCCCTATGATGGGAACCAACTGCACAACAAAGAATAAAACATGAACAACACAAAATAAAGTTTTTTAAAAATTATTTCTTCCCTTTCAAAGTACAAGTAGGCAAAGCATTATGACACATTACACCAGCAGTCCCCCACACAGAAAAATAACACAACTCACTTAACACCAGAGAATCACAAAGCACAATTCCTGTCAAAAACACCTTATTTCTTGAACAGCTTTAGGTTACACAGCAGGGGGGCACACCAAAGGGCATGGCAGCAGTAACTCACTTAACATCAGAGAATCACAAAAGCACAATTCCTTTCAAAAACACTTTAGTTCTTGAACAGCTTTAGGTTACACAGTAGGAGGGCACAACAGGGCATGATAGCAGTGTACTACACAAAATAATACAACCCACTTCACCGTTTTTGACAGCAATTGTGTTTGGGTGATTCTCTGATGTGAAGTGAGTTGTGTTATTTTTGTGTAGTACACTGTTTTCATGCCCTGTTGTGGCTTCCTACTGTGTAACCTAAAGCAGTTAAAGAAATAAAGTGCTTTTGACAGCAATTTTTTGGGGGTGATTCTTTAATGTGAAGTGAGTTGTGTTATTTTTTTGTAAGATACTGCTGCAATGCCCTTTGGTGTGCCCCCCTGCTGTGTAACCTAAAGCTGTTCAAGAAATAAAGTGTTTTTGACAGGAATTGTGTTTTTGTGATTCTCTGATGTTAAGTGAGTTGTGTTATTTTTGGAATGCTGGAATGCCCTTTGGTGTGCCCCCCTGCTGTGTAACCTAAAGCTGTTCAAGAAATAAAGTGTTTTTGACAGGAATTGTGCTTTTGTGATTCTCTGATGTTAAGTGAGTTGTGTTATTTTTCTGTGTGGGGGACTGCTGGTGTAATGTGTCATAATGCTTTGCCTACTTGTACTTTGAAAGGGAGGAAATAATTTTTAAAAAACTTTATTTTGTGTTGTTCATGTTTTATTCTTTGTTGTGCAGTTGGCTCCCATCATAGGGAACAATGGGGCTGGCGGGCCAGCCATCTCTGTAGGTGGTGGGGGAATTTGAGGGAGGGTGTCTGTGGTTCAGGTGCTCTTTCACAGGGACCAGCTGGCACTCAGAAGTGTGCCCACCATTGTGGCACCCCTGGGCTGTGCAGAAGAGAGTTTAGAAGTTCCCAGCATAGGGAACAAAGGGAGAGGGCTGGCCTTTGCCAGCCTGTTCCTGGGGTTATGGGTGTGGTGGATTTGGGTCTGTGAGGGGCTAATGTGGGGATTTGGGTCTGTGTGTGGCAGCTGGGGGGGAATTGGGTTTGTGTGGGGCTGTAGGGGGTGGACTTTGGGGGCTGAGAGCACCTACTTGGGGAGGCCATGAAATGCCCCCCCCAAGTGGGAGCAGGCTGAGCCTTGGTGGGGGGTGGGAGTAGAGGTGGGAGAAGGGCCCCTGAGGGTAGGGGGGCATTTTGCATGCAAAATGCCACCCCTGGCAAGACAAGCCTCCCCCAGATGTCAGTGGTAGAGAACAGAGCACCTACTTGGGGAGGCCATGAAATGGCCCCCCCAAGTGGGAGCAGGCTGAGCCTTGGTGGGGGTGGGAGGAAGGGTGGGAGAAGGGCCCCAGAGGGTTGGGGGGGCATTTTGCATGCAAAATGCCACCCCTGGCAAAGGAAGCCTGCCTCTTCATTTTTTCCCCATAGGAAATAATGAAGAAAGATGAGCAGCAGCATGCTAACAATATGCTCACCCTTCACTTTCTTATGGGAGGATAGGGGGACCTGCTTTGGGGGGCCATAACATGCCCCCCAAGTCCAATCTGTCTGAAACTTGGGGGGTTGTTAGAGAGGTGTTAGAGGAAGGTCCCACCAATTTTGGCTTGATTCGGTGGGAAAATGCCTCCCCCAGGCGTCCGGGAAGATGGAGGCATTTCCCATTGAAAAAGCCGAAAGAAAGCCGAAAGAAGCCGAAACGTTTCGGCTTTTTTTCTTTCGGATAAGCCGAAACGTTTCGGCTTTCTCTGAAACGTTTCGGCTAACCCGAAAGAAGCCGAAACACTTTTGTTTCGGCTTTTTTTCGGCATTCAGAAAGCCGAAACGCACATCCCTATCGACGACCATGGCCACAGCCAGAGCAGGAATCCAACGTGTTGCTTCCACGCCTCCTGGTCTTCTGTGGCTGGGTTTTATAAATGAGCTGGGCTTGCAGCTAGCTGCTTGGGAGCTATACTGTGCTCACTCTCCATCGCTTTCTCCAAGCAGCTGGCACTTGGCCAGGAAGCGTGCACTCTGCTGCCTCTCCTGCAGCTCTATACGTTGCTTTCATCTGCAGCGCTCTCTGGGTGAAGCTGGAGGTCTGGGTGTCCTTGGCTGTGCTTTACCCATGGTGTTAGAGCTGGAGGGCATTGGTGCCTCTGGCTCAGCTACTGACTGGGGACTTTGAGCAATTGGTGGCTGGGCTTCACTGGTGGTATTGAAGCTGGAGGGTGTTGGGGCTTCTGGCTCCGCTGCTGGCCATGGACTCTGATCTGCCAGCAGCTGTTCCTCCTGATTACTGGCTTCAGCTGCATCAGGGCTGGCTTGGCTGGTTACACAAAGCTCCTCTTCTCCTGAGGAGTCCTCACTCTCACTGAGCCCCATGACACCAGCATTTTGGAAACGTTTCCGCTGGATAGTCCCCCCCAAATACCAGCCTGTCTAGCTATTAACCGTACAGGCAACTCTGTCTGTATCTTGGTGATTAGTTATAATTCTGGGTGAATTCCAGGCTGTACATAGAGGCTAGTAACCTTCCTTTGTATCGCCTTCCCACTATTTCAACATTCCTTTCCCTGATAGTTCCCATAGTCTCTACTTTTCCTGCTTCCTTTTCTCTCCACCCACCAGCCAAATACCTTTATCTTCTCCCTTGTCTTCAGCTTACTTTCCTTCTCTCACCCTAGTAGTCTGGCTGAGTTGTGTGGTAGCTGCTACTCATATGTTGCCAGGCCCTGTTGGATAGTGGCTGCTGCTCAGGCTTGGCAAAGCCAAGTTTGCAATGGCTACCACCAGGGCCAGATCAGGGCCATTTGTACAGTGCCTGCTCAGCCAGGCCAGACCTCGCTTCATGGTGTTTGCCACCACTGGGCCAGGTGATTAGTATCTGGTGGTCAGTTCAAGGCCTATCCCCAGACAGTCCTCCACCATCAGAGGACATGACAGGGAAGGGGATGGGATCCGTTCCAAGGGTGTTGTTACCTCCAAGTGAGCCCCAGCTATTTCTACAGATTTACTTTATAGAAACTAACGCTTGGAAGGTTCAGCAATATTGTTGTGGTTGCCTGATAATCTCCAAAATACAGACTGAGAGCTTGGTGAGCATTCTTTCCTTAAAGCTACACATATTTTTCTATTATTATTAATCCTTTTTTTTCTTTTTAAAAATTTCATATTTTCCTTCAATCGTGGAACTTCCTTAAGGTTTGTAGAGAAAGCCCCCCTACACTCCATTTCGGGATGTATTTAGCAATTCTTTGGATCTTGATTTGCACTTATAACATGGAAGCAAACATGAAACAATTAAAATGAATGTGAACTATTTAAAATAGAAAGTCTTGTAAACCAAATAGATAGTATGCAAGATCCATCCACCCCAAATAAGAAAGCTCATTGATCTTTTAATCCAACTACATTATCGTTTCATCACTTCTAGTATCTGTAGGAAAATCAAAAAGAGTCCAGCAGCACCTTTAAGACTAACCAATTTTATTGTAGCATAAGCTTTCGAGAATCACGTTCTCTTCGTCAGATGCATGGAGGGCAGAAGGAAACTGGCCAAATATAGAGGAGGAGAGGGGAGGGGAGGAGGAGAGGAGGGATGTAAACAACTCCTTTGATATGGAGATGCAAACAGCTCCTTTTGATGTGGGGATCAGTTTGCTTGTGTAAAGGTTCAAAGGAGTTTGCCATGTTAGTCTGCAGTAGCAAAATCAAAAAGAGTCCAGGAGCACCACCAAGACCATACAATTCCACTGCAGCACAAGCCTTCGATAACCACAGCCCTCCCCACATCAAAAGGAGCTGTTTGCATCTCTATAGCAAAGGAGTTGTTTACATCCCTCCTCTCCTCCTCCCCTCCCCTCCTCTATATTTGACCAGTTTCTTTCTGCCCTCCATGCATCTGATGAAGAGAACTGTGATTCTCGAAAGCTTATGCTACAATAAAATTGGTTAGTCTTAAAGGTGCTGCTGGACTCTTTTTGATTTTGCTACTACAGACTAACACGGCTAACTCCTCAGTATCTGTAGGGAAGCTGTTATATGGGAAAAGTAGGATTTGAGTTTAGTGGCACCTTAGAAACTAACAAGATTTTCGGGTAAACAGGATAAGACATGGGAAAATAAGATGTTAATGATAAGGAAGAAATGGTCTAGATGTATAAGATGGGTAAGAGGAGGAGAGACCAACCAAATTATATTAACGAAACTCCAAAGAGTGTGCTCATGGTTAAAGATATAAAGTAGTTGATTCTTATGGTTGTTCCTCTTGGGGGGGGGGGGAGAAAAGGGGGAAAACAAGTCTGTATCAGATGTATGGATAGTTAAAGTTATCCTGTATGTACATGTACATGAAGTATAGATTGTATGTGGAGGTAATATAATGCATACATCAGTACAATAATTTTTTTTTAAAAAACAACAAGATTTTCAGGGTATAAGCATTCGAGAGCCAGAGCCCTTCTTCAGGCCCACATCTCTCTCTCTCTCTCTCTCTCCCTCCCTCCCTGACTCTTTGGTCTCTTGTGTTCCCTCTTGAGTGAAGTAACTTGCACAGAGTTTGAGTGCTTGCACTCCTTTAGTGAGCTTTCTTGTCTTGAGTATTATTTCGAATGTTTGATATTATTTTGGATGCTTGGGTTTGCTAATTCTGCACCACATATTCCCCTCAATCCACCTCCCCCCCCTTTGGTTTATCTTCATTCTCAATATTTGTTTCATGCTTATAAAGGAACTTCATAACTTTGGCAAAGATCTCTTATAGGTGTTCTGTGCATCACTGTCAAATTGGAGGTGTTCCTTAAACTGTCTGTAGAACCTAAACCAGCTGCTCTTTTGGTTTAGGAAGGCTTTCTGCTCCATGCTGAGGCTATTTCAGAGTGGATTTATTACATATAGTAGAGTGAGGACAAGGAACATGGAGATGTAATGGTGGGCACATATGAAATACCCAAGGAACTTATCTTGGGGTTAGACATAGAAAACCCAGCACCTTAAATTATTCTCAGAAGTTACAATTAGTTAATCTCAACCTAGAAGTCTGTTGCCCAATTAACAATCCAGTCCAACTTCCTACTACTCAACAGGACCACCCCAGTTATTTTCCCATGACAATTAAATTCATAGGGCCCAGTAGGGTTGCCAGGTATCTGGAATTGACCTGGACAGTCCAGTATTTCCATGGACTTTACAGGAAAAAAATAGAGGAAATAGAAGACATATAAACATCTGATATTTTTGTGGCGAGAAAAGGTGGCAAATCTGCCAAGGCCCAAAGACTGCTTATGGGCCTTTGCAGAGGAGATTGCCCGCCCGCCTTCCGCCATGTCTGTAGCCAATCTTGCTGCACACAGGAAGCATATTAATGTGCTCCTGCACAGGCACCATCATCTCATGCAGTGCAAGCAGGCAGGTAGATGGCTGAAGACAGTAAATTCGATGCAGCTTTGGTTGTCAATGACTTTAAATGGTGGGGTGGCTGGGAAGGGGAGGCTGTTGCTTCTTCTGACTTGGTGAGTAACTACTAGCTTAACTAAGGGAGACAAAAAAAAAGAACTGGAGGAGGCTTCCATCAGTGAGGGTGCAGATGAATGGAAGGCAAATGTGGGGGCAGGGTGGGCAGCAGCAGAGAGGCAAGTAGGGAGGCAGGGTCAGGAGGACAGCTGCATGAGCCAGGGTTCCCAGTCACTGCTGCTACTGCTGCAAGGTTCTTGCTTCTCCTTTGCAGGGGAGGGCAAAATCAGTTCTACTTCCTGCAATGAATCACAGTTAGATCTGTTTTCACCGAAGGCTTCTGCATAGCACCTTCCTTCTTCATGTGGTCAGCTGCCCAGAGGCCCTGTTTTAACTTCAGAGAGTGTCAGAGCCAAGCTACAAGTGACTTTTTTCACGTGAAGAACACTTGATCGTTTTCACAAGTTTTTCTGGGAACTGAAGTCCTAGTGCCCTTCCCTTCTCTGTTAGAATTGCTGCCTGAAGAGCCAGAGAAAGCCAGTGGCAGCAGCAGCTTTTGCAAATTGTTCCTCCAGTCACAAGCCTGCTCTCAACAATCTTTGGGGGCGGGCAGCTGCAACTTTCTCCCTGGGTGTCTTGCTCCCGGGGAGCTGCTCTAGAGAAAGGCAACATGTCGGTGAAGCTGAGCAGGACGCCCAGGGAGAAAGTTGTAGCTGCCCGGCCCCAAAGATCTTTGAGAGCAGGCTTGTGACTGGAGGAATGATTTGCAAAAGCTGCTGCCGCCGCCGGCTTTCTCTGGCTCTTCAGGCAGCGATTCTATCAGAGAGGGGAAAGACACTAGGACTTCAGTTCCCAGAAAAACTTGCGAAAACGATCAAGCGTTCTTCACGTGAAAAAAGTCACTTGTAACTTGGCTCTCAGTGGAGCAGCTGCAGAGCTCAGCAAGGCTAGCAGAAGCTCTGCCTGGGTCTGCTACAGGTGAGACTCAATAGTGGTAGGAGAGTGGATTGCAAAAATGTTACAGGGATTGTATTGGAGGAGTACTTTGAGCCTCTCCTTCCCCCAAACCCTTGAATCTCTGAGTCTTTTTTTAAAAAAAAGACTTGCCCTAGACCTTATTGGCTCATTATATGAGAGTGGGCTGTGTTGCAGTTTTACTGAGAGTTTCTGTGACTTCTTTTTGTCGGCAAGGCTGTTAGAAGGGTTAGTTGTACTGTGACAGTGCTTTGTTCCTCTGTGTTCAAATCCTAGGTTTACTGTGATGATAAATAGGTATGAAGAGATCTTGAAGTGAAGGGGTTTTTTTAAAGTTGATATGAGCACCCCTTAGCAAAACAGTGGTGAAAAGGGAGGTTTTCAGCAGGTACCTCAGATTTTTAATACGTGTCTTTAACATGAATACTATTGTTTGAAATTGCAATACAACAGTCAATTTGTGAGAAAAGAACTAAAATGTGGTTGTTAAATGGAAAGCACTACAACCAGATAGGAAGGCCATTTTTAGAGTCTTGGAGTGGGAGAAGTAGTTTCTGATTTGGACTGGATGGAACTGAATTCAAATCCTTACTCATAGGATTGTTGGGAGGATAAAATAGGGACCATGTGGGATGCCACTAGGAGTGGGCTATGAATGTAATAAAAAAGAACTTTTTAAATAGTATTATGGCACAGAATGTGAGCTTGGTTCAAACCTCACCTCAGTCTTGAAATCACCAGGCAGTCTTGGACATGCTATACTTTATCCTCTTCTAGAAACCTAATGTGGAGTAATAGAAAATCTGAATAGGACTAGGAAGACTTGGGTTCAGTCCCCTCTTGGCATGAAACTTAGTGGGTGATCTTGGTCAGTCACTTTCTCTAAGTCGAAATTCCTCATAGGGTTGTAGGGAGGATAAAATGGAAGAGGGGGGAACCCAAGCACCAAGCAAGGTGGGATGAAGATATGCTAAAAGCAATAATACTTCAGTGCCCCTACCCTCATTTGCAACATGCTGGGTGGTTGTGCAGAATATGTAATACTGTAGATAATAGCTCTTAATATTCATAAGGCATTTTGTTGAGCATGCAAAAATCACTATTTAGGAGTGCGTAAAAAGAGGAACGGTCTGGGCTCATGAATACTGTTGAGGTGAGGATTGCTACTTTCCTGTGCTCCATCAATAGTCCTCCCCTTTCCTGCCTGTTGGGCAGTTATTCCTTACTAGAAACAAATCCCGTTGTGGGCAAAAATACAATGGGCTCTAGAAAGGGGAGAGCGGGCAGGCAAGCATTCCCTCCTCTTCCTTCACTGATCCCGGATGGTAAAGGAGGAGGGTGGGCATTGCTACCTGCTCCACACCTGATCTCAGCAACATGAAGGGGTGGTGGGCTTTGCTGCCTGCTGCATGCCTGATATAGGTCGGGTAAAGGGGGACAGGCATTGCCACCTGCTCCAGTTCTGATCCCAGCCAGGTAAAGGGAAAATGGGCATTGCCTTCTGCTCTGTGCCTGATTATGGCTGGGTGAAGGAGGACAGGCATTGCTGCCTGCTCCAAGCTTGATCCCAGCTGGGGGAATGGGGGTGGGCATTGCCACTTGTTCCCTGCTGGGTGAAGGAAGGAGTGGGCATTACCTCCTGCTTCTCACCTGATTCTGACAGGTGAAGGCAGGTGGTGGACTTTGCTACATGCTCTGCTCCTGATCCCAGCTGGATGAAGGAGGTGCAGGCATTGCCACCTTCTCTGCTCCTGATTCTGGCAAGTTGAAGGGGGGCGGAGATTGCTGCCTACTTGGTGCCTGATTCTGACAGGTTGAAGATGGGGTGGGCATTGCCACCTGCTCAGTGTCTTATTTCAGTAGGCTGAAGGGGGCAGGCATTGCCACCTGCTCCACTTCTTATCCTGGCTGGGTGAAGGGCAGAAGGGAATTGCCTCTTGTTCTGTGCCTGATCCCACCCAGGTGAATGTGCTGGGCGGGCATTGGCACCTGCTCCAGTCCTGAACCCATCTGGGTGAAGGGGGTGGGCATTGCCACCTACTCTGTTCCTTATCCCACCTGGGTGAAGGGGGTGGGCATTGACACCTACTCTGTTCCTAATACCAGCTGGGTTAAGGTGGAGAGTGGGCATAGCCACCTGCTCTGCGCCTGATCCCAGCTGGCTGAAGAGGGGCAGGCATTGCCACCCACTCCACTCCTAATACCACCTGGGTTAAGATGGGGGTGGGCATTGCCACCTCCTCCACTCCTAATACCAGCTGGGTTAAGGCGGGAGGTGGGCATTGCCACCTGCTCCGCTCCTAATGCCTGTTGTGATAAGGCAGGGGGCGGGCATTGCCACCTACTCTGCTTCTAATACCAGCTGGGTTAAGGCAGGGGCGGCCATTACCACCTGCTCCACTCCTGATCCCAGCTGGCTAAAGGGGGGTGGCATTGCCACATTCTCTGCTCCTAATACCACCTGGGTTAAGGTGGGGGTAGGCATTCCCATCTCCTCTGCTCCTAATACCAGCTGGGTTAAGGCGGGGGTGGGCATTGCCATCATTACACTCCTAATATCTGCTGTGTTAAAGTGGAGGAAGGGCATTGCCACCTGCTCCACTCCTAATTCCAGCTGAGTTAAGGTGGGGGGGCAGGCATTGCCACTTGCTCTGCTCCTAATACCAGCTGGGTTAAGGCGGGGGGGGGGCGGAAATTGCCACCTGCTCTGCTCCTAATACCAGCTGGTTGAAGAGGGGCAGGCATTGCCACCTGTTCTGCTCCTAATACCAGCTGGGTTAAGATGCAAGTGGGCATTGCCACCTTCTCCGCTCCTATTACCGGCTGTGTTAAGGCAGGAGATGGGCATTGCCACCTGCTCCGTTCCTATTTATCGGCTGGGTTAAGGCGGAGAGTGGACATAGCCACCTGCTGTGCTCCTGATCCCAGCTGGGTGAAGAGGGGGAGGGCATTGCCACCTGCTCTGCTCCTAATATCAGCTGGGCGGGGGGGCGGGCATTGCCACCTGCTCCACTCCTAATACCAGCTGGTTGATGAGGGTGGGCATTGCCAGCTGTTCCACTCCTAATACCAGCTGGCTGAAAGGGGGCAGGCATTGCTCCGCTCCTAATATCAGCTGGGTTAAGGTGGAGGTGGACATTGCCACCTGCTCCACACCTAATACCAGCTGGGTTAAGTCACGGGGAGGGCATTGCTACCTGCTCTGCTTCTGTTGCTGGCCTGGGCTTCCCACCATGGCATGTTTTCTGGAGTGATGTGGTGAGTTACCTGGGCTTTCCTCCATGGCATCACCCTCTGGTGGTGCACCACAGTATAAAGTGAGTTGTCTGAAACACGCTTACTCAATTATATAGTAAGATTAGTATCCTTGTATGAATATTTAATGAAGACTGACAACAGTGAAAAAAAGCTTTCCTCACCCCTTTTCCTAAAACTAGTAGAAAGATAAAAAATTGATAAGTTAAACAATCTAGTGTAAACTATAAGGTAGAATGCAGATTTGTTGTCAGTATACTTCATATATATGTTTGCCAACCTATAGGAGGGGCATTGAGATCCCCTGGGATTATAACTCATCTCCAGACTATGGAAATCAATTCCTTTGGAGAAAATGTCTGCTTTGGGGGTGGACTATATGGCATCATACCCTGATGAGGTCCTGCTCCTTTGCAAACTCTGCTGTCCCAGCCTCTACCCTCTCAACCTGGAGTAAGCAGTCTTTTTCATATAATATGCATGTGTGTATGTATATGTGTATATAATTTGGTTGACACATTTTTATCAAGCATGTTCAATATTTTTGATGAAATCATCTGGCAACCCTATAGCCCAGACATTATTGAATCAGAGGCACAAAACTGTAATGAAAAAGGCTTATTAATGAAGGATATTTAAGAGGGTATGTCTGCAGTCGAACAAGAGAGCCACATAATATAAAATGGATAGTTTGAATATGAAAAATATGGAAGCTGAACTTTCAGCAAATGGTATTGTAGATGTGACTATGGATGTCAAGAAAATAGATGGTGCAAGACTGCAATTGGCAGGAGCAACAGCTAAAAAAATTGCTGAAAAGATTACTGGGTCTCCTCCTTTGCAGTTTGCATTGATCTTCACCAATGTTATTCAGCCAGCTGGTATTGCTATGATTATTCCTGCTGCTATATCAATTGGTAGTCCATGAACTAGACTATAAACCAGTGGGAAACTTTATTTAATACTATTTTAACTTTGGCTTTCTCTTTGCAAAACATGCTAGAAGACACCTTGCTTTAAAACAAGTTACTCTCCCTAATACAGTAACGATTTTAGTGTCATGATTTATAGTCCTTTCTCTACCCTTCTCAAATATCCCAATTATTTAGAAACGAATGTGTTTTAGAATAAATAGGTAACTTATTTAGAAACACCTCAATAAGAAAATGAAGTGAGCACATCTATTGGTTTCTCTCCCATCCTTCTTCAGTTTCCTGAGATTCCAGATTCTAGTAAAGACAGTATCCTCAAGATTCTTTGATGTGGAAAAATTTCCCAACAGAATGATATCTGTTGAGACTTTGAGGAAAAATCTTGTTTCAGTGTTGGAGATTTGGCCTGAACTGTGGTCAGACCATCATCTGCTGAAGGCAAAAAGATTCATGGACCCTTCTAGATTCGAAAATGCCTTGTGGGATTTTAGAATTCCAGGCACATACTCCATGAAGCTGTTGTAGGAGTGTGAAACGCAAAGTTCCTCCAAGCTATTGACACCATTGCTCCTTGTCAACCTCTCCGGCCCTTGGGACAGAAGCCAGCCCCATGGTTTACCATGGAGCTGGCTGACCTGAAGAGAGTTGAAGTCATCTAGAAAGACGCTGGCAGAAAAGTCTGTGGAAGCTGATAAAGCATGCTACAAGACTAACTGGAGGACATATGAAGCAGAAATGAAAGTGGCAAAGAAACCTTATTTCTCAGAAACCATTGTGTCAGCTAGTTTATGACCATTCTAATTGTTTACGGTATCCCAACATCTTCTAGCCTCTAAATCTGAACCTTTATAGTCCCAAAAACAGATCATTAGCTGTGAGACCGTTGCTAAGTTTTTTGCTGATAAAATAGCACGAATATGCTGATCTAGATGCTAGCTGCGCTGTAAACAAAATGGAAGAAATGCTTAATGCACCATCTAGCTCACATATGAACTTCTTTGAACCAATTACAATGACAGATCTTAACAGGATCCTGACATCTATGAAAGCTGTTACTTGTGTGCTCGATCCTTGCCCATCTTAGCTGTTAAAATCAAGGAAGGACCACATAAGTGAACCACTGAGGTCTATTGTAAATCAATCGCTAACTCAGGGCACCTTCTCTCAGCCATTCAAACAGGTGGTGATCTGTCCGCTAATTAAAAAACCATCCCTATACAAAAATGATGTAGCCAATAATCGCCCAGTCTCTAACCTGTCCTTTCACAGCAAAGAGATTGAGAGAAAAGTAGCTGACCAACTCCAGATCTTCTTGGATAACTCTAGCACTCTGGACCCTTTCCAGTCTGGATTCAGACCAGGACATGGGACAGAGAAAGCATTAGTAGCATTAGTTGATGATCTCCATCTAAATATAGACAAAGGCCATGCCTCCTTATTGCTCCTACAGGATCTATCTGCAGCTTTTGACACAATAGACCATGCCATTCTGTTGAGGCATTTAGAGACAGAAGTGGGCATTAAAGGATGTGCCTTGGACTGGTTTAAATCATTTCTCATGGAATGGACTCAAAGACTTGTCGTTGGAGATCAGCTGTCTCCAGAATGGAAACTATCTCGCAGGGTTCCGCAGGGCACAATCTTATCTCCCATGTTATTCAACCTCTTCATAAAGACTTTAGGAGAATTCATTTGCAGCTATGGAGTTGGATGTCATCAATATGCAGATGACACTCAATTCTATATCTCACTCTCCAGGTCCCCACAGGATGCAGTAGAAATCTTGGATCGTTTCCTGACAGCTGTGGTGAAATGGCTGAAAACCAACAAATTGAAATTGAACCCAGACAAGACAGAAGTGATGCTTGTTGGGAAGGCAGAGATCTTGAAGGACATTGTACTCCCCACTTTCAATGGAGTTTGTCTGACCCTCGCAGACTCAGTTAAGAGCCTAGGTGTTATACTGGATCCAGTGCTACTATTAGAAAAACAAGTTAAAGCAGCCACCAAAAAATGCTTTCTACAACTTTACTCTAGCCTGGAAGATAGCTTCTTACCTTGACTTGGCTGACCTGGCCACCTGGATCCATGCTATGGTAACATCACAACTTGACTATATATATAGTTCTCCCGTCTAAGTTAACTAGGAGACTCCAACTGGTGCAAAATGCTGTAGCTTGACTGTTATCAGGAGCAAGCAGGAACATGAACATCACTACCATCCTGCAGTCACTCCAATGACTACCTATTAGTTACCGTGCTTAGTTCAAAGTATTGGTTATCACTGAAAAAGCTCTTCACAGCCTTGGTCTGGCATACCTATGGGACTGCCTCCCTCTCTATGTTCCTCCACGGCGGCTTTGCTCATCTGAACAGGGCCTCCTGCAAATGCCAACCTGCACATAGGTGAAATCAAAACAGCCTGCACACGAGCATTCTCTGTGGTGGCCCCTACCCTGTAGAACAGCCTGCCTGAGGAGGAGAGCTGCCACCCTCCTGGCATTCCACAAATGCTGCAAAACTGAATTATTCAAAAAGAGTTTTTACTGAGACATGAGGGCTGTATGATAGGAAGGAGGTCTCAGATGTTTCACTAATTAGTTAGGGACCATATACTTCACTACCATGTTTCCTTGCATACTATCTGTTGCCTTAACTATGTGCTCCTATGTGCTACCTGTGCTTCAAGTATGATCCTATTGGGTAGTTCTATGTTGTCTAATGTCAGTCCTAGAATTGCTTATACTCTGTTTCAGCATTTCTTCAACTCTGTATTGGATTCTTGCTAATGCTATGTCTTTGTAAACTTGTATTTATATACCCTATGGCATTGTTTATGGAAATATCCTTGATATTGACTGTACTAATCTCACACTATGTAATTCAGCTTGAGTTTCAGTTAAAATGGCAGACTATAAATGACATAAAATAAATGAATAGAATAGAAATATGATTACGGTATAGTCTGGGGAGAACCAGAAATTTCAGAATCCGAATCTATTACCTTACTCTCCCTTCTTGGTTGGTTGGATGATATGCATGATAGAATAAAAAGCTTTCATAACACATATACTTGGAACATTCTGTGATGTTACAAACTGTGTAGTAACTAATACTTTTCAGAATTTTATCAGACTTTAAAGGCATATGAAGGATCTTACTTTAATCTTTCAGTCATAGTCTCTTTTCTTGAATACAAATCAGATTTTTTGTACGCAAAATTAAAGCTATTTCAGCTTTGTGCCCATGGTTATGAAGCCTCTTTCCCAATCTATTTGGTGTTGAATCCATATATTTGGAACAAAGCATCTTCAGAAATATGGAGAATATCACCCAGTATAATTGCTTTTTCTAATGCTTTCAAGTAATTCTTGCTTATTTATTCACTTAGGTCAATGGTATTATTTCACAATATGAGAAACGTTATACATTTACCATAAGCACCCAAGAATTCTGCAAAAGGCTAGAGTCTTTATTTCTTTAATGAATTCTCTCCAGAGTTCTCAATTGGCTGCAAAATTGATTAACAGTAGGTACCCCTGCTGTTAAACTCAGCCATTCATGACTTCACCAGATGGAATTGCTTCTGGGCCAATGACAGCCTTTGCATTGTTTTGCTTCTTCTCAGAGTCCAGACCAAGTGCCAGTGTAAAGGAAAAAAATTCACACAATAGTACATTTATATTAATTTTTGAGAAAAGAACATGGACTGAAATGCTGTATTCCATTGCTGTATCTGGATTAAATATACAGTAATCCACAGAATTTCATTTATTTATACCCTTTTTTACTGTCTAAATTCTTGCAGTTGTGCTTTGTAGCCAGTTCAACATGACAATGAGATTTTATCTTTTCTTACTTCCAAATCTTTTTTGTTCTCTTTTTTTCCATGTTTACTTTGTAGTTCAGTCTGAGTTTAAACTGATTGCCTAAATAGTAGAATGTCCCTGCAGAGTGGCCATGCCTTCCACCTGCCTGTAGAAGTAGCAGAGAAGAGAATTCTTACAGAGGAGCGAAGAGCTCTTGGTCACTGGAGTCATGACTAGACATGGGCACGAACAGAAAAAAAATGAACATGGTGTTTGTTGTCATCCACAAACAACGAACAACAAACATTGACGGACATGACCTGTTCACAAACATGTTCATTGTTCATGGGGGCCAGCAGGATCTCCTTCAGCCATCAAGATCCCTACCACACCACTCCCAAAAACCCTACCTGAGCAGGCAGCAGGAAATGTACCAATAATAAATAATAGCTTGGCCCCAGAGCCTGGCAGCAGCCCTGGAACCTGAAGGGGTAGATCCCTACTGCACCACTCCCAGAAACCTTACCTGAGCAGGCAGCAGGAAAGGTACCAGTAATAAATAATAGCTTGGCCCAGATTCTGGCAGCAGCCCTGGAACTTGAAGAGGTAGATCCCTATTCCACCACACACAAAGAAAATTCAAGCTCCAATGCACTCTCCCCGTTTCTCTCTCAAAATGCCAACAGCAACTGTCTCTCCCTCACTGTCTGCAAAACCAGAGCTGGGAGCCCCTTTCCCCCAGCTCTTTGCTTCCTTGTAACAAATTTGGAGCTCCACACTTGAAAGGAAGACCTGCCTATCAAGCTAAATTGGTCTTAGATAGGGGTTTCCAGGGCAACAGCAGGAGTTCAGACAGAGTTCAGTCCCTGCCTCTGATTGCTAAGGGAATTGATTGCAGGTGCCAGATTGTCTGGCTTGATGAACAGCAATGAACAGCAATGAACGAGGCTTGCAACGACCACCTGTTCATTTAGAATGGGGCCTCACAAACAGCTTGTTCGCGAACAGCTGATTGGGCTGTTCATGGCTTTTTTTAGTTTGTATTGCTGTTCGTGCCCATCTCTAGTCATTCTGGTTCCTTGTCTGGGAAGGCAGAATCCTCAGGATGAGAGTAGGATCTTATTATGGATAGAAACAGGAGATGAATACTGGAGCTCAGATGTCCAGGGTTGGCATCATCCAGATTGTCAAATCATTAATGTGGTATTGTCTATTTGTCTCATTTCATAAATAGAACATTTCCATTGACTTATCAGAGTGCGTGTATGGAATAAGATTGGAGGAAGGGGGATTCTTGTGAAACTCAGGCCCAGAGAAATGAGGCTGGGAACGTTCAGGTTTCAGTTCTAGATGGCGTGTAGTTTGCTCTTCCTCATATTGTTGTCCTGGTGGTCCTGAAACTAGCCACCTCCAGAGAAGTCTCCTCTGTATTAGAAGAATCAAGTGCCTCTGTAGTGTGGGGCATTGCACTAGAACTGTACCTTTTACTGAAAGCCTATTTGTTTTCATTCTCTCTCAATTGCTTATAAACTGTTGTGATGTTTTTGCAGGTCATCGTATCGTAAGCACAGAAATTTTTTAGAATGGATATGTTGGGCAGAGAGAGTTAGAAAAAGGGCAGGCAATTGTCTCTTGTGACAGGGCTTCTCTGTAAAAAAAACCTGCTTGACAAAAGCAACATTTATTAAGGAGTTGCCACTTGTTTAATTGCATTGGCTTATAGGAGTTCTGATGATTCCTGGCATCTGTCTCTGGTTGTTTGCTAGCAGGGATTTGTGACATATTTCTACAGCTACATTTTAAATCATGTTAATGCTGTATTCTACTCCCAGCTGTGAAGTGGGGTCAGCGATTCCCTGCTGATAGTCAGTAATTAATGACTTCTCCAAACTCAGTTGTTATGGTGATGAAACTAGGGTAAAGATATTTGTATCCAAATCTACAAACCTATTAAACAATAATTGGGAAATAGTTGGAAAGCATCTATTTCTGATGCATTTCTAGAGGCAAAACCTTTAACCTCTGCTCCACAAATGTAACAAATTAAAATGATTGTAAATGAAATATTTCCATCAATTCTACTGCTGTAGACAGATATGGATATAATGGAATTTCAAAAGATAGCTGCAGATTCAAATCCTGTACACATTTACACAGAAGTAAGTCCACTTTGTTCAATGGGGCTTTCCTTCTAGTGATTATGCTTGGATCACAGTCTCAGTCTTTTGAAAGAAAGTATATCATCATTCTTGAAGAAGTCATGAAACAATTTATATTTTTTAAAATAAGACTCTGTATCAAGGTTTTGTGACACTTTATTTTGTTTGAACAGAAACTAATTATAATGCTCATTGCACACAGTTACAGTTTTAATTATTTGTCACATTGACCTTTACAGAGAAATGTGAAATGCAAACCTATTCATCAGAATTTAAAAGGAAATTCATGCTCAGGAGAATGCCAGCTTCACATGAAAAAAAAATGACACTGCAAACTTAGTTTGATCCATGAAGTGTGTGATATAGAAGCAGCTGAATTTATTTTGCTTGTTCAAGGTTAACTATATTTCAAATATTTAACTGGTTGTTAGCTGTCATATTGTTTAACAGCCTATTAAAAACAATTTTAAATGATTATCACCCTCATTAAAAATCTTATATCTTATTATTTTGGCATTTATTTTTGAAAAACTAAATGGTTGACATCAGTTGTTTTGTGTGTTTCGCCAATAGTTATTCTTCCCTGCTATAAACCCTTGAATTCTGTTGTCTTCTTTTTTTAAGTTTTATGTAAAACTCCAGTGCTCCACACAACCATGTAATTTACATCTAATAATGCATAAGATTTTGGACAACAACAACAACATTCAATTTATATACCACCCTTCAGGACAATTTAACACCCACTCAGAGAGATTTACAAAGTATGTCATTATTACCCCCACAACAAAACACCCTGTGAGATGGGTGGGGCTGAGAGAGCTCCTAGAAGCTGTGACTGACCAAAGGTCACCCAGCTGGCTTCAAGTGGAGGAGTGAGGAATCAAACCCAGTTCTCCAGATTAAACTCCCACGCTCTTAACCACTACACCAAAGTGGATGAAATTTTGTATCATCGTACCTGGCACATAAAGTTCACTGAACAAATACTAATAAGTATGGGATTGTCTCTAGTTCAAATAGCTTGATTCAGTGATTAGTGTGAACTAAAAGGTAATAAGGGGCATTCCTGTATTAACCCTCTATGTAATTAAACATTTCAGAAATAAAAGTCAGAAGAGCGCCTCAACTCCATTATGATTTTTTTAACCACTGCACATATTTTTGCAGAAACTAGAAACTGGGATTGTGATCCAAACAACTACTTTAGGTGTGCTTTTGGACTTTTCTGATTTCACTAAAATACTTTTATATCATAATTAAAAAAATAGTTTGAAAGAACTTTGCCATTTGAAAAACATAAGCCAACCATGTGCTCTGTTTTGGAAAATCTGTGAGACTGCAAGGAATAGATAAAGGTCTGGAGGAGAGTAACCTGTGGCTCAAATCCGTAAAGGCTCCAGGTAGCTTTGGTAGGTCAGAGCAGGAACTGGGGCTGCTCTTACTGAAAACCCCACATGCAAAAGAAGTGACTTCAATAATCAGCAACACACTATCAATAGTCCATGGTCTGCCCCTGTATTCTGTTTCTCTTCGGGGAACTGAAAGGGGAGTGAGGGAGTTTGAGTGATTGGAAATGAGATGGGACTGTGGATTCAGATTTGTAGTCTGAGCCTCACAGAATCAATCTGTAACATGCAATCACTCAGGACTATGTTGAAGGTGTTCTTAAGTAAGCAATATATTCAGAAGAAGCAGTATGAAATAAAGAAGAGTGAATCCCACCAGCAGGGTTCCCAGTTGAGCCTGGCAACCAACAGCAAGGGGGCATGTGTATGATTTGGCAATGTCACTAATGTCAGTATGTCACTTCCAAGATGCAACCCAAAAGTGACAAAAGGTAGCTCTAGGAACTACTGGAAGGTAGCTCTAGGAACTACTGGAAGGTAGCTCTAGGAACTACTATAGGTAAATCTCTATAGTTGTACCCAGAAGCAATACAGCAACTTCAGCAACATTGCTGTTGTTGTATTTTTCTCCTGCTGCTGCTCTGAGCAGCGATGGGCAATGAGCTTGTCGGTGGAAAGTCTGCCATAGCAGGAGGCCTGGCATGCCTACCTACCTCAATCCTTCATTCACAGCAGCTTGCCTGGATCCAGTCTATATAAAGCTATAAGTAAAACCTGCTAACGAAATAAAGCTACTCCAAGTCAGTTTCATACAAAGTATTAATCATACATTAAGTGTTATTAATTGCCATTCAATTCATTCACAATCATTATACAATCTCCCTCACCAGACCTATAAAGTGCTTAGTGCATATCACAGATATTATTATTGGTAATGATGACCATCCCACTTCATGCTATTTTTTTGTTTTGTCCAGTAGTTCAATTATTTGTATAATGGTCCAAATGGTCACAAGTCCATTATAGGTCCAATAGCACATAGATAGAAACGTCCATCTGATGGGATGACCGGTTGAAGGTCCCGTTTCCGGATTCCCTTTTTCAAAGGTGGAAGATGTAGACTGTGCCAACGTTACTTTAAAAAATTACAGACCTTGTGCAAAACACAAACAGTTTATACAGTACACATACACAATGCACAATAACCCTTAATGCACAGAATCCCATAGTCACTTACTTCCATTTAAATCACCATTATCCCAACATCGGGTGCTGCTTCAAGTGAAGGCTGCATAACAACATAGCTCCCATTAACCACTATATAATCAATCACAGCTGGCAATAGTATACTAGAACTAAGTCTTAAAGGAATATGCCGCCGGAATGCATACCACTACAGGAAACATGAAAAGTCAGTGGCAATATTCAGACACTTAGGTGACACAGTATTCAATTTATAAATCCAGAAGGTCTCCCTCCTGAGTAAATCTATATTTATAGCATCTGGGAAGCATTCTTTTGATACATGTAGAACCGTGTATTTAAGATCTAACTCCCTATGCCCAGCATCTAAGTAGTGGCTTACCATTGGGGCTTCTGTAACCTTATTTTTTAAGCGAGAGAGATGTTCTAAAATACGCAATTTTATGGCCCTATTTGTTTTTCCCATGTACAACATTGAACATGGGCACTGAATCAGGTAAACCACATTAGGGGTATTGCAATTAAGGAAACTGCCAACAGGTGCAAGTCCTAATGCCATTCGACCCTGTGGTTTCATGGCAAGTAAACACGATCTGCATTTACCGCAGGAGAATTGTCCAACAGATGGTCACCCCATCTTATCACAGCCCTGATCCTGAATAAACACCAATGGCATCTCACATTCTAAAAAGGCATCAATCAAAATACAAGGCAGCCAGTGAGTGTATGGAAATGGCCCAAGTTACAATCGTGCTTATGATTATATACTCTACCTTGTGTCTGACATAAATGAACTGAAATGGATTAATTGACTAATTGCTGCTTTTCATATATTCTCCTTTGATGCCTATGTTGACTGATTAAAAAACATCTGTATCAGCTGTCTAAAAACAGCTGTGGAATTGGCTTTGTACATGTTTGCTTAGTGGTAGTTTGTTTTTAACACAGAAGGTTTTGCAGTCTCTTGAACACCAGCTAAGCCAATGAAATATATCACCTTAAGCTATTTTTTTATGTCTTGGACACCTCTGTGTTGTAGTTCTCTATCTTTATTAGATCTTGTGGTACTTGTGTGATACTTTACAGTGAAGATTCAAGATAGCAGCAAATGAACTATTGCTTTATACTCAAGTATCTTGTAAATGGTGATCTCTCTCTCTCTCCTCCCACCCCACCCTCTCATTGCAGTTATTTGCAAGGAACAAGCATAATTCTAAACACTTCCCTTCCTCTAGTTTTTCTCTCAGAGAAGACAGGTGGCATTTAAGTTGTTTAATGGGAATAATGACCTGGCTGAGATTTGCAATACCAGAGGCCATGCGCCAAGTACTTGACTTGAGGGAGTGAGATTGAAGAATTCAGGTTCATTGTTCTCCACAAGAGAGGTGTTAGCATTATCTCACAAAAACTGAATGCTCCAAAGAGTAATTATCCACTCTAGCTCTGGCAAAGGCAACAGCATCATTTAGGAAATTAATTTCCATATTTTCTGGAAGCATCACATTAGCATGTTTGAGCAACAAAACAATACGTAAGAACGCTGCTTTTACCTGGTGCCTTGTTTATGGCTTGTCCTCTCTTTTTTTCCTAATAGGAAAATAGTTTTAAATTTTGAACACTTTCCTGGTTTTATAAAAGCAAGGTCTAGTTTCCTTGTGTCATTTACTGAGCACTTTTGCAATTAGATGTTCAGCTGTAGCCAAATAGGCCTCCTGATCAATAATTTCAGATGCATCAAAGACTAGTTAACTATGTATTGGACAAATTAAAGCAACAACAAAGCACATTATAGTGGTAAAAGTGGTCAAGCACTGTGTGCGAGATAAATATTCTCAGGTAATTTGAAATGTGATGCTGGAGGAGAGTTCTGAGGATGCCCTAGACAGCCAAAAAGACAAATAAGTGGGTACTAGATCAAATCAAGCCTGGATTCTCCCTAGAAGCTAAAATGACAAAACTGAGGCTATTGGACTCTGGTCACATTACTTTGCAAGATTCCCTGGCAAAGTAAATAATGCTAGGAAAGGGGGAGGGCAGTAGGAAAATAGGAAAACCTAAAACGAGATGGCTTGACTCAATCAAAGAAGTCACATCCTCCAGTTTGCAGGATCTGACCAAGTCTCTTAATGATAGGATTTTTGGAGTTCTTTCATTCATAGGGTCACCATAGGTTAGAGGGCACTTGATGGCACATAACACACACACACAGATAAACATTGTTTGAAGTAATTGAAATGGATCCATTTTTAAACATGAAGATTGACTGGAAGTCCAGTTAAAGTTAGTTTTGGCTGTACATACCAAGAAGGTGCTTAGATGATGGTGCACAGTCCCTTGGCAAGGATATTATTTTTAAAAGATTCCTGTTTCTTGCAGGTTCCTGGATATGACATAGGATTCTTTGCAACTGTAAAGTCTCCATAATGCTATTATACTATCAAGATGTATTGGGCTTCAACCTAAGCATGTTTAGAGGATGAGAATGTAAAATTCAAAGAGAATGAAGAGGCAAGATTAGTTGCATAATGTATTAATAATATTATGAAATTTTATTAATATGAAGATGTACAGGAAAAACAGAGCAAGAAAGGCTAAGTTTTAGTTATTATTTATTTAAACCATTTTATGCCTCTTTCTCACTATTATAATTATTGCTGTATATGATGGACTCTTTAGGCAATATTTTAGTATATCTGATAAAACATCACTGTATGTTTTCAATAAATTATTGCATTTAATGTGCTTTCTACAAGGAATATGTATTGATTTTTATTAGTAGCTTTCCAAGAGAGAGCTGCATCTGCCCTCACTCGCCTTTTTCTGTTTACCAGTCATCAGCATTCCTTTTTAATTGTTTTCATCTGTCTTCCTTCAACTTTACCTTCCCTTTCTTCTGTTATCTTTTTAAACCTTTCTCTTTCTCCTTTTCGACTGCATTGATATTAAACAATGCTTGGAAATCTCCACATTGTTGTCTGGAGATTGCCTAGCAACACCCCAAATGGCTGCTGAGATCTTACAACATAGTTTCACAATATCTTGATGGCATTCTTTTATTAAAGAAGTGGACATTACTTCTATCATTTTAGGGTTTAAACCATGCATTTTTTTTTTCAAATTTGATACTTGTCTGTAAACCTGGGACTTCCCCCAAGCTTGTAGAAAAATACCTGCTTTCTGCACATTGCTCCATTTTGTGAATTTTTTGATCTGAACTATGAGGCCATTGTTCAGAATTAGATATAATGATTTGTAGAAACATAATGTCATGTATGCCTGTCTGCAGTACATGCATGTGTATGTTATGGGCAACCTATTAATCCTCTGACACTGTGGAGAGCTCTGAGTACCTTTCAATGCCTGTTATGTGGAAGTTCAGTGTATTATCTCCGCTTTGAAGTTAAACACTTTCACTTCTGTAGCCAAGGCCTCAAGGCCAGATGCAGCTAGTCTGAATTGTATCTTCCCTGAGAACAGGGATGATTTCATACCCAATTTGTTATTGTTGCTTATCGTAGTCTAAACTCTGATACTTTTTGTCTCTGGCATTCGTGCCAGAATTTCAATGGGCTACTAACTTGGGGGCGGGACATTAACCTATAACTAACCATGCTTTCCCTCAATACATCACTTCTTCCAATTCCACTGTCTGAGCACCTTAAACCTGATAGAACTCTAATAAAAGTTACTTCAACCAAATCACCTGTATGATTGCTGTGGAGAACTTGGTGATTTACTTGCCAAGGACTGACACATAATAGATTTATAGAGCAATCACACAGTCATTTATACTTGGTGGAGAGCCACAGGATAGCAAATAAACTGCTCAAAGGTATCTGATGAAGGGAGCTTTGACTCTCAAAAGATTATACCCTGAAAATCTTGTTGGTCTCTAAGGTGAAACATAGAGATATAAAGCTGGAAGTGACCCCAAGGGTCATCTAGTCAACTCTCTTCACAATGCAGAAAATTCACAGTTATCTTTCCCCCTCATCTTCCCCAGTGGCCCCTTCTCTATGCCCAGAGGAAAACAAAAAACCTCCAGGATACCCAGCCAATATGGCCTGGATCCTAAAGTGGCTATCAGCATTACCCTAGGTATGTAAGAAAGGGTCACGAGAGCCTAGTGCCAGCTAATCACTTCATGCCCTCCCTCTCCTGATCTGTGCATGTTCATACTGAGTCACAGAATCGTCATTGCTTCAGGAGGTCATTTAACCTCCTCTTAAATACCTCCAAGGAAGGAGAGCCCTGCACCTATCGAGGAAGCCTCTTCCACTGAAAAACTACTCCGTCAAGAAGTTCTTCCTAATGTTTAGCCAAAACCTCTTTTGCTTTAATTTTAACCTGCTGTTTCTGGTCTGATTTTCTGGGGCAACAGAAAACAACTCTGCTCCATCCTCTATGTGACAGCCCTTCAAATACTTGAAGAGGGCTATCATATCTCCTCTCAGTTGCCTCCACTCCAGACTAAACATACCCTGCTCCTTCAACCTTTCCTCATAGAACTTGGTCTCCAGACCCCTCACCATCTTCATTACCCTCCTTTGGACACATTCCAGTTGCCAACATTCTTCTTAAACTGTGGTGCCCAAAACTGAACAGAGTACTCCAAGTGAGGTCTAACCAAAGCAGAGTAAAGCGATACCAACATTTCACACGATTTGGACATTATATTTCTGTTGAGACAGCCTAACATCACATTTGCCTTTTTAGTTACTGCATCACACTGCTGACTTATGTTCAGTGCATGATCTACTAAGATCCTTGTGACAGAATGGGCATTATTTTTTTTTTAAAAAAAGAATTTTTATTGGATTAGAAACATATAATAACAATTATAATCACATTCTTTAATTTTTTCTAATTCTAACCCCCTCCCTTTCCCCCCCCTTTTTATTGACTTCCAACAGTTTTCCAACCCCCTATCCACTTTCGCTCTACTCCTTCATATTTATTTTATTTGTTTATTATAATATACTTTCAGATTCTTCTAAGCACTATTTCCACTTCCTTTCACATATAAATTGTCATATAAATTGTCATATAAATAAAATCCTCTTAATCTATCTTCTTCATTAAAACTACTAATAATATTCATTTTGATAACCTGTGTTTTATCTTACTCCTTCTATTCTCTTCAATATGGGACAAACAATTTGCCCCCCTTTATACATCAATTCCAATACTTCTATACACATACTTATTATACACACTTATTGTCATTTGCTTAGGCTTCTGTTCTATATGTTGTTCTTTATCTATACATATACCATAAGTCTAACAATTAGACCTATCTTTGAATTTACGTATGTATGTATATATTCACTCTATGTTATACGGTTATCTTTCCAAAAAATATAGATTAGTTAATTTCTATCCCATTAATTCACATAGTATCAACGCTATTGCTACTTAATATAATACTTAAAAATCATATAAAGTTGCTTAGAATTTTTCCATTAACTCTCCACCCCCTCGGTATAGTCACTTCTCTCCTCCTGTGTACCTCAATAATTTTCAAACTGCCACAGTTCTCCTCCCACCTCCCATTTTTTCACCAAATATTGTTTCAGCTTTCCCCAGTCCTTGTTAAACTGCCCTGGATCAAGGTCTCTCAGTTTTCTTGTCATTTTGTCCATCTCCGCCATGTACAGCAATTTGTAAATCCAGTCCTCAGTAGTTGGCACTTCTTGTACTTTCCACTTCTGCGCATACAAAAGTCTGGCTGCTGCCGTCATATAGAATATCAATGTCCTATGTTGTGCTGGGATGTCTTCCATTCCCAAGTTCAGTAGCAGGAGTTCTGGGTTCTTGTTAACTTGAAATTGTAAAATCTCACTCATTACTCTTATTATTTCCCCCCAGTACTGCCTAGCTACCTCGCAAGTCCACCACATATGATACATTGATCCCTCATGTTTTTTACATTTCCAGCATTTATTAGACATATTCGAGTTCCCTAGCGCAATCTTCTTTGGCGTCAGATACCAACGGTAAATCATTTTGTAAATATTCTCTTTAATATTGGTACATGTCGTGATTTTCAATGTATGTTTCCACAAGTATTCCCACGCCTCCATTGTTATTTCTTTGTTAAAGTTTATAGCCCACTTCACCATTTGCACTTTGACTGTCTCATCTTCAGTATACCATTTTAACAACTCTTTGTAGACCTTAGAAATTTCCTTTTGGTCTTCTTGTAAAATTACTTTCTCTAATTCTGAGTCTTCCATCCTTATCCCTCCCTTCGCACAGTCTGAGTAATAAAGATCTCTAACTTGTCTATATTGAAACCAGTCGTAGTTTGGAGACATCTCTTGTTGCGTTCTTATTCTTATTTTAAAGGATTCTATTTGAGTTATCTCCTTATACGTTAAACACTGTTGTTCATTATCGACCGTTCTTGGATCTATTACTTCATATGGAACCACCCAGGAGGGAATTCCTTCTTGTAGGTATTCTTTGTACTTCTTCCAAATTGTGAAGAGGCTTCTCCGAATATAGTGATGCAGGAACATAGAATCTGCTTTTACTTTATCATACCATAGGTATGCATGCCATCCAAATAATTTTTTGTATCCCTCTAAGGCCAGCAGTTTGCGATTTTTCAATGTGATCCAATCCTTCAACCATACCAGACAGATTGCATCATAATAAAGTCTCAAGTTGGGCAGTTGCATTCCCCCTCTTTCTTTTGCATCCTGTAACACTTTCATTTTCACTCGAGGCTTCCTGCCTGCCCACACAAACTCTGATATTTTCCTCTGCCATTTATCAAATTGCTTGGAGTCCCTAATGATTGGTATCGTCTGTAACAGAAACATAACTCTTGGTAACACGTTCATCTTGATTACTGCAATTCTTCCCAACCATGACAAGTTCAGCCTATTCCATTTGATCAAATCATGCTCTATTTGAGTCCATAATTTCTCATAGTTATTCTTAAATAGATCTATATTTTTTGCAGTCAATTCAATTCCCAAGTACTTCACCTTACTTGTTACCTCACAGTCTGTTATTTCCGTTAATAACTGTTGCTTTTGTTTAATCATATTCTTACATAAAATCTTTGATTTCTTTTTGTTTACATAGAAACCTGCCAAGTCTCCAAACTCTTTTATTTTTTCTATTACCTTAGGCATGTTTTCAATTGGATCTTCCACAATTAACATTATATCATCTGCAAACGCTCTGACCTTATAGGAAAAGTCTTTTATCTTTATACCACGGATTGCATTATCTTCTCTAATCTGCATCATCAAAATTTCAAGAACCAAAATAAACAACAATGGGGATAGCGGGCAACCTTGTCTTGTACCCTTTCCAATAATCAGTTTTTTAGTCAGCTCGTCATTCACCACAATTGCTGCACTCTGGTCTCTATAAATTTCTCTCACTGCTCTTATGAACCTTTCCCCCATTTGTAGCTGTTCCATGGTGGCAAACATAAAGTCCCAGTTCAAATTGTCAAATGCTTTTTCAGCGTCTACAAAAAAGAAACCAACCTCCTTATCACATCGCCTGTCATAGTATTCTATAGCGTTTATGACTGTCCTTAGGTTGTCTCTGATTTGTCTATTTGGTAAAAAGCCTGCTTGTTCTTCTCCAATAACTTCGGCTAGCCACCCCTTTATTCTCTCCGCCAAGATCTTTGCGAAAATCTTGTAGTCATTATTAAGTAAAGAGATAGGTCTGTAGTTTTTAACATTGGTCAAGTCCTGTCCTTCTTTGGGGATCAATGATATATTTGCTTCACTCCAGGTATCTGGGATCCTTTGGTCCCTCATAACACCATTGATCGCCTCTTTTAAAAACGGTACCAGTTCATTGGCCATTGCCTTGTAAAACTTAGCTGTGAGTCCATCAGGCCCTGGCGCTTTCCCCAAGTTTGTTGACTGTATTGCCTTCCTTATCTCTTCTTCTGTTACTTCACTGTTTAGTTTAACTCTCCACTCCTCGGACATTACTGGCAGCTTCATTTTCTCCAGATATGCGGCTATCGCATCTTTATTCACTTCTTTCTTATCATACAATTTAGCGTAAAATTTATAAAAGGCTCTGCTAATAGCGACCTGTTCCAGGTGTACTTTATTGTCATCACATATTTTATTTATTATCTTTTTCTCCTTTCTTTTCTTCAATTGCCATGCCAAAAATTTCCCAGGTTTGTTCGCCCCTTCAAACGACTTTTGATTCAGTCTTTTCAGATTCCATTCCAATTCTTTATTATTCATGGCCGTCAACTGCTCCTGAAGGATTTTAATGTCCTGATATATTTTCTTTTTCCCTGGTCTTTTCTTCAACTGGATTTCTTTGGCTTTTATTTTTTCCATAATCTCCTGTCTCTTCTCCTCTTTTTTCCTTCGGAGTCTTCCATTTAAGTCCATTAATACACCTCTGATTACTGCCTTGTACGTGTCCCATACCTTGTTGGTTGGTACTTCTTGATTCATGTTGTACTGTATGAAGAATTTAGTCTCCCTTCTCAACATTTCCATATTTTCTCCCTCTTGCAACAAATCCTCATTTATTCTCCATCCTTTTCTCTTAGTTCTTTTTCCAAATTTCCACATAATTGGGTTATGATCTGAGCCTACCATAGGCATTATTTCTACTTCCTTAGTCCAAAGTACTAAGTCCTTTGAGGCCCAGATCATATCAGTACGCGATAAGGTAGAGTGTCTTGCAGAGAAAAAGGTATATTGTCTGATTGTGGGATTCTGCGTTCTCCACACATCTTCCAACGCTTCCTGTTGCATTAATCCAAAAAAAGTCTTTGGTAATAATCCTCTTTTCTTTTGTGTAGTGGCTGATTTCTTGTCTTGTTCCAAATTCGTAACTCCATTGAAGTCTCCTGCAAGTATTATCTGATCATATGAAAGTTCATCTAGTTGCTTCTTTAAATCCTCAAAAAAGCACTCTTTAGCTCCATTAGGCGCATATATTCCAATCACCAACACTTTCTTTAAGTTCCAAATGCATTCCACTGCTATAAATCTGGCTTCCCCATCTCTAATTATCACCTTTGGTTGCAGCTCTTCTTTTATATATAGTACCACTCCCCTTTTTTTCTTTTTTGAGGCCGCTACAAATTCAATGCCCAATTTACTTACTTTAAGGTATTTTACATCCTGATTTCTAATATGAGTCTCTTGTAAGCAAACTATATCACATTTCTGTTTTAATAGCCAGTGGAAAATACTTTTTCGCTTATTAGGTGAGTTAAGTCCATTTACATTCCACGATAAAACTTTGCACTCCATATTCAAAGCCTTGTTGTTGGTAAGTCTTTTTCATTGTCCATCATGAACCTTTCCATTTCCAATTCAGATCTGATGCGCTTTCTTACCCCTCCAAATTCAAAAGATATCCCTTCCGGTAATTCCCATCTGTATCTTACTTTCATGTCTTTCAAAGTCTGGACTAACACTTTGTATTTTTTCCGGTCCAAGAGCACCGATCTGGGTAACTCCTTCATGATGATAATTGTCTTGCCATCAACTATCAATGGATCTTGAAATTGCTTAGTCACTATCATTTCCCTTACATTCCTTGTCGTAAATTGCACTATCACATCCCTTGGTACCTTTCTCTGGGTCGCAAATCTGGAATTTATTCGGTACACCACATCTAGGAAAGCCACAACCTCCTCCTCCTCCTTTTCCAGGTATTCAGCTAACACTTCAGTCACCTGTTCTTGTGCTGTCTTTCCTTCTACTTCCAACAAACCTCGAAACCTCAGCTGCTTTTCCATATATTTACTCTCCGCAACTGCCATTCTTCCCCTCATTACTCTCATGTCCGTTCGCTGCGTCTCTGTAAGGTTGTCCATCGCCTTCTCCACATCGTTAACTTTTTGCTGCGCTGCCTGCAGGTCGGTTTGTATCGTCTCCATTCCCTTTTTTACTTCTGCCAGCTCATTTTTAACTGTCTCTTTGACATCTTTGACTTCTTTCACCAACTCCAATTTTGTTTCTTTAAGCTCCTTTAGCATTTCACAAAATTTTTTGTCCAAGTTCTCTATGGCTGCTTGCCACTCTTTCTTCGACATCGTGGGGCTTGATTTACCTCGCTCCCACGAGTCTGCACGTTTTCTTAGCTCCGTGGTGTCCAAATTGGTAGTCCTTTTAATTAATTTAAAAGTCCCGGTCCTTTAAATGAACAAAAATCGCTTCAAAAATCCAAAATGTCGGGCGTCTTTTCTCTATGGTTTCTCTGTACCCTTTTGTAATCCAAGATGTCCTACTTCTGCCCTTGCTGAAGCCAAAGCCCTTCCCTGTTCAAAAATGGCGATGCCCTTCTTCCTGTCTTCCAGTAGGGGCCGTCTCCTTCTGGCGACTCTATCACTATTATGTACTTCCTGTTTCCCGACTCTCCGCTGCAGCTCTCGCGATGGTAGAAGTTTTCCCACAGCCTGCTATCGATTCTCAACCACAGGTATGATAAACAAATGTCTCTTTTCTGAAATTACTTCTTTTTACTTAGTCCTTTTTGGAATCTATTTCTTGCCGGGTTTCCCCCTCCTTATAGTAAGTCTGTTGCAGTTTAAAAAGTCCTTTTAAAACTTCGTTACTTTTAACAATCCATCCCAATTCAGGAGATAGTGATCTTTACCTTTTCAAACGTCTTTCTGGGTTGTAATCACTGCTTCAATCTTAAGTTCTCTTTCCGTTTATTTTCCCCCTGTTGAAGCTTGGGCACGAAGGTCTTATGCCAGCCGCACTGGCCCCGGGTCTGTCGCAGAGATCTATGCCGACCTGTCAAAGGGTGGGACCTCAAGGGTCGAGAGAGAATCCTTAGCGCAGAACCCCCCCTCGCCCGAGATCAACGCGCCCTGAGGTCTTTGAGCGTTCTTTGCCTGTTCTCCGCCTGAGAGCAGGTGGCCGGGGGCTATGACAGAATGGGCATTAAATGGAAGGATTACCAACTGCTGCATCCAGAGAGAGGCAGGTACAGGTTTTAAACAACTGCCTGAAAGAAGGATGATTGGCATACTGCTCCTCCCTTTCTGTGATTGGCCAGTAAAAAGGTAACAAATTGGAAATGAAAAGGATTGTCAGGTGGGAGTCAACACTTGGAATCTGACCAGGGAGGGTCAGACTGAGATTCTTCTGTGTGAGGAAAATAATTCCTGCCCAGTGTCTGGAAAGGAGTTTTTGATGCTGCAGAGTACCCTGAATCTGCAAAAGGAAAAGTGTGTTGTGTGTCAAAATCTGCACACCTAAGCTGTGAAGTAAAATCAGTGATGGAACTTTCTTTAAGTAACTTAAGTCTGAAAATACCAACTTCTCACATCTAAGAACTGTAAATAATTGAAACTAAGCTATAAGAAGATTATTGTGCCTCATGCACAAGTATTCAGATCAACAAACAAAAATTTACCTCAGTTTTCCTTTCCCTGCCTATCTTCATACCAACCCAGTCTGTTAAATAAATATGCCAATCTAGTAATAAACTAACTATATATGTTTGAATTCTGGGAGAACAGGAACTCTTAAGTTATTCCCAAATACATGCTACCAAAGGCTTCCCAGCCCCAGTACATAACCTTGTCAGTTTTGGAGGGAAAATCTACCTCACAATAGTGGAGTAAACGGGGATGGCCAGTCCAGCACAAGACAGATCTGCACACTATACCCCTAAATCCTTTTCATATGTACTACTGCCAAGACAAGTCTTGCCCATCATATAATTATGCTTTTGATTTTTCCTCCCTAAACACAGAATTTTACATTTATCTCTGTTGAATCTCATTTTGTTCATTTTAGCTCAGTTTTCCAGCCTGTCAAAATCACCTTGAATCTTGATTCTGTCTTCTACTGCATTTGCCATCCCTCCCAATTTACTGTCATCTGCAATTTAATGAGCATCCCCTCTGTTCATTCATGTAAGTCATTTATAAAAATGTTAAACAATACAGGGCCCAGAACAGATCCCTGAGGCACTCCACTTGTCACTCCTCTCCAAGAGGATGAGGAACTATTTATAAGCACTTTACGGGTGCCATCTGTCAACCAGTTACAAATCCACCTAACAGAAGTAGGGTCCAAACCACATTTTACCAACTTATCAACAAGAATATCATGTGGAACCTTATCAAAAGCCTTACCAAAATCAAGATAAACTTTTTCTTGCTCCAAACATAAGCAAAGAACCCTTTTTTGTTGTTCAACAATATAACTTTTTTGTTGTGTTTAGCAGCTCTTGCTAGGCTAAGCTCATAATGAGTTTTAGCCTTTCTAACACTCTCTCTACAAGCACTGGCAATTTGTTTATAATCATCCTTGGCTATACAGCCCTCCCTCCATTTCTTAAATGTGTCTTTTATTTTTCAGATCTTTAGAAAGGTGTTTATGGAGCCCCCCACCCCTGACTTCTTTAGGTTCTTCCCATTTTTCTTCTCATCGGAATCATTTGTGAATGTATCTTCAATATCCTACTCTTAAGCAACTCTCACCCATCTTAAATTCTCTTCTCCTTGAATATTTCTGACTGTGAGATTCTCCCCAGCATAACTTTGAGCTTGTTAAAATTAGCTTTTTAAAAATCCAACCTATGTCCAGTTTTTCTATTACCCAACATCTTAAACTCCAAAATTACATGGTCATGACCTGAGATGGGCATGAACCGCATTGCGAACTTCAAAACCCCACAATAATGGCTATCGCGCGATCGCGATCCGGCGGTTCTTGATCGTCCACGGCCAACGAACCAGCGTTCAGATGAGGGCTGGTTCGGTGCGTTTGGCCGCGGTTCAGGAAGCCAGACACTCAGGCGCCAGCAATCTATTTCCCTGGCAATGGGAACCAGGGGAATGCCTGAACTCTGTCTGCGCTCCTTCTGTCGCCCTGGAAACCCGAATGGAAGCCCAGCTTACCTTGATCGGCAGGTCTTCCTTCCAACCACAGAGCTGCAAAGCGGTTACAAGTTGGGAGAAGACACCCAGGGGAGGGAGGGGGAAGGGGGTGTACTGTAGCCACGGGCACTCCAATCTCATCCCTGCAAACCCTGATAGGCAGCTCTGATGGCCAAACACAGACCTCCTGCGTTGCTCAATGAGACCTGTGCTTATAAATAGCCATGGACTCCCAGGCTGGGTTTCACTTTCAGCGAGCAGTGGAGTGGGACAGAGCTCTTGCTTGCCACTTGCTAGCCTTTGGGGAGAGAGATTGAGAGTATAACTGAGCTTGGATTTTTGTGGGAGTTTTCTGGGGGCCTTGGATTAGAGAGGGTATAACTCCAAGATCCCTTTTGCAATCTTGTCCAAACTTGAGTGATGGCTGTATATGGGCTTTTTAATATGGGCTTTTTAAGTGCCACGGGGGCCATTCCGCGCCCAATAAACCATGAACCGGTTCAGCAATGGAAAATGTTTGTTGCAGTTCACGATCTCGGGATCGTCATTGGCACCGAACTGCAAACCGCTGGCTCGTTACATTTTTTTTGTTCGCACTCATTTCTAGTCATGACTACCCAAGGTGCCCACTGTTTTCACATCATAAGCTAGTTCTTTATTGTTTTTAGAATCAAGTCCTGGACTTAAATCTTGCTCTTCTACTGCAGGCCAACATGGCTACCCACCTGAAACAAACTATACAAATGTTTCCTTTCAGTGATGCCAGAGACTTTCTGCACAGCATACATCTCAAAGTGCAGATGGTTGATCATGAACAAAATTAACATATTGTTGAAGGCTTTCATGGCCGGAGAACGATGGTTGTTGTGGGTTTTCCGGGCTGTATTGCCGTGGTCTTGGCATTGTAGTTCCTGACGTTTCGCCAGCAGCTGCAGCTGGCATCTTCAGAGGTGTAGCACAGACACTGAGAGATCTCTGTCTTTTGGTGCTACACCTCTGAAGATGCCAGCCACAGCTGCTGGAGAAACATCAGGAACTACAATGCCAAGACCACGGCAATACAGCCCGGAAAACCCACAACAACCAAAATTAACATATTATTACATATTCTGGAAAGTGGACTTGCATAGATTTAAGATCTATAAGATTTAAGATTGCATAGATCCGATGCTGTTTAGGTGATAAGGGAGTGATATGTGCTTCAATTCCCACTCTGTCATAGAAACTTGCTGGATGATCTTGTTTCAGTCACACACACTCAACCCAACCTACTTCACAGGGTTGTTGTGAGGATAAAATTGAGTAGTAGAGAACAATAAAAGCTGCTTTGAGTCCCATTGGACCCAAGTAAATGTGCATCTACCTTAAACCAAGACAACAATAGGCCCATCTAACCACTGCTGGAGCCAGGGTTTCTAGCGCCTGTGGCCAACCCCCCCGTGCGTGCACACAGTGTGCGCCCACGCCCCCGGACTGCATGATGATGTCAGCACATGATGACATCATCATGCAGCAAAGCCGGGTCCATTGGCCGGCAGGTGGCTGGGGTGGTGCGCGGAGCCTGCCCGCGCTCCGCATGCTGCCCCAGCCTCCTGCCGTGCCTGGCCCACGGCTGCTGCGCCTGGCTGGGGGCGTGTGGCGGTGGCAGTGGTGGTGGCAGCTGCGGGCCAGCCATGCCAACTCCGCAGCATGTGTCTCCACCCCCAGCATTCCCTCTGGCACCCCATCTGGCCCCATGGTGCCAGTGGTGCTTGCCTCACCACCTCAGTGGTGGTGCTGATGCTGCATCTAACTCAGCATAGTCTTATTGGACCGGCTGCAGTTCTCTAGGATATCAGGAGGAGAAAGGTGCTTCCCAACAGAGCCACCAAAGGTTCTTTTTTTGGAGAGGCTATGGACTGAACCCACTGCCTTTTGCTGGCACTCTACGAAGGATCCTCAGTCTCTTTCTCTTCGCCATTATGCAGCTGCTTCATTCACAATCATATCCTAGCATCAAAGATTCAGGGGGGCCAGGAGAACTGCAGTGTTTCAACTTTTTTGTCAAGCCTTTAGAAGCCAAAATGATCATGAATCCAACTCCCAACCCCTCTTATGCCTATCTCAAAGACACCAGTTTTATGGTATGCAATGCAAATTGGAATGAATCATAACCCCAGCTGAGTGACTGCATTGCTGTTACTTGCTATCCTAAATATTTATAGTCCGTTAAGTCAGTACCTCTTCACTAAAACTGTGCAGCTATTTTATTAGTTAATTATGTCACCAGAGATGTTGTTATTGTTTTGAAGTAACTGGAGTATAACACTATCCAAACGTGATTGATTGAAAGAACTTTTAGAGGAATCTTTTTAAATAGAACTCATTTTTTGTGTTTTTGTCTCATGGAAAGTTGGATTTATTTAACCTTTAATTTTGTAAAATTGCTTTCGGTTCCACATTTTCCAGGTGATGGATCTTTTTGGGAGGTGACGTTTTACTATCAGGCTGCATTAGTCACACTACATTATGTTGTTGCTTTCTCTAAATTAAGTAACAAAACATGACTATTAATGTTGGGATGTACAAGACTATCCCCCACTGGAGACTATAAAGATGCATTTTTCTGAAAACATCTGTCTTTATAGGTTTTTAATGCTGCTTTAATGCAGCACACTGATACAGGTTTTCTAACTAAGCAGTTTCATGGATAATATGTAGTCATATTAAAGAAATACACACAATATTCTTATTTACACTCCTTCTCAGATTCTTGTTCATGTTTCTGAACTTGGATGGCCTAATAGTTATCAAAGTATAGCATGAGAAAATAAGGAGAATAGCATGTGAAACTTTCTACAGCATCTGATTGAGTCCCTTGGACCCTTGATGTGGTCAGAAGCCCCAACCCCTTTCTTTCTCTTGGGCGATCGGATAGCCTCTCATCTTTGTTTCTTAATTCCTTCCTTTATGCTCAGTCACAGTGGCATTATCTGCCTCCAATCCACCCTAAAAGGGTTCATAGTCAAGATGTATTCTTAGCCACATCTATTCTTCTCCCTCCAGGGTAAGCTCCATTTTCCCCTCTAAGCTTCTCCTTCCCAGCTTTCAGCCACTACAGACCTGAGGTCCCATCTGGCAAACATTCTGTCTCTTTTCATGCTGCAAACCCATAGGAATTACCTGTAAGACATCTAGATTCATGGTGGTATCACCACTGTTGCCTTTGCAAAGTGCCTAGGGCATCTCTTGGTCTTCTTGCCCTTGTTGACATTGGAACTTACTTTGGGGTCCTTGCTTCCCCCCAGCTCCCCAGCCCTGCAATTTGTGCTCTCTTGGCTCTCTATAGCTTTGGTAGGGTAGGTGGATCTGCCCCAGGAAATATTTATCTTAGAGATTACACACAACTTATCTTTAAAGCCCTAAAAAGTCTGGATCCGGGGTAGTCGTATGATTGTCTACTCTCATGTAAACCTACTCTGTTTTTATTATTTGAGTGCCTGTTTTTATTTATGAGTTGAAATGTTTGTACTTTTCAATTTTCTTTTGTTTTGATGTCTCTTTGTGAGATGCCTCAGGCATTTTAACAGTGTGGGTTATAAATATTTTAAAATAAATATTCTATCCATGTCTGCTGAGCATTTTTATCACATAAATCCCTTCCACGTGCAGGATTATTACATCAAAAAAAATTAAATGGGGAGGCAACAATGAACTTGGCCATTTTGCGTTGCATCAGTTTTGGAAATGCTTTCTCTCTCTTTCTTTTTGCTTTGTCAACTTAGCACATCCTATCTCGGCTCAGCTTTTGAAAGGTTTTTTGAGGGAGAGGACAGGGATTTAGTGAGCTGCAAATTTCATTAATGTTGAAGCTCTCCCATAATCAGTCTACTACACCACAACTGCACACTATCTGGTGACAGTGCCATGTGAAATGTTTAGAAAATATCAAGTTCATATCATCCTTAATCAAGCAATAATGGGAGAATTTATTTAAAAGTCATTAAGAGTCTCATTTGGTATTAATGGGTATATGTAAATGGGCTCCTGTACTACAGTTCTGTGCACAGTTAAGCTGCTTAAATTTCATTGACTTCAACAGAATTTAAACAGCCTAATTATGTGCAGGGTTGCAGGCAAGATCTCAAGCTGTTAGAAATATACAGGATATTACTTCTTTTAAATTTTGTTCAAAGCGTTATTTCAACCAACCATCTTAACCATACAATAGTATTAATTATCTCATATCTTGTGAACTTTTATCTAATTGTATTCTCTAAGCAATTGTTTTTCATTATTTGTGGACAATACGTGTCAATGGAAAGAGACCTCTTGCATGAGCCCTTGATATAGCGCAGCATCCAAATAACAGAGATGAGGAATCCTGATAACAGAGATGAGGAGAGGTTGAGAAGAGAGTCCTCTCTCTCCCCTTCCTGCCATCTCTGCATCTACACTAATTATAAAATGCTAATCAGAAGAACATTGTACACATTAATAAGGAGTTAAAATTTAGTACACATATCCTAGGAAAGTCTCAAAACCAAAAAAGTACAAACTGCAACTCATATATAAATATATAGTTACACAAGCATATTTGCATATATGATTAAAAGTCAAGTCCAGGGGCACCTTAGAGACCAACAAGATTTTCCAGGATATAAGCTTTTGAGAGTTAAAGCTCCCTTTGTCAGATACAAGTAGGAATGGAGATCCCTGAGCCTTGATATCCTACTCAGGATATCCCACACAGGATATAAAAGCTCAGGAATCTTTCTTACTTTTATCTGACGAAGGGAGCTTTGACTGTTAAAAGCTCATACCCTGAAAATCTTGTCTTTATGTACTGCTGGGCTTGAATCTTGTTGTTCTATTGTGGACCAACATGACTACTTAACTGAAACTATCTGCACATATAGTATTATACTGTTTATATAGTCATAGAAGTTGAATGCTCAACAGAGAACAACCAACAAGCAGGGCCGGATCGATGCGGGAGGCGGGGGGGGGGGTAGTCTGCCACCAGTGCCACCAAAGAGGGGGCACCAGGTGCAGCTGCCAGCCCCGGGAGCGCGTGAGTGGCAGGACAGGGGGCGCGCTTGCTGCATGCCCCCTGTCCTGTGGGGCAGGTGAAAGGCAGCGCGTGTGGCTGGAAGGCCACCCGTGCCATTCGCCTGCCCTGCAGGACAGGGGGCATGCAGCAAGCCGGCTGCCCAGCCGCCCACGCTACCTTTTGCCTGCCCCACAGGACAGGGGCGGCCAGCTTGCCGCGTGCCCCCTGTCCTGTGGGGCAGGCAAATGGCACGGGTGGCCTCCCAGCCACTCGCGCTGCTGCCACCAGCTCTGCGGCGCGCTGGGACAGCCAGCTTGCCACAGAGCGGCACGTGCTGCCCTGCATGATGACGTCACAGAAGTGAGTGGCCAGTCTTCAGTTGCCCTGGGCGCCAGCAACTGTAGATCCGGCCCTGCCAACAGGAATTTGGTATTATATCCTGTTTTGAGATGTTGTTAATCAGAACTATGCAACATTAAAATCAGGTGAGTTTCCAGTTGATCAGTCTCCCATAAGACGAAATGATCTGAACAAATCTCTGTATGATTCGTCATGCAGCAGAGAAGTTGTTGGGAGAGTCAGTGTAGTGTAGGGGTTAGAATGCTGGAACAGGATCTGCTCTCTGCCATCGAAGCTTGCTGGCTGATCTTGGGACAGTCACACACTCTCAGCATAACCTCCTCACAGGATTGTCATGAAGATACCATAGAGGGAAGAGAGTGATGTAAAGAACTTTGTATCTTCATTGAGGAGAAATGCAGGGTAAGTAAGCAAAATTATGTAAAATTGCAGCTGATCCTATGCTGCTATAGCAGCTGTTACCACTTGAGAAACAGCCAGAGGAGGAAGTCTCAGCTGGAGAAGTACTCAGGGGTCATAATACTCATCTCATATTTAAGGCAAGTATTACAAGCTGCTAGTTCATACCAAGGAACTACGAGTGCTGGCTAATGAATGCAAAGAATATTGCCAGAACTACCATCTCTTTCTAGATAAAGGATTCTTCACACCCAGTATTCCATCAGAGTGCCTAAGGAAGTAGTTTTAAGAAGATTTAACCGGAAGTAAGTGCCATTTTATTAAGTTGGACTGTGATGGGCTCAGCTTCAGAGGCTGAGATTTCCAGTCAGTGAGCATATGATTGACATGTCCCCCCACCCCATGTGGCTAGCCTGAAATGGCAGTTGGGGATGGAATGTTGGGGAAGCTGTCAGTTGGAGTTGGAGAGTAATCAAGAGAGTGAGAGAGGTGGAGTCTGGCTTTTGACCAGAGAGGGTCAGCCAGAGAATCCTCTGTGAGAGGAAATAATGTTTGGGAAACACTTTTAGTCCTAGGACTAAAGTGGGAAAAACCAGCACTAACTCCTGCTTGACTTGAGAGATCTGGGAATGATAGTGGGCCAAAGAAGTGGGTAGAAAGGAGTCTCCCCTTCAGTGCCAGGAACAGGGTTGTAGCTCATAACAATAATGCCTACCCAGTATTTAGGAAGGGTTTGTCTCAGTGGAACACCCTAAGGTCTGGAGAGGAGGGAAAGTCATGCTGTGTTTGTGTTTAAGTATATAAAGTGTAACATCTGTGAAGCAGTGTCAACCTCTGAAAGAAGCCAGCAACCCAGTGTTATACCAAGTGTTTTGTGCCTCACACCAGAGAAGTTGCTGTACACAAACCTTTATGTTTCTTCAGTTCAAACACCTGCCTACCTGCCTTTTGATTTTAACCTTCTGTAAATAAACCTTCTGTTACCTTTTGAACCTCTCCAAGCCTTGTGTACTAGTTTCTGCTAAAGGAAAGTGCAACCCCCGATCTGTTCCCTACTAAGACTTGGCTGAGTAACCACTTTTAATAATCCTTAAGGGTGGGACAAACAGGAAAGTTGAAGCTTAACATCAACCACGCTTCCCAGCCCAGTATACAGCTTCATAGGCTTAAAGAGGAGAAGTTTTACCTCAGGGTAGGGGAAGGTCAGCCTAAGCCTGAGTTGCACGTGGGTTTGTGGCAGGGACTTATTTCTAGGAAAGTGCTGTTAGGATAGAAGCTCAAGAAATAGAACCTCCAGAGAAAGCTTTATTCTCATCTGTTGGAAGGAGGGGGTGAGATTAGTATCTAACCAATAATATCACCAGTAAAAGAAAGTTTGTCATTAAGTCCCTCAGAGCTAGAATATTGAGGTGTGTTTGAGGATGATGTTGTGATGTTTCCCACCAGACATAGATTCCCTCATTGACAAGAATCCTGTTAGTTGGCACATGTGTATCCTAGAATATGCAGATAACACAGAAATGTGTTGCATTTCAGATCCCCTCCAGTATGCAAGCCATCCATCTGCACATGCCCATCCACCATTCATTTAACTATACACTATTACATGGCACACTGCAGTCCTAGACATGAGTTACAGGGAATTCACATTTCATCCATGTACAGCATCCACCTGGTTGTTCTTTGTATGTGTGTCAAGTAATTCTTACATTACTGTCACTGCATGTATAGCTGAATGTGTGATACAAAATCCGCATTTATCCAGGAATCGGTCCCTTGTTTTCTTCGTAAAGTGAATACACACTGACTGTGTTTTACAAACAAAAGCACGTGCATACAGGCAAGATGTACATGCATTCAGTGTAACATGTGAACAGGTCTTTAGTGTATTAAATTTCAGAAAATAACACTTAAACCAGATCATGTGTTCTAGACTACCTGTATCTGTACCAAGATCACATACATCCTGTTCTTTTCCTATCTTATATACCTCTTATCAGTTGTTTCTTCGTAAGTTTTCACAATACAAATTTGCATACCTGTAGGGTGATTAAATATGTGTATTCAAACCTTTGTGTTCTATATAATGTCAGTCATTATTCTATCTGACATGCATAGCTTTCTCAGACTTACGTGTTTAAAATTAATGAGCCATTTTTTCTTACACTTTGAGAGAAGGAATAGAAAAGAACTCTCCCAATCACCACCATGAATTATGTAGACAAATGAATACAAATCATTTGTTAAATTATTTTTTGAGGTCAAGGTTGTCGTTTTTTTTCTTGATGAAGCATACTAACATTTATGGTACAAAAGAGATGGACTGACTGAATAATAACTGCAAACTAAATTAGAGCCATATCACATGTTTTTTAGGACAATTAGAATGAAGTAAGGTACTTGACATTGATTGAACATGCAATCTGCTATGCAACTTTAGTGGGTCATAATGCTCTTGGATGAGCAATGTATATAGTCGGTTTCCTCTCTCCTTCTGTAGACTTACAATAACAGCCTCCATAGAGATGTTCTCCTTCAAGTCTAATCTTATCAAAGCTTAGCAGTCACAGGACAGATCTAGAGCCCAGTATTAGATGCTGCCATTGTAGCTTAACCAAAAAGTGCTACAGTTGTCCTACATGCTTCCCACGGTGTGATGACATCACTTCCAGAAGTGACACCATTGTGCCCGGTGGCAGGCATGCTCCTGCTCTTCACAGGACTAAAATTGCTTTGGAGTCGGCAGGTTATTTATTTTCCTCCTGGCTGGAATTGCTAACTTTGGATTTCAAAGATACCAAAACCAGGAGATGAAGACCAACTGGGGGATCCAGGTCAGAACCTGATAGATGGAACCAGAAGAAAAATAGAGAAGTAGAAACAGAGTAAGTTCAACTTTGACATGCTAACTGTCAGAGCTGCAGCATTTACTGCTAACTTGTGTTTCAGACAGCAGTCTCGGTTGCTTGACAGGTCTTGTTTTGATAGCTAACCAACTGGGGCACCTCCAATACACTCACTGTTACTACCCAAAACACCTCGGAGGTTCTAGTCCTTATTAAGTATTGAATTTTATAGAATTTAGTAAAGTGCTAAGTGCAAAAAACAATTTGTGCAAGTCAATATCATTAACAAGTTCATAAATACATAAATAACAAATCTCAACCACATCATTCAGTTGGTGAAATCTCGGACACCTTTAATCCACCCATTGTGTGTTGATGTTGTAACCAGTGGGCCACCAATGGTGCTTCAGTTACCTTATTTCTGATGCGTGAGATATGCTCTTTTATCCTTATCTTCAAAGGCCGGGTGGTACTGCCTACATAAATCAGGGGACATTTACATTGGATAGCATATATCATGTTAGATGTCCTGCAAGTGAAAAAGATAGAATCTTTTGAGAGAGTAGTGTCTAGGGACATTATACAACTTGAGCACACCAAAAGATATAAGAGGTATAATTTAAAGAAATCTGAATGGGAGGTGATAGCCCTAAAGAATGACCACAATATAATCATAAAACCCGCGGACAAGGGGGCAGTGTAGTTATACAAAATGTGGAACATTACACGCAGGAGGTGGAGCGTCAGTTAGGGATCCGAACCAACTATCGACCCATTCCCTCAAACCCGCTTAGACTAATACAAAATGTTATTAAAATAGTCTTAGTGCGATCAGAATTCAGAGGAAGGGACCCTACAAGAGCTTCACCGCAGGGACATATTCCTTGCGGTGCTTGTAATGTATGCTCACTGATGGTGAAGCCAAACAAGATAGTTAATCAGAATACAGGACGGGCATTATATACTAAAACTTTTTCCACTTGCAGGACATCTAACGTGATATATGTTATCCAATGTAAATGTCCCCTGATTTATGTAGGCAGTACCACCCGGCCTTTGACGATAAAGATACAAGAGCATATCTCACACATCAAAAATAAGGTAACTGAAGCACCATTGGTGGCCCACTGGTTACAACATCAACACACAACGGATGAATTAAAAGTGTCCGTTATATGTTCATTAGGAACAACAGAGCAGGGAGATTGCACACGGAAGTTACTGCAGTTAGAGAGCCAATGGATACACCGTTTGAACAGTTTAGACCCATATGGGTTAAATAATGAAATTGATTACTCAAGCTTCTTATGATACAATCATTATACTGTGGCATGCTACTAAACAGGGCTGCGTTCTCTGTGCCTTTAAATATGATGCAATTTTTGAAATGGTTGGAGACTACTGTAAATGGCTGTGTATTTAAATCTTGTTATATGAAGTAATTCCACGGCATTGTTCTGTCAGATTTCACCAACTGAATGATGGGGATGAGATTTGTTGAAGATCAGTAAGTAATGTTTATTACAACTCCTATGGAGTGTTTGATGCAACTTCATGGAAAACAGGCGAACAATATTTATAATAATTATTTTTATTATAGTCCATAAAGTTATGCCCATGAGGAAGTCCCAGTATGAAACGGGGTTTGAAAAATTGGTGGCTTAAACCCGTAGGCTGTTCTTTGATGAGAGATTCAGCTCCAGGTCGTTTCTACCTGAATGATGGTCTACACTCTGAAAACAACATCTATATAAGAAAATTTGGATTTTTTAAATGGACTCTTCACCAGTTGGACTAATTTTGAATGAGTTATACTGATTGTTGCTAGTTATATCAAAAAGAGTCCAGTAGCATCTTTAAGACTAACCAACTTTATTGTAGCATAAGCTTTTGAGAATCACAGTTCTCTTCATCAGATGCATGGTTATGTAACTCTCATGTATTTATGAACTTGTTAATGATAATGACTTGCACAAATTGTTTTTTGCACTTAGCACTTTACTAAATTCTATAAAATTCAATACTTAATAAGGACTAGAACCTCCGAAGTGTTTCGGGTAGTAACAGTAGGTCTTGTTTTGATGGCTGGACCACTAAAATAGCACTGGTTAAAAACCTGGGTTGATGGTTTATTTGAGTGCTTTGAAGAGCCATAATCTCATTATCTGTTAAATAACGTAGGTGTTTTGGAAAGGCCTCTGCAATTGTAAAATAGGAACTAGTAAATGTGAACTACTTAATTTTATGAAACTAATGAAACAATCTTTACAGAAATATAAGAAATTGTTCTATTTATAATTGTGTATTTTTATACATGGTATCACCATAAGTCAACTATGACTTGACGGCACTTTCAACCACCACATTTTATACCTAAAGGCCTGGTTATACTTGATGTTTCAGATGCAAGCTCTTTCTCTAGGTAGAAGGCAGTTAACAGCTCTCCCACCTGGGTTCTTCTGAGCCTTCTTAAAGAGTATTCATCTACCTCTAGTAATCTCAGGCTCTGTTAATCTTGAATTGTCCAATTTCAGAATCTTATTTTTCTTCTTTAAATTTTAAATAAGGTCAGTATAACTGCAAAATTATCTTAAAATTATTTAATGTAGTTGACATTTGCTGTATGTTGTAGGTTTTGCTGTATGTTGTTTTGCTTTTAGTCCAGAATTGTAATTTAGTGAAACTCAAGCGGCCATTTCAAATCATGTGGGTATAATTAATATGTCCTCTTATCTATAATTCAATCTTAAAGCTTTTAGGAACTTTTGTAATTAGTAAAAGGGATTAGTACTAATGAGGTTTATCTTAATGGATTGCATTGAACCTAAGGATTAATGACATTTAGTTCCATTCCAAGGGATTTGACCCATTTTGCAGTTGGACTCCAGAGGTGCCGAAGAGTTCTTCTGATATAGCTCCCCTGGTGTGTTGCTGCAATCACTTCAGTGAGAATGCTTGACCTGGGTCTGTTTCAAGTTATAGAGAGTGCAGCTTAATGACTGTGAAGATGCAGTGTGTTCAGCAAAGAGTGTATCTGGATCTGCATCAGTTGTTGAAGCGAGCTCAGGGGATGCTTGGCAAACTTCCCTAGAATTTCCAGAATTGATAGCATCATCATCCTTTTCTACTTCAGATTGTTGGGAAGCATCAGTATTTGAATTTTTTTTTTTAGTTACTTAAGACCCAATGAAGTAGTTTGGTCACTGCTTTCCAATCCTACATCCATAAAGGCTTATGGACAAGACCATAATGGTAAGCAGCATTGCTTTTCTAACTACATCTTCTTCTGATGCAACCATAGATATATGCTTGTTCATAATGTTCTAATAGACGCTTGAAATTAATTAAAATGAATGCAAATCGAATGATCACCCTAGGTTTTATCTAGAATATTGATCATATAGTCTGGGCCTGCACACATTGGAGTTCAGTGTACACAAGTTTTGAACACTGTATGCATTATTTTATTTTATTTTATTTTATTTTATTTTATTTATTTCAAATTTCTATTCTGCCCTCCCTGCGAGTGGGCTCAGGGCAGGTTACAACATATTAAAATACAATAAAAATTTATCTACATTAAAACATTAAAACAACAGTGTATTAATACACATTTAAAACAGGATTTAAAACAGGATGGTGGACAGCTTTCACAGGGAGGGTTAAGATTTTATACACCCCTTTTTTCAGGCCGGCAGAGGCCCAATCTCAACTTTGTCTTGCAGGCCCAGTGAAAGGATAGTAGGTCTTGCTGGGCCCCGATTTCAGCAGACAGAGCATGCCACCAGGTTGGAGCCAGGACCGAAAAGGCCCTGGCTCTAGTTGAGGCTAGGCGGGCCTCCTTGGGGCCAGGGACCACCAACAGCTGTTTGTCCCCTGATCGGAGTGTACTCTGGGGAATATATGGGGAGAGACAGTCCTGTAGATAAGCTGGTCCCAGTCTGCACAGGGCCTTATAGGTCAAAACTAGAACCTTGAATCTGATCCGGTACTCCACTGGAACCAAAGCAGCTTGCGTAAGAACGGTGTTATATGCGCCTTATTTGGCACTCTCATAATAACACACGCTGCTGCATTTTGTACCAGCTGTAATCTCCAGGTCAGGCTCAAGGGCAGCCCCGCATAGAGCGAGTTACAGTAATCTAGCTTAGAGATGACCGTTGCTTGGATCACTGTAGTTAAGTCACAGGTTGACAGGTAAGGGACAAGTTGCCTGGTCTGCCACAGATGGAAAAAAGAGGACCTGACAACCACTGTGACCTGTGCCTCCATTTTCAGGGAGGCATTCAAGATCACCCCCAGGCTTTTAACCCTTGGAACTGGCACTAACGGCACCCCATCTAGGGCTGGGAGCTGGAGTCCTGAACCTAATCCCCCATGGCTCAAGTACAGGACCTCCATCTTCGTCGAGTTCAGTTTCAGCCAACTTTGCTTCAACCAACCAGTCATGACTGCAAAACCATGTTCCAGGACATCTGGGGCTGAGTTGGGCCGGCCATCCATCATCAGATACAACTGGGTGTCATCTGCATATCGATGGCACCCAAGTCCGAAACTTCAAGTCCAACTGAGCAAGGAGGTGCCATAGATATGTTAAACAACAATGGGGAGAGTATTGCTCCCTGTGGTATCCTGCACTCCAAAGGGTGGCAGGATGACAATTTCTCCTCAAGCACCACCCTCTGTCCCCCACCATGGAGAAAAGAGACAAGCCACTGTAAGGCAGTCCTTCGTATCCCCACATCGGCAAGGCTGTGAGTCAGAAGATTGTAATTGACTGTATCGAACGCTGCCGACAGATCCAATAATAACAGCAGCGCCAAGTTGCCTCGATCCAGATGTCTACAAAGATCGCCTGTGAGGGCGACCAGCAACGTCTCCGTCCCATGTCCTGGATGAAACCCAGACTGGAAGGGGTCTAGGGCCGAGACATCCATCAGATTGCATGCAATCTGATGCAAGCATTTAGTGAAATCAGAGGTGAAGCAGATGTGCCAGGTAGTGTGGAGGAAGGCTGTGCTCTTTTTTCATACATAAAGTCACAGTTCAGTTCTGCAGGCGTAAGTGCCATTGCTTAATATATACATGATATTTATAATAGAATAACTGGTATTTCATGTCAGGGTAAAACCATCTTTATTGAGAATATTAACACAATTCCAATAAGCTATTTGTTTGCATTGATTTTTTAAAAATTCATACTGTCATGTCCCCCTCTGACCAGTTCTCTGATCAGGCCAGCGATTCGGACCTGGAGGGCTAAGAGGAGGAGCCTGGAGAGCAGCAGGGTCAGGTTGGGCCTAGTACTGCAGAAGCACCATTTGACCACGTGCCAGAGACCACTCTACCAGAGCCTGCAAGCAAGGCCCTTGCCGACCATGCTCCAGCAGCACCTGAGACCACCCCACTGGAACCTGCAAGCAAGTCCTCGCTGCCTGCCTCAGAGACCACCACTGGGCCCTGATAGGCAGGGTATGAACTAGGGCCTCATTAGTACTGTCAACCCTCCAACAATTGTGTATAAGTGTCAATTTAGAGAAGTCTTCACTGGTTCCACAGAAGAGGGTAATATCGTGGGGGTAGTGCTGGACTCCACACAAGCTGTTTTTTCCCACCAAGGAACAGACTATCTGGTTCCGAGTCACTCTGACCAAAGTGTACTCTTTTAGACACCAAAGCGCAAGTCAAATCCAAAACCTGTTAGGTTCCATGGCCTATCTGACACTGACAGTACTGTTTGCCAGGCTCCGGCCATTGCAAAATTGGTTTGTCAGAATATTTCATCCGCACTACCAGAACCTGTACAAGTGGTTCTTGGTTCCAAGGATTGTTCACAGATCCCTGTCATAGTGGAACAATGATTGGAAACTATTGGTAGGGACCCTGTTCAGTTCCAACCCCATTCACCTCTCCATCTTTACAGACACCTCCCCGTCAGGTTGGGGGGCATACTCGGGGAACAATCAAGTGAAAGACCTCTGGCCTCAACACAGCTACAAGTTACACATCAACTTTCTAGCACTAAGGGCTATACAGTATGCTCTGAAAGCCTTCCTCCACTTTGTCAGAGGCAAGAATGCCATGCCATGCATTATCTGAAAAAGCAGGGGGCATGGTCTCTCTGTCCTTTTTCTGAGACTTCTTCCTGATTTGGCATTGGGCAATCCAGGAGCAGGTTTCCCTCACAGCTATCCATATTGCTGGGGAAGACAATACTCATGACAGATGCTCTGAGTTGGTCCAAGGAACTCAATTATGAATGGTTCATCCATATGAATTCCCTTCAACACTTATTCCTATAGTTGGGGTTTCCCACTGTAGACTTCTTTGCTACTTCACTCAACAAGTACTGCTCTTGAGCAAGCAAGGGAAAGTCATTCCTAGGAGATGCTTTTCAAATATCTTGGTCAGGCAGTCTATGTCTTCCCTCCTCTCCCTCTCATAACTTTGACACGAAGCAAAATGATGAGGGAGAGAGAATCAGCAACTGTAATCACCACTTACTGTCCAAGACAGGCTTGGTTCTCCACCCTTTCCAGAATGTCACAGGGAAGGAAGTACTGGTTTCTTCTGTAACCAACCCTTCTTCAAGACAACGTGGTTCTTCACCACAATTTAGAAACACTGAAGCTGACAGCTTGGCTTCAACAACAACATTTGATTTATATACCACCCTTCAGGACAATGCTCATTCACAGCAGTTTACAAAGTATGTTATTATTATCCCCACAACAAAACACTCTATGAGGTGGATGAGGCTGAGCGAGCTCCTAGAAGCTGTGACTGACTCAAGGTCACCCAAGCTGGCTTCAAGGGGAGGAGTGGGGAATCAAACCTGGTTCTCTAGATTAGAGCCCTGTGCTCTTAACCACTACACCGAACTGGCCCTCTGCAGTATAATTATCTTCCCCAGGCAGGAACATACTTTCACAGACCAGAAAACCTTCCAGCTAGAAGTCATACTATGGCAAATGGAAATGTTTCTCCCTTGGGGCTTTTGAACAGGGCTTAGCCCATTCTTCAGCACCCTTTCCATCTATCTTAGACTCTCTGTTAAAGAACTAAGGACTCTCTAACTCCTCTGTGATGGTCCACCTGGCAGCTATCTCAGCCTATCATAAGGGGATGAAAGGTAGGTCCCTCTTCTCTCAACCGGAATGCAAATCCTTCCGTAAAGGTTTGGCTACTGTTTAATCTCCAGTGTCCAAACCCATCTTTCCTCAGAATGTTTGCTGACAAGGTGGTTCTCCATCTGAGACTCCAGTTGCTTCCCAAGGGAGTCTCTGCTTTCCATCCCAACCAAGACATTACTCTGCCAGTATTTTTTCCTTTGCCCTCTACAGAGGCAGACAGACTCCTTCACATACTAGAAGTCAAATGTGTGCTGTGTTTTTACTTGGACAGGACTATTGCCTTCAGAAAGGACCCTAACCTATTTGTTTCCTTCAAGGGATTTAAAAAAGGACAGAAGGTCACTACTCAGACCATCTCCAACTGGTTGGTGTGGCTCATTAAATAAGCAATCCAAACAACCTTGCCCTTTGAACATCAGAGCACATTCTACAAGGGCCCAATCTACCTCATCAGCATTTAGCTTGGGCATTCCACTCATGGACTTATGCAAAGCGGCCACCTGGTAGATGCTGTCCACCTTAATTAGATATTATACAATTGACATAGATTCCAAAAGGGATGCTGCAGTTGGCAAAGCAGTCCTGAAGAGTCTGTTTTGATGAAGAGCAACACACCCACCTCCTGGGTAGGTTAGCTCACTAATCTCCCAGTTGGGGGAGGGGGGGAGTTGTGCATTTCCTGCATTGTGCAGGAGGTTGGACTAGATGACCCCAGAGGTGCCTTCCAACCCTATGATTCTATGAAAATAGGGTTGCACCTACCTGTAACTGTTTTTCATTGAGTGTTCTTCTGTGCAGGCACACATCCCTCCTCCCTTTCCCCGCCGTGTGCTCACTCGGCAGCTTAGTGAACTGAGGGAGGGATCCGCTCACCCTGCCTTTTAGAGCCATGCCCACTCAAAAATATGTGAAAAGGCCAGGCAAGCATCTCATGCCTTTTGGCGCTTTGATTTGTCCATGGCTGGCCTGTGCATGTGCAGTTCACATGTGGGATTGCACAGAAGAACACTCAATGAACAACAGTTACAGATAGGTGCAACTCACTGAAATATGGAGATTTCTACAGGGGTTACATGGGATGGGTCTCAACATGATTAAATAAATCATTCTTTTTGCATACCATGGACCTTTCTGAGAATTGCAACAAACATGCTATCTTATCAATGATATCCCATAACTCCATCGTGACTTCTTGGTATGCTTCTAACAGTACAAAAGAAAACTAACTACTGCTGCTGATGCATTATGTGATAGTAATTTACATTATTGGAAACAACAGGTGGAAAGACATAAATCCAAGAAATGTAGCAAAAACATATATTTTTCTTCTATTATATTCCAACTTCCTTTTTTATTTCTTCTGGAATGAAATGTGCTGAGAGGCCAAATATGTGAAAAGGAAACTTTGGAAAGTAAGAAGTGAGTGAGACAATACTGAGCTTTATATCTCGCTATCCAGGTCCCCACAGGATGCAGTAGAAATCTTAGATCACTGCCTGACAGCTGTGGTGAAATGGCTGAAAAATGACAAATTGAAATTGAACCCAGACAAGACTGAAGTGATGGTTCAGGAGAAAAATGTCTAGAATTCCCCATTATATTGGTGGACAGGAAAAGTAAATTATGGCATGTAGTTTCAGAAGACAAGAACACCTGGAAATGGGAAGACATTACTGATTGTGTGATCTTGGTAGTATGTGGAGAAAAGCATGATTGAGGAAAGCATGTATTTATGGCACTTGGCTGAGTTTGAAGGTTAGCACAGCACATACAAAATTATGTTGGCCACCCATTGTTTTATTATCATTATCCATAAATTCAGTAACTTTTTAAAAGAAAAAATGGAACAAGTTCTTGCAACTATCTCATACTCGCCTATCATGTCTTTTGATTTTAAAAAGTCTACTATAATGGACTGACCATTTCAGCATACTGCCTGAAAGCAATCCCTGAGATGGTTGGTGCATTTTTTTTATTGCAAGTTCAGGATTGATCACATCTCATAAAAGGAAGGATACATTATCGGCAGGATGCTCAAAAATGTATTGATTTGCTAGCATAATGCTTTAAAGCCTTTAGCAAAAAATCTTAAAAGACCAAAGAGGAATTTTATGTCTTTTGAGTGAGATGAAGGAAAGAAAAAATTCTTTTAAAGAAACTGAATGGCTTCATTATAGCTTTACTTGAAGAGATCTCCAGGGGCCCTGCAATAGTTCACCTGCTTCAGAATGAGATGCCTGTAGCAGTTGTGCATTTAAAGCCTGACACATAGATTGTTGACACTTGGGCTTGATTTTCCAAGAAATTGGGTAAGGATATCTTTTTTAAAAATTGCTCCTGAATCAACTAATTGTTCCTCTTCTCTGTCAAATAAGAATGATTGTTAGAAGTGCCCCTAAATATTTTGATGAGTCCATAATGCATAGCACCTGGAGAAATGTACTTGGAGCTAATGAGAAAGGAAGAAATATTTCCAAGGATGATGCCTTGTATATAAAACATGGACATATATACACAACGTCTTGACTTACCCATTACAGTAAACTTAAATAAATTCTGGCCCCAAACTTTGCAGGGGCCTCAGTTTGCTGCCCATGGGAGTGGAGGAGAGTGCAGAGCATGACTTCTGCCTTTAACCCGAGGGCCCAATGGCTCCCAGCAACCTCCTTGGTGCTGCATAGGCAGCTCATGGTTCAGAACCCCCAGCCAGCCAATCAACAGTGAGCTGGCCAGGTTTGCATGGGAGAGGGCTTTAGCAGCTGGCGGACCTGGAGGACAGTCTTAGAATCACAGAATCATAGGGTGGAAGGGTCCTCTAGGGTCATCTTGTCCAACTGTCTGCACAATGCAGGAAATTCACAATTACCTCTCCCCCCTCACACACATCCAGGGACCCTTACTGCATGCCCAGAAGATGGAAAAACACCATTAGGATCCCTAGCCAAACTGGCCTCGGGAAAATTGCTCCCTGACCCCAAGGTGGTGATCGGCCTTACACTGTGCATGTAAGAAGGGGCCACAAGAACTAAGCACTGATGTAACCCTTCCCTCTGGTCTGCTGGCAGGGTTTACTTTCAGGAGCTGGCTGGCCCCTGTAAGGAAGTTGCCAGTTTAAGCCACATTTTTACCCAGAATGGCTGGACTTCAGTTCAGTGGTGTAAGTTTTTGCAGGCCAGGTTCAAACCTAGCTGGAAAATGTCCTAGCTCTGCTGATTTATACACCTGTAGGCAGTTTCTGGTTCCTAGAGATTCAGTCTTGGGAGACTGGTTCTCACAACTCCTATTTTCACTCCTTACATGGCTGGCAATGCTAATTAGACAGTTGGGCCCTGATTGACTGTTGGTTGGTAGGTTGATAGCTAGAGTCTTGAAAAGATGGCTTCCCAGCTCACCTAGTTCCCTTCTCTAACTAGCTTCCTTCACCATCATGTGAGAGAGAAGCTGCAGGTTTCTCCTCAGTGCTTCCGCATGCCCTGTGTAGTATAGCATGGGAGTGGGTACATCTGCTAAAGAAACCAGTGAAAAAAAACTAGCTAAGAAGGTAAGCAGAGATGCATAGGTAGCAAGCTTATAAGTTTTAGATAGATAGATTTTAGGTAGCAACAGAGAGGTTAATTGTTTTTGTGTCTGTTGCTTGAATTTCAGTGATTTATGCTCAGCAACCATCTGTTAATCAATAAACTGAAATTTTATTTAAACCTGTGTCTGGATTCATGAGTAGCACATGGGTACATTCTCAAAGAGAACCCAGAGACTGAAAAGTCTCACAAAATATAAGAACAGGAACTTTCCTTCTGCCTAAGGCTTGGAGTGGCTGTGATCAGCACCCAAAAATAGGAGTTGGGGATCTCTGGTTCACAGAGGCCCCCTTGACACTTGGCTCTTAGCCAGATTCCCACTCATCCCTCCTTCTTTGCTTTGTTGGTGGTCAAGGGCTCTGTATAAATGTTAATCTGGATGGCGTCATTTTCCTCAACTGGTGGATTTAGTTTCAGTGACTTGCACTGGGGTTTGCTAATTGTTCCCTTGCTGTAGGTAGCAGTGTTTTTTGCATTGGGCATGAATTCTTTTTTTTTTTTGGGGGGGGGAAACATGGTCTGTGAGCCTAGTTTCCCTTTACTGGAGATCCCCTTAAGGGATCTTGGGCATGATGCATGGCAGGAACATGTCCAGCTTGGGGGCTGTTGAGGCATGCTCACTCCCAGGTGGCAGAGGATCCACACAGAGGGGTGCCCATGTGGAGTCCTTCTTACTGTCATCCTGTGATTCTCCCTCCCAGCAGGTGGGCTGAGGGGTTGAGGTCGTCAGGCAGGTCAGGAGATGTGTGGATCTGCACTCTGTGTGGAACCAAGGCTCCATAATCTGTAAACCAATAAAGTTGTAGCCTTTTTAATTCCAGCAAGTTGTCTTGTATCTTCTGTTGCCATGCCCATACCCCTCATCCTTTGCTGCTGAGCCCCCATGCAATGTCCATGGGTTCCTAAGTTGAACATCTTATTTGATTACACTGAAGAACTAGTAACAATTTAAAATTAGTAGTATTTCAAGTAGTTATGTGTCAGTTAACCGGATAACTACTGTTGGTAAATTCTCACTATATTAACTTGCTTGGGATACATATGTCTCAGGATAATTGGGGTAGGTTATATAACATTTAACATCAGATCCATGTTGACTGTATGCACTACATGAATGCACAACTAATGTTGTGCCTGCATAGAAGATCATTTTAATCAGCCAATGGCATTTATCATGTTAGTGAGGCTCAGAATGTGTTGAATTAAAATTTCTAGGCACACATGGTATTTGCAATCATATTGGGATCTTTTTTATTTTCAACAAGTTGTTTCTACCCTTTTTCCACCTTGCCTTCAACCCATCACCGTCGACACTGGACCCCACAAACTTGTTGTGAGCTGCTGCTTTGACTGCCCTGCTGGGTTGTCCCTCTGCCATCCTGCTGGGTGTGCCGGGAGGTCTCCCCCAGGCTTCAGAACTGAGTAGGGGAAAGTTTCTCCTCTTACCCACTGAGCAGTGACACACTTCATGCCAGGTCTTTTCCTCCTCAGCCTCATTGGGATGTTCCATTTTTAAAGCACCCCTTCCCTCCCCCTCTTGGGGCAAGCAATCCCCCAAGGCACCTTGCCCTTCCCTGTCCAGCCCTCTGGGGCCAGGTGGGAAGCTTGTTACTCATCCTTCACCAGGCCCTCCTCCCAGTGCCCATGGGCTTTTGTCAGGGAGTGCAGGATCCTCACTCTTCTTCCCCTCCCCAGTGATCACCCTCTGGCCTGGGCGTGCTCAGCCTGGTGGCATTGAGTGTGGCCGTGCATCAGCCACTGCAATGCCAGCAAGGGTTGGAGTGGTGTTTCCTGGTTGAGAGGTGAGTATTCTGGCTTCAGGCTCTACGGCATGGCCCTGCTCCCAGTGTGGGGTGCCACCCCTTTGGTTCGTTCCTGCAGTGGCTCCTCCTGTGCCACAGAAGGCTGTGGCTTGCACCCCACCTCCTCCTCTGGCTGCTTCTCACCCCATGGCCTCTCTGACCATGGACTTCCTGGGTGAGTGGGCTTGTGGGGGCCAGGTCACCTTTTGGGTCAGGAGGCTGGCCAGGGTGGGCAGTCACTGGCTTTCCCCAGGCCGAGTGTGGTAGTGTCCCCTGAGTCCAGAGTGGGCGGTGGCTGCTCTGGACACATGTGTTTGTATAATTTCTGTTTTTTACTGAACATTTACTGAATTAAACTTTGAGGTACACTTCACACTTATACTGCTCCAATTTTCTTTTAAAATGCAAAAGAGTAAGCCTGGTCTGATCTTAGAGGAATGTCTTTTCTATGTTTTTTCCTGCGTTGCTGAGAGCATGCTTCATGAACCTCTCTGAACAGTAACTCATGCAGATTCACAAACATCAGCTTCCTGTTAGGACAGACAGCATGTTGAGTTTCTGCACTAGGAGTGATTTAATGCTTTCCCAACAGATAGGAGAAAGGCAAGGCGGAAACAGGGACACAATGGATAGTTTTCTTAGATTGTGCATATTTTGACATTATGGGAGAATTAAAATATTTTCTCCTTTTTAAGGACATGAACACATTGTCCTGGCACACATTCTAGTTATTACTGTCTTATACATTAAAAGAGTAAACACTTCTGAATAGCATGAGTGGACAGTAATACCAGGGTGGACCCCTAAGGCTTTGCCTTCCTGATGACTCTAATAAATGCTAAAGAAGATTACAGAAATTCATCTTGTATCACAGAGATTTGAAAAAGGAACTCAGAATGACACAGTAGTATTTGTGAGAGAGACATTTATTATAAGGCATTGTTCTCCGTATCTGAATGTTTGTACTGTCTTAGCAGGAAAAAAATTTCTTATATTCAGAAATACGTTCTAGAAAATAAATTGGTGCAGTGTAATGGCCAGTGTAATGGCTTTTACTCTGATCACAACTGAGACATTGCATAGCATATATAGGCACAATTTAATGCAAAATCCATTTCTGCCAGTGTAATTCACCTTTAAAAATACTTTGCTCCTCTAAAAGTTTATTGTTGGTTTATAACAAGAACAAAGAAATCTTTACTTGATTTATTTTCCCTACACATGCTCAGCTTTGAATTCCTTCTCGAAAATAAATCAAACTCCATATGGAAACTTTTGCTCTGACCCATTGATTTAAAAAAAAAAAGACAAAGTAACTGCGGAATGCTCTAATGGCTGTGAAAACCCTAATCAGAATGATACATATAGCAACACAGATTTTAGCCTTTAAAACAATAGTACTGAAATAATGTTATTGTAATGTCCTTGTATTATAGAAATTCAATATCATTTATCCAAGTGGTGATCCAAAACATTTGTATAAATAAAATCTCAGTTTGCATACTCATATTCAAACATATTCACATCCATGACCTTTATACTTTATACAACTAAACACATTCAATGTGTAAAATGTAGCATGTGAAGTGGGAGAATCAGGTGGGGGAACATTCACTCCTAATGAGATATATAATATACATTAACCATACTAAGTGGAGTTCTGCTGCATAGAATATTAAATCAAACCTCTACCCTGATGTAACAAAGATGTATTCCCATTATTTGGTTTCCTTCTGTCTTCTCAATCAATCAATCACATCCATGACTGAAGGCCAGTTCACATCATTACCCAGCCAACAAGTTACATGTGTGGTACAGATGCATTTTTCTCCCATCATGGTGTTAAAATGCTCGTAATTATTGTATTATACTTTTTAAAAGGTTACTGAAGGAAGTGTCTACTATGCTCAAACATTCTTTGATCCTCTTCTAGACACCCTAGATTGATGCAAAAGAAACTTCCACCACCATTCCAGATAAACAGGTGTGATGTTGTCATGGAGACCCAAGACATTTCTAGGTTTGGGATAAACTTGCTGTTACGACCTTTACTTTCTTTTGAGTAGATTTTTCTTTTAATCTTTCCCTTAACACCCTCTGGGTAGTTTGCTGCCACCAGGAATGTTATATTCCAAGATATTTTATTTAAGGTTTCCCTTTGGTAACGTTCCTAAGCGTCAGGCTCCTTCGTGGTTCTATGTGGCCCTGAAGATAGGAATGGGATAAAGCAATGACAGCTACTCTGGGGTATAACAAAATAAACTTTTATTTAGTCAAGAAGCGTATCAGTTTCATAAACGTAGTTCTTGGTTCTTAAAGTTATTTCCTATAAACTCATTCACACAGATCTCTTCTAAGCCTTCACACACAGTTAGCCTCTTTCTCTAACTCAATAATCCTCTCACAGAAATGCTTAAAACTCCTCAGGCAGCACACAGCCAGCCTCTCTTTCTCTAACTCCTATTCACAGAAATATTAAACCTGCTCAGGCAGCACACAGCTGGCCTCTCTTTCCCTGACTGAGAGCGGAACTACAAGTGACAAAAGGCACAGGTTGGACACTTGTCAGCTTGCCTCAAGTTTTGATGGGAAATGTAGGCATCCTAGTCTTGCAGTTTGGCTCTCTGACTGCTGTCCAATGGACTTTTCAACTGTCACTTGTCCAAAATTCTGCCAAGCTGCCTACATTTCCCATCAAAACTTGAGGGAAGCTCACAAGTGTCCAATCTGTGCCTTTTGTCACTTGTGGTTCCGCTCTCAGTCATCAACCAATCATATCACTCACTCATCCCTCTCTTTCACCCCCACTCTTCACCTATCTCATCAAGCATTTAAAGATACATGCACACATTTACTTGAAATCATTACACTTGCCTTTTCTCAAAGCATGTTGATCTGAGACTAATAAAAATTAGAAGCACAAATAACATACCCAAATAACAGAAGCACAAATAACATACCCAAATAACATATACAAATAAATGTCTGCTACACTGGATCAATTCTTTGTTCTTTTTTCAATGTTATGATTGGAGGAGGGTCATAATAAATCCTTCCTCCTTGAATGGATTCTTTCACTATGAAAAGGATACTGTGTGGAAGGCAAGGTAAGTTGACCTTTTGTCCCTAAGTCATAATATGTATTAAAACACATTCTCCATGGAACTATTACTTGGTTTTATATATTTTTTAGAAAAATTGGAAAATGAAGGAAATAAATGAAAATGATATCGTGCTATTTAAGAAATAGTGCCTGTAATGATTTTCTTTTTAAAAAACTTTACCTTTGGACCTTTATTCCAGCTCCTCCTTATGTTACCTTATACTTTTACTTATACTCAGAAGGGCTCAGATCACAGCCAACTCTCCTTTTTTCTCCACGTGCACTGAGCTTCAAGTGTTCTCGAGTTTACCCAAGCTTATACTTGAGAACAGTTTCCCTTTGGGGTTTGAATCCCGCTGCTAACACCTACTGTGGCATTTTGTCCTGTTTGTGTGACCTATATATTGCTGCCTGTTAGGTTTTTGACTTCACCTTAGATCTCTTCTGTTTAATTAGTATAAGGAAGTCTTGTTATAGATGGTAGTTTGACTGAAAGGTCAGTGTGTGAGGGTAGTTGTGAGGTTAAAAAGTGATCTTTTTTGCTTAAACAAAAGTAGAATTTAAGTGTAATGTACCAAAAAGTGTAATGGTTTAAACTTGTTGGTTTCAAAACCGGTTATATATTCATAAACCCAGGCCATTTCCTCACAGTCTAAAAATAGCAAGATACTCATGGAAGGCTGCTGGCTTCCTCACAGGAGTTTTGACACCATCCATTTACAAAACACCACAAATCATGTGTGTGGCATTTTGTAAACGGGTGGCATCAACAATCATGTGAGGAAGCTGGCAGCCTTCTGTGAGTATCATGCTATTTTTAGACTGGGGAAATTGCCCCAGTAACAAAGACTTATTTTCTACACTGATGTTCACTAACAGAACAAACGCTCCCCTCTTACACACATACATAGATTCACTCAGGCGTTTCCACACAATTTACTTGACATCGATAGACTGAGCTTTCAGGCTTCCTCAAAGCTTGCTTGACTTAGACAGAATGAACACATTCTCTGAGATAACACACACACAGCTCAGACTCTACACAGATTGCCTAATTTGACCAGAATCTCCTGTCCAGTTAACACTATAAGAAACACAAACACTCAGGCTCTACACAGTTTTCCTTACTCAGCTAGAATGAATACTTTCTCAGAGATCACTGACAAAAACAGTTCACTCCCCCCCATACAGCTACTATGCAATCAGAGCAGATTCCATTCACCCATCCAGCCCCCTCCTTCTTTCCTCAGAGGCATGCATTTAAACCCATGGTAACAATAAAAAAAACATATTAACCAGCAAAAATAAAGCACTCAGACTTAATTATATGTAAAACATTACAGTGCCTTAGCTTGGGGTAAAAACAATACGTTGAGCTGGCCTGGCCACTGTTGAGGGCTTCAAAACCAAGCTCAGTATCTTGCATTGTGCATTCCTAAGAATGCCTACTTGGAAGTAAGTCCAATATGTTCAATGGAACCTACCACCAATTATCAGTGCTGACCTTCAATAAGTATCTAATAAGAAGCCAAGAGGTCTGAAGACCATTCTGGTCTCTGTCAGTTCCAGTCTGACTGAGAAGTAGATGAGCATGTTTAGATCAGACTGAAGCACCTGGTTCTCATGGCAATGCCATATATGCTTCTTGGGCTTTGTTGTGGCTTTGTGCTAAGGATCAAAAGGCTTTTCAAGTGCAACAAAATGCAATGGTATTTCCTGCTTGCCATTTAGAATTAGCTGGGATGAAAGTGATTGTGCCAAAACAAGGATTAGGTTGCTGTAACTGTGTTTGTCTTATTTCTAGGTCACTCCTAAGAAATGCATCTCTTTTGCAATGTAAATGTGCAAGTGCATGTGTAAAAATATAAATATACTCCTATTTTAACAGTTATAAAAAAATCAGCTTAATTAATTAAAAAACCTTCATGACTATCAAGTGACTGGAAAAACTTTTTAGAAGAGTTGAATTTTTTAAAAGAAATTCAAAAGTTAAAGTGCATCCGATTAATCACCACCCTTGCACCTCATTTGCAGAAGCACTGAAGCAGTGTGCGAAGTTTATAGTAATCTGTTTTCAGCCACAGTGTCTTCATTTCTCCCCCTAAATTAAATATATTCAGTATTGTTGCAGAACTAAGGGAACTGCAACCAGTTTTTAAAGCAGATGACTCAAAAACAGAAAATGAGCTCAAGGACACCATATTATTATTTTTTTCCTGTTAGCTATCATATATTTAGATTTCATTTTGATAGAACTTCATTTTTAATACTATGATGAAGCTGCTGATAAAGGTTTGAATTTCCAGGAGTGCATTAGCTAGTCCCATTATAAATAGTGGTGTTCACAAATGCCTGGTCCTGAAATGAACTGAGCCAAATTAGATTCAGACTTAGGTTGGATCCAAAGCACTTTGGAGTTAGTGAGAGCTTTTCTATTGACCTTTGTTAAACCAGTGCAGCTTCAGTAGTTTTAATGGGGTTGGAGCTGCTGCAGAATAACTGTGATCTCATTCATATGGATTAGTACAATTCTCTTGCTAAAAGTTCTACAGCACAACAGAAAGGTAATGAAGATCTCCTAATGGGTTTGTTCTTATATTACTGTGGGGACTGAGCAGTAGAATAGAAATAGAGAGTATGCTATCTCCTTAGTGTGATTTTTGACTATTTATTTTATCTGGGGGGATTACAACATCTAAAATTAATTTTTAAAAACATCACATCATTTTTACTGTCATTTCTTCCATTCTTATAACAAGCAGAAAATTGTCATGCAAAGCAGAAGTGACATTGTGAGATACTCAGTTGTGTTGAGGGAGGAAGATCTGTCTATTGCCATTCTTCACTTTCCTCTATCCTAACCAAACAGTATGGATGCTACTGAATTTCAGTTTGTGATGCAAGTGTAACCCAATATCATTTCACCTTTGAGATGTTTTATTTCTATTTAAAAGCATTTAGAGAAATAGCTCCATTCAGTTTGGACCCAAGGCACAAAAGGTCACAGAACATGAGCAATTAGTGAAATTGCTCCTGTTCTACCAATGACAAGAGCACCTCTCTTCAGTGATTCTGACCTGCAGCAAAAGAGAAAGTTTGATTGAAGGAACTGCTGGTATCTTTGCAGTTTTCTGATGGGCATGGGGCTGCCATATACCTGTTGGCAAAGTGCAATTGTCTGCCATCACAAGCCATTGCCCATCACCTGTAATTTCAGCAGTGGGAGGAAAATGGGGAGAAACCAATACCACACGTCATCATCACATCATTTTCTATTGATAATGACATTGCAAAACCACACAACACCATTTTTGCTGCTTTGCCTCCCCAGAGCCCATCTACCACCACAATATGCCTCCTGTTGGTTGTAAGCCAAGGGCTGGCAACCTTAAATTGGCCTGACCAGAGAAAAATTGTAAATGAGAATTTTCCTTGTTGGAAATACGGGAAGGAAATGGTTTGCCAAGTTGTTAGTTTAGTGTTAAAATATTTTTTTAAAAAGAGTGCATATAGAGTTGCCAGCCAAGGGCAACTAGGGGTGTGTGCCAAGGAAAAAAAATCATTATACTTACGTATCTGGAGTTCAGGGGAAATTTCCCCCCATAATTGCTTATGTTCGAATGGGATATTGCTGGTTTGGGATTCAAATCTGTGTGGGTTTTTTGTGTTATGGTGCTTTGGAACCATTACTTTCAATGGGGAATCTATTGCAGGGTGTGGGACATCTGTTTATAAAGTCGACAGTGCCATAGTCCTCCTTATAATCTAAAGACCCCACAAGTTTAAAGTGAATCGGACCAAAAGATTTGATTTTACAGACCCCCACATTAGATGCTTCTTGGTACAGGTGCAATTCTCTGAAGTTTCTTATATAGGGAAATGGCAGTCGTGCAGCAGTCTCGAAGGAGAGAGCTGGCCAGTCACCAGCATTAAAAAAACAAACAAAAAAAGTGCATTCATTTCACTTTCCTACTCTTAAAATGAATGACATTTTTTTTCCAGTTCTATGGGCCACTAAACAAGGAACCCCCAACTGCTACTTTCATTCCTTCCCACAAAGAAGGGAATAAAGAAAAATGGCAGCTCTCTGCAGCTTGTCTCCAAAGGTTATTTGCTGGGAGAGCTCTGTACTCCTGCACTGAAAGGATCTGTTTGGAAGGGAGAAATGTCATTGCCTGGGAATCAATAGAATAATAATAATAATTTTAAAAAACACAAGAACTTGTAACATTGGTAAGCACATGATCTTGGGGGAAAACACACAGGTTGTTTGGGGACAAGTGTTTGTAATTCCCAAGCATCTTGGATTTTTGTTATTGTTGAAGAAAATCATGGTATTGACCCCTAACAGTGATTTCTATGTAAATCTTTGGCATGGGAATTTTGTAATGAACACTCCTACTAGCAACCCCTAGGAGCTTGTTGGGGTGGACTTGAGAGTTGCACATGATGCCACAACAACATTTCCAGTCCCATAACCAGAAGTGACATCAAGTGTTGCCAGGGTAACTCTAGCAACCCTGCCCCCACAAGTCTATTTTTTTTTGCAGTTGAGTATTTTGTGATTGCTAGAACATTCTAGTGACGTATCTAATGATGACAAAGTGATCTAATGACATCACTTTGGGTTACATGACCAGAAGTGACCTGCAACATCACTTTTTATGGCCTAATTTGTGCTGCTGCTTCACTGGATAGCAGTGGAGTACCAAGGCCACAAATCCCATAGCTGATGGACTCTTCCCCCTGAGTCAGTCTGGCTTGCTGCAGGGAAAGAAGGCTTACAGCTTGATTGAGGGAATAGTCACTATGTTCATAGTACTTATGTTTCAGTTATACCAGTGGTTGTAAACTTGTTGTATTTATACTTACGTTATAATTATAATTATGTTATTTTGATAATTGTATAAATTTGATTTTTGAAGCAATTTCATAAATGCTTTACAAACCAGGAGGGTGCTGTTATTTATTTACTTGAACTACCCACAACTCTCAAACTAATGAACTTATATAGCCACGAATCTGCTGCATCACACAAACTGTACCATTTTTGAGATGTGCAAAACCCTTAAATCTTAGTCTGGCCCAACAATGGGGTTTGCTAGTCTCCTGCTGACTACTAACCTCAAGGTGGGCCTAGAGTTCTCTTGTAATTACAACCTAAGAACCTTCTCTTTGATATACCTGCTAAGATCAGGCACATTGATGACAAGAGGAAGGCCTTTTGGTTACGGTACCCAGACTGGAATGTACTTGGTGCTGCGTACATTTCAGCATCAGCTGAGGCCACACTTATTTGTCTAGTCTTTTAATTAATCTCTAGTTCCCCCCCTTGACAATTACTAGATTTGTGGCTACTTATAATGGCATCTTATTGCTTTTTGAGATCCTTTCTGCTAGTTTATCTTTGTTCAGTCCACTGCTTTTACTATTTCATTATTTTAAATCACGTTCCTTCTCTGATTTATTTCTGCTGGGATCATGTGAAATCATAGTTTGAAGAATCTGGGGGACATATTCCCTTTCAATGTCTTTTGAGACAGAAGGAATTATGTTAAAAGGAAAAATGAATATAGTATTTACAGAACCCTGAAGTTTAAACATAAAGGTGGCCTCACAGAAAGTAAAAGATTTAAAAGGTGTTGGTTGATAGGCTAATGTCATTAGGCAAGGCTTGAAGGATTCAAAAGTGACATCTTATTAGGGCAGAATCCACACGCATTCACCATCTACTTATCTTGTGCAGTCATGGCAGTTGGGTTCATTCCGCTACCATGCTGTGCATCATCACATTCACCCTCCCAGTGCGTCTTCGTGGCGCAATCAGTTCTCCACATGCCACTGAGTAAAGCGTTATAGTGGGCGGTTCCCTCCTCCGTCATCAGTGTTGACGGCGCACGTCACTTCCATTTTTTTTTTAAAAGTTAATTTTGTGCTATACCGATATTCTGACTCTTATGTAGGCAGAACCAGGGAAAAGCCAAAGTATTAATAGTGGGGGAACCAGGTTCCATTCAAAGCCGAGAGCGGAAAGTAACTGATGGACCATCAAAAAGGACCATCACCTGTTTCTTTTCCCGTGCAAACCACTGCTCACTAAAATAGGTTTTACGGTATACCGACCTTCCTTTAATGTGCAAATGTGCTATGAAAGCCCTTTTTTAAAAAAAAAATGGCTGGGCAAAAACAGATTTCCGTCATTATCAAGTGGTATGGAAAGGAGGTGCAATTGTGGCGTGGTGATGGTGGGGAACACACAGAATGGGAACGCGTGTGAGTATCTGCTTTTCTGCGCTTGCAAAAAAGGTGCAGAAACAAAAAGGAAGTGTGGATATGACCTAGGTTTGCTAGCTATACTTAGCATGTCTACTTAGCGGTCTACAAAAAAGCTTTGTACTGTGGTGGCTTTGCTGAGATGCTGTGGTAAATTTGCTGGTCAGTTGATCAGCAACTTCTTTCAGAGTAATGGGCCCTCTTTTGTTTTACTACTGCTTTACTCTTATCCTTTGGCCTACTGGAGATAAACTTCAAGGTACTAATTTGGACCTCAGAATGACACTTAATGATAATACATTTTAGCCTATAGACCTTATTACCATTGGCTCATTCCTCAGCAAATCCTACCATCTTTTGAAAACACATAGAGTTTTGAAGAATCAAATTTCATTTACTCTTCACATTTTCCATCCACTTTGTCTTGAAGATCTAGCTACAAGACAGCTCATAATCTAGATAGCAACAAGATTTGATCACATTTCCAGGGTATATGCTTTCAAAACTTTTGTTGGTCTTTAAGGTGCTCTTGAATTTAAATCTTTCTTTTCTACTGCAGACCAACATGGCTACTCTCCATATAACTTCTATCCATGAATTGATTCTAACCTGAGACCTTTGATGATTGCTCCTTTGTATCACTAAATAGTGATACAACTAAATTGCTGTCTTTGAGCATTTCATAGGGTTCACTTCTAAAGAAGTCTGCTTGTTTACATTTTATGGTACCTCTTTTTTAGTAACAAATGCTTTATACAATATTGTAGCTTCTGCTCTTCCTCCCTCCCTCCCCGTAAATAAGGCTACATTAATGAGGTCAAGAAGAAGCCAGCTATTATCAACCATTTCTTTCTTATGAATGTTTGAGTCATAATAATTACTTTGGGTAGGCTAAGTTCTAAATGTTTTTGCTTTTAATTATCTCAGAGAGAGCATTTGTTATGGAAATTAGCTATAATTATTTCAGCTATCTCCATCCCATCAGGTTTAAAGCTTATATTAAAAGTTGCATACCTAAGAGAGATGGGCATCTTTTCAAATTCTGAATTATACATGTTCCACTAAATGTCACAAATGGTTTCATTGCAATATTAATGAAATTCAGCAGGGAAGCCATTAGAGTTGCATTTCACACCTGTACAGAATGTCACTTACAATCAGGACTATTTCATCTGAGTTTTCTTAATGTCCCTCTGGATTCTGCATCTCCAAAGAACTCTCTGGATTTTTAACATTTATACAGTCAAAACATGTCATGAATCCCTGTCCAGGTCTAGATAAACCAGCATAATTCTCTTGCTTAGAACTAGCTCTGTAAAAATAGTGTAAATTTATCAGCTTTCACACTAACTTCTCAAATATAGTAGACATGCAATATAGCTCTATCTCTATCTCTCTATACATATTTGTTTGCCCTGCTTCTTTGAGTGGGGAGCAGTTCCATGGGCTAATATTTACCTGGATGGGCATCTTGGAAAATGATGACACTGAAGTCTTATGGTCTGTTTGTAGAATTTGTCCTTTTTACAACCATAAAGATAGAACAGAGGCAGAAATGCAGGAATCTCCTACAGAGCAACAGATCCACTAGCCCATATCAAATCTGAGAGATAGATCACCGAACTAAGCATTACCTTTCTTATGAGTTTACTGTTGAGCCAACTCATATTCCTCATAGCCACGCAGCAGCTATGGGGAATGGCTTCTTTAAAAAGAGAGAGAGAGAACCCAAATGGGCTCAGACTCCACCACATGGGGAGAGATGGGTTCCTCCTTTCCCTCCCAAAGCATTTTCCCACACAATAACATTAATAAGATTTGATTTATATACTGCCCTTAAGGACAACTTGATGCCCACACAGAGTGGTTTACAAAGTGTTATTATTAAGCCCACAACAAACACTCTGTGAGGTGCTTGGGGCTGAGAGAGCTCTGAGAGAGCTGGGACTGACCCAAAATCACCCAGCTGACTTCAAGCAAAGGAGTGGGGAAATCAAAGCAGTTCTCTAGATTAGAATCTTACCGTTCTTAACCACTACAACCAAACTGGCTGTACTACAAAAACAGTGTGTCAGGGGGAGATATTCTGCTGCCCCATGTAGGGTATTTTGCTCAGGAACATACTGCCCCATCTCTGCCCCTTTGTGACAAAATTTTCCTCTTGATGCTAACCTGGCTTAATTTGCAAGCCCCTCCAGCTCCAAGCTGCCTGCTTCAGTCTTTGAAGGGTGAGAAAGAGAAGGCTGGTTTTGCACAGTGGCTGCTGCAATGGTGATGGGGAATAAGTATCTGGATTGGAATTGCTAATTCCTGGAGATTTAAGCAGCACCTCAAACGTTAACATTTAACATTTATTTCAGCATAAGCTTTCCTGAGTCAAAGCGGACTTCATTGGATGCATGGTTGATCCATAGTAGCTACGCTTTCATCAGAAACGGGATGTGAAGGACGAATATGGTTATGTTACAAGGATAGGTTCATTAAAAGACAACCAATTAAAACTTGATCAACATGTAACATTCCCCCCGCCCCTACTCTGATTTCTGTTGCTGGTAACTTTAAGAATAGCTGCTGTTGATCCACACTTCATGCATCTGATGAAAAGAGCTCTGACATGTGACACTTATGCTGGAACAGATTCTGTTAGTATCAGATTCAGCAGAAGTTTTCCACCAGTGTCTTTCTAGACATCTTCCTGTTCTCTTTAGGTCATCCAGCTCCATGGTAAACCACAGGGCTCGCTTCTGTCTCAAGGGTTGGAGAGGTTGGCAAGGAGCAATGCTGTCAATAGCTTTGAGGAGCTTCATATTCCAAGCTCCTACCATTACCTCACTGGAGCATGTGTTTGGAGACCTAAAATCCCACAGAGCATTTTGGAAACTAGAAGGATTCAGAATGAACACTTAAGTCACCCAGAACAATCAGCCTTAGTGTCTCCAACACCACATCTAAGAGCATCTCTGCCAGTTCCCTAGTAAGCACCCTTTCCAAACAGGCAAAATCAAAGAGTCCAGTAGCACCTTTAAGACTAACCAACTTTATTGTAGCATAAGCTTTCGAGAATCACAGTTCTCTTTGTCAGATGCAGAATACCAAGTCTATCTTCAGTTCCTATTCAAAGGAACATACAGTCAATGACAACTATAGTTTGTACTGGAAGTTTGCAAAAGCTGAAGGACTCACAAAAGACAATAGCAAGCCCGCCTCCCCAGCCACCATTATGAGGTTGGTGTAGGACTGCATAGCCAGTCAGAGTTAGTTGGGACAGATATGCCCAGCAGCGGTGCCAGAGATTTTGGCACCTGTGGCCGGCTGGCTGGCTGGCTGAGCGCCCGCACCCGCATGCACGCACATGTACCGGCCTGTGTGATGATATCATGCCAACCCAATTGCTGTGGCGGGTGGCTGGGACAGCGCACAGGTGGCCTCCGAGCTCTCCCACTCAGTTTCCCTGCGCCACTGCAGACGCCTCCCGCCGCTGCTGAGCCCGGCCGGGGGAGTGTTCTGGTGGTGGCGGCGGCAGCTCAGGGCAGGAAGGCTAGGAGGCTGCATGTCTGTGGTGTGTGCTCCCGTCCCCCACGTTTCCTCCAGCGCCCCCTCCAGCACCCCGTGCCCTGAGGCCACCGCCTACCTGGCCTCAATGGGTGCACCGGCCCTGGATATGCCACATCATTCTCCTCCAACCAAATGTAATGAACTGCACTTTTTAAAAACCTGGAAGTGCTGTACAAACAGCTGAAGGATTACTAAAGGTTAATTCCTCACAAACACAGAGAGCTTTGAGTGACAGGCTACTCCAAGGGATCTAATTGGGTAGCATCAGCTGGAAAAGGAGGATCTGTTATTCAATCCTAGCTGAGAGGAACTGAGTGTGAAGAGTGGGGAGACGGAGTCCTAATGGGAAGCCGTTTTAACACTGGCAAGAGAACTGGGGAAAAGTTGGCAAGAAAGTTTGGGAAGTAGGTGCAGACTCCCATTTGGGCCAAAGAAAGGTGATACATCTTCTAAGGAGAGGAGACTTTCTCTACTCAGTCAAACAGGGAGATAACTCCGGAGAGTAAAGAGATCCCTAGTCAAGTGTGGTTGGAAACTGCCTTTTGGAGACTCAATTAAAAGCTGAAGAAAAGCACTGGTGTTTGAAGAGAAGGGGTTTGGGGTACTAGAAAGTAGGTAGCAGCATACTTAAACCCAAAAGAAACAGCATACTAAAAGAAATTGTACTAGAGTATTTTAGAAAATGATGACTCTAAACATAAGAATTTAAGTATCTGTGAACAGCATAAGAACTAAAGTCTGTGCATGTACTCATTTTACCTCAGAGATTTCTATGCTGAATTACCTCAGAAATTTTCAACTCCTGATTTCACCTGACCTTTCCCCTCTCACATAAATAAAATAGTTATTTTTGAATTTTAAAAATTCCTCTGGTGCCATTTCTGCTGTTTAAGGACAAAAAAGAGGGAAAGAGGAGGAGCAACTGTTGTATCAAGTAATGTGGGTGGGCAGGATTCAATGTTCAGCCTGTTTAATTTATACAAAATTCAATATGCTGTTTTGGGTAGTTGAAGCTGCAGGAGCTCTTATTAGCGTGTGCCAGCTGTGCCTTATAACAAGGAGGGGAACAGGATAGGACTTAGGAGTTTCCATGCAAGCTAGTCAGATAACCATGTATAGGGATGTAAGGCTTTGTTGCTGATCTATAGCTCAGGGTTTTAGAGATGCAAATAGGAACAGCAATAAACATACTAATGAGTCAGAATGACAGAAGTGTTTCCAATGAAAAGTAACAACTTTATCAGAGTGGTGGAAAGTATTTCTCAGTTGTAAACGTCTTATGAATCTAAGTTATGAACTGGAATGAGAGTGATGAGAGGTCAAAAGGCTTTTTATTTCTAAGTGTCTTGGATTGTTTCTGGGGGATTTTAAACATCATGCAATTGACAAACTGTGGGACTCACCTGACTTGAGAAACAACATGAACACTTTTTCCACATTAACCAGATAGTGCAGTAATATATTAAACCACTGAATGCCAAGCTCTTACTGACGCTACTGACACTTTTCACTGTCATTATTGGCATCGTCTGTTTTTCAGCATAGGAACATTTTGAATCGGATTATAGCAAATATTCACTTGTGACTATTTGTTACATTGGTGACACCCTTTCTCTTGAAAACAGCCTTTATTTAATTTACTATATATTTTACCATACCGCAGCATTTACTGAACTTGTTTACTCAAAGAAACACTTCACATTCATTGCTATTAATTCTTCTCTCTCTCGACTTCCTGTTTGGGATCCATGGAGGTCTAACACAGCTCTGGGAGCAGAGCTGACCGGGCTGCCGTTTTTAGTGACCGGTGGGGGCAAACAAGCCCGCGGTCCCCTGTTCTCAGGCAGAGAACAGGCTTTGAACGCTCAAGTACCTCAGGGCGCGTTGATCTCGGGCGAGGGGGGGTTCTGCGCAACGAACTCTCCCCCGTCCCTTGAGGTCCCACCCTAAGACAGGTCGGCCTACATCTCTGCAGCAGTTCTGGGGCCAGTGACGGCTGGCATAAGATCTACATGCCCAAGCATCAACAGGAGGAAAGAAGGTGAAAGAGAACCTGAGTTTGAAGCAGTGATTACAACCCAGAAAGACGTTTGAAAAGGTAAAGATCACTATCTCTTGAAACGGGACGAATTACTTAAAGTAAAGAAGCATTAAAGGGGACTTTTAAACTGCAACAGTTTGATTAAAAGTAGAGGAAGACTCGGCAAGAAACAGATTAGTAAAAGGACTAAGCTAAAAGAAGTAATTAGAGAAATCAGAGGATTGTTGTTCATACCTGTGGTTATGAGGAGATAATAGACTGTGAGAAAGCTTCTACCATCGCGAGAGCTGCTGTGTGGAGACGGGAAACAGGAAGTACGTAATTGTGATAGAGCTGCTGGAGAGAGACGGCCCTAAGGCAGACAGGAAGAGGGCAATCGCCATCTTTGAAGAGGGAAGGGCACGGGCTTCAGCAGAAGAGGAAGTATGCCATATTGGATTACAAAAATATAGAAAAACCATAGAGAAAAGACGCCCGGCATTTTGGATTTTGTAAGTGCTTTTTTTTCCTTTTGAAACCGGGACATTTGAATTAAATTAAATTAAAGGGACACTTAGCCAAGCGCCACGGAGTTAAGGAAACATGCAGACTCGTGGGAGCGGGGCAAGTCAAGCCCCACGATGTCGAAAAAAGAGTGGCAGACGGCTATGGAAAATTTAGACAAAAGATTTTCGGAAATGTTAAAGGTCCAGCAGGAGCTGGTGAAAGAGATCAAAGAAGTTAAAGAGACAGTTAAAAGTGAATTGGCAGAAATGAAAAAGGGAATGGAAGCAACACAGCAAAAAGTTAACGTGGTGGAGAAGGCGATGGAGAATCTCTCAGACACGCAACAGACAGATATGAGGACGATGAGGGGCAGAATGGCTATTGCGGAGAGCAAGTATATGGAAAAGCAGCTAAGGTTTTGCGGTTTGCCGGAGATGGAGGGAAAGACAGCTCAAGAGCAAGTTGCTGAAGTGTTAGCTGGATACCTGGGGAAGGAAGAAGAAGAAATCGTGGCTATCCTAGATGTGGTGTATCGTATAAACTCAAGATTTGCGACCCAGAGGAAGTTACCAAGATTGTGCAATTTACAACCAGAAATATGAAAGAAATGATTGTGAGCAAGCAATTTCAAGACCCATTGGAGGTTGATGGCAAGACGGTGATTATTATGAAGGAGTTACCTAGATCGGTGTTGCTTGATCGGAAAAAATATAAAGCCTTAGTCCAAATTTTGAAGGACATGAAAATAAGGTACAGATGGGAATTACTGGAAGGGCTGGCATTTGAGTTTGGAGGAGTGAAAAAGCGCATCAGATCTGAATTTGAAATGGAAAAGTTTATGAGGGACAATGAAAAGGACTTACCAGCAACAAGGCTATGAATATGGAATGTAAGGTTATATCTTGGAATGTAAATGGACTTAATTCACCCAATAAGAGAAAAAGTACTTTTCACTGGCTATTAAAACAGAAATGTGATATTGTTTGTTTACAAGAGACTCATATTAGAAAACAGGATGTAAAATATCTAAAACTGAGCAAATTGGGCACTCATTTTGCAGCGGCCACAAAAAAGAAAAAAAGGGGAGTGGTCTTGTATATTAGAGAGGAGCTGCAGCCAAAGTTAGTGTTTAAGGACCCAGAAGCTAGATTTTTAGCGGTGGAATGTACATGGAATTTAAAGAAAGTGCTGGTGATTGGAATCTTAGTCCTTTGCACCTAATGGAGCAAAAGAAAGCTTCTTTGAGGATTTGAGGAAGCAATTAGATGAACTTTCTCACGACCAGATAATTCTTGCAGGAGACTTCAATGGAGTTACAAATTTGGAGCAGGACAAGAAATCAGCAACTGCACAAAAAAAAAGAGGACTACTACCAAAAACTTTTTTTGCATTAATGCAGCAGGAAACTTTGGAAGATGTATGGAGAATACAGAATCCCAAGGGCAGACAATTCACATTTTTCTCCGCAAGACACTCTACTTTATCACGAATCGACATGATCTGGGCCTCAAAGGACTTAGTGTTATGGACTAAAGAGGTGGAAATAATGCCTATGGTAGGCTCAGATCACAATCCAATTATGTGGAAGTTTGGGAAAAGAACTAAGAGGAAAGGATGGAGAATAAATGAGGACTCGTTGCAAGAGGGAGAAAACTTGGAGATGTTGAGAAGGGAAACTAAGTTCTTCATACAATACAACATGAATCGAGAAGTACCAACCAACAAGGTATGGGATACCTATAAGGCAGTAATTAGAGGCATACTAATGGACTTAAACGGAAGAGCCAGGAAAAAACAAGAGGAGAAGAGACAGGAGATTACAGAGAAAATAAAAGCCAAAGAAATACTACTAAAGAAAAGACCAGGGAAGAAGAAAGTTTACCAAGACATTAAAATTTTACAAGAACAGTTGACAGCAATGAATAATAAAGAACTGGAATGGAATCTGAAGAGAATGAATCAAAAGTCGTTTGAAGGAGCAAATAAACCTGGGAAATATTTGGCATGGCAATTGAAGAAGAGAAAGGAGAAGAAGACAATAAATAAAATATGTGAGGATAATAAAGTATATCTGGAACAGACTGCTATTAGTAGAGCCTTCTACAAATTTTACGCTAAATTGTATAATAAAAAAGAGGTGAATAAAGATTCAATAGCGACGTATCTGGGGAAAATGAGGCTCCCAGTGATCTCGGAAGATTGGAGAAATAAATTGAATAGTGAAGTGACAGAGGAAGAGATAAGGAAGGCAATACAGTCAACAAATCTGGGTAAGGCGCCAGGGCCTGATGGACTCACAGCTAAATTTTATAAGGTAATGGTCAATGAACTGGTGTCATTCCTAAAAGAAGTGATCAATGGTGTTATGAGAGACCAAAGAATTCCAGATACTTGGAGTGAAGCTAATATATCATTGATCCCTAAAGAAGGACAGGACTTGACTAACGTTAAAAATTACAGACCTATTTCCTTACTTAACAATGACTATAAGATCTTTGCGAAGATCTTAGCGGAAAGAGTAAAGGGATGGCTATCCGAAGTTATTGGGGAAGAACAAGCTGGTTTTTTACCGAATAGACAAATCAGAGACAATTTAAGGACAGTTATAAATGCTATTGAATATTATGATAGGCGTTGTGATAAGGAGGTTGGGTTCTTCTTTGTGGATGCTGAAAAAGCATTTGACAATTTGAACTGGGATTTTATGTTCGCCACTATGGAACAGCTACAGTTGGGAGAAAGATTTATCAGAGCAGTAAAAGAAATCTACAGAGACCAGAGTGCAGCAATTGTGGTGAATGACGAGGTGACTAAGAAATTGACTATAGGCAAAGGTACAAGACAAGGTTGCCCGTTGTCTCCACTGTTGTTTATAATGGTTTTGGAAATTTTGATGATACAGATCCGAGAAGATAATGCAATCCGTGGAATAAAGATAAAAGACTTTTCCTATAAGGTCAGAGCATTTGCAGACGATATAATGTTAATTGTGGAAGATCCAATTGAAAACATGCCAAGGGTAATAGAAAAAATCACAGAATTTGGAGATTTGGCAGGTTTTTTTGTAAACAAAAAGAAGTCAAAGATACTGTGTAAAAATATGACTAAACAAAAACAACAGCAACTTATGGAAATAACAGACTGTGAAGTAACAAATAAGGTGAAATATTTGGGAATTGAGCTGGCTGCAAAGAATATAGATCTATTCAAGAACAATTATGAGAAATTGTGGACTCAAATAGAGCGAGACTTGATTAAATGGAATAGATTGAATTTGTCATGGTTGGGAAGAATTGCAGCAGTCAAGATGAATGTGCTGCCAAGAGTGATGTTTTTGTTACAGACAATACCAGTTATTCGGGATTCCAAGCAGTTTGAGAAATGGCAGAGAAAGATATTGGACTTTGTTTGGGCAGGCAAAAAGCCTCGAGTGAAAATGAAAGTGTTACAGGACGCGAAAGAGAGAGGCGGAATGCAACTGCCCAACCTAAGACTTTACTATGAGGCAATCTGCTTGGTTTGGCTGAAGGACTGGATGATGCTTAAAAATCGTAAATTGCTGGCCTTAGAGGGATACAAAAAAATATTTGGATGGCATGCATACTTATGGTATGATAAAGTAAAAGCGGACTCTATGTTTTTACACCATTACATTCAGAGAAGCCTCTTCACAATATGGAAAAAGTACAGAGATTACCTACAAGAAGGAATTCCCTCCTGGGTGGTTCCTTATGAAGCGATAGATCCGAGAACTGTTGATAATGAACAACAGTGTCTAACGTATAAGGAGATAACACGAATAGAATTTTCTAAATTAAGAATAAAGACGCAAGAAGAGTTGTCTCCAAACTATGACTGGTTTCAATATAGACAGCTTAGAGACCTTTATAAATCGGATTGTGCCAAGGGAGGAGTAAGAATGGAGAATTCGGACTTGGAGGAAGTAATTTTACAAGAAGACAAAAAGGAAATTTCAAAGGTCTATAAAGTGTTGTTAAAATGGTATACTGAAGAAGAGGTAGTTAAGGTAAAAATGGTGAAGTGGGCTATAAATTTTAATAAAGAAATAACAATGGAGGCGTGGGAATACTTGTGGAAAAATACTTTGAAAATTACGACATGCACTAACTTTAAAGAGAATGTCTATAAAATGATCTATCGTTGGTACCTGACACCAAAGAAAATTGCGCTAGGGAATGTGAACATGTCTAATAAATGCTGGAAATGTAAAAAGCATGAAGGATCTTTGTACCATATGTGGTGGACTTGTGAGGTAGTCAGGCAGTACTGGGGGGAAATAATAAGAGTAATAAGTGAGATTTTACAGTTTCAAGTTAATAAGAACCCAGAACTCCTGCTACTGAACTTGGGAATGGAAGATATTCCAGCACAACATAGGACATTGCTTTTTTACATGACAGCAGCGGCTAGACTTTTGTACGCGCAAAAGTGGAAAGTACAAGAAGTGCCAACTATCAAGGATTGGATTCACAAATTGCTGTACATGGCGGAGATGGATAAACTGACAAGAAAACTAAGAGACCTTGATCCAGGACAGTTTAACACAGATTGGGAGAAGCTGAAACAATATTTGGTGAAAAAATGGGAGGTGGGAGGAGAACTGTGGCAGTTTGAAAATTATTGAAGAAAAACAAAAGAAGAGAGAAGTGACTATACCGGGGGGAGGAGAGTTAAAGAAGAATTACTAAGCAATTATTCTATTTGATTATTCTATACAGTATTAAGTAATAGTTATTATGTGATATATAAGAATAGAAATTAATTAATTAATTATGTTGCTGGCAGATAGGGGTGTAATTGAGAATTAACAGAATTAAAATTTATGAATACAAGAAGGGGGGGAATGAGAAGTAGCATATAGAATATAGGTTAAATTGATTGACTTATGCTGAAGGTATTTTTGGTTATAGCGATTTAGAAATGTGCAGAATATGGGTCAAATTGATTGACTTTATGTTATAAAGATAAGAGATATAAGAGGAAGTAAAGAGTAACATATAGAGTATAAGTTAAATTGGTTGACTTATAAATGTATTCATCACTTATGAGTACTCAAATTATGTATAAGGAGGGATAAATTGTTTGTCCCATATTGATGACATTAGAATGAATAAGTTAGAGTACAGAATATTGAGAATATTACCAGTATTATTACTATTGAATAACATGCCAGGAATGTATTAGTTAGTTGATAAGTGAAGGGAAATTGACTTAGCACTGTGTTATAATAGACTAGCTTAGAAGAGTGTGAAAGTATATGTTTAATTGACAAAATAAGTTGAAATGAGTAGGGGAAGAATAGACAAAGGGTTGGAAAACTGTTGGAAGTCAATAAACGGGGGGGGAAGGGAGGGGGTTAGAACTGGAATATTAAAGTAATTTGATTGTTATAAATGACAAAATATTTCTAATTCCAATAAAAATTTTAAAAAAAAATTCTTCTCTCGCTCTCTCTCTCTCTCTCTCCCCCTCTCTCCAAGAGGACAGTGTGTGTGTGTGTGTGTGTGTGTGTGTGTGTGTGTGTGTGTGTGTGTGTGTGTATTCTCCTCTTGGATGGTGCTCTGAGCTTGTTATGTATAATTTTTATGTGTCAGCAAATCAGCCTTCAAAGGGAGTTTCTGGCTTACCTATCTTTTGTTGCCATTATATATTTTATGTTGGTATCATCCATTTACTTTATATTTGCCAGCTTGCCAGCCAATTGCTACTGTTAATTAATATGCCACTGGATCTTTGAGTAGAAGCTGGCAAAAATCTGTATGAATGTTTAAGAAGATGCATAAACACTATAAATTTTAATACATGAAAAATGTCAGCATTCTCATTTTCACTTTCATGCTTGATCTCTTCATCTAGAAGACATCCCCATTTTTGTTTGTAAAGTTGCTTTGATAAAATGCAAAGGTATTCAGTAGGAAAACAAAAAGCAACTTCTTCTAGAAGAATTCATAATGCTTTATATGCACATGGACTTTTTTCAGTCTTGGTTAAAAGCAGTTGTTTTAGAGGTTATTCATTCACAGTCATTACTGACAGCAAGTGCTGTTTTATACAGATAGGGAATCCAAGAGTACAAGAGGCACATCCTGATATCGTGGAGGCTGGGGTTTGGGCAGTTTAAAGGGACCTGCCACTTGCAAGTGGCAGGAAAAGTTTGTATGGCCATTTCCCTGGGGAAATGGCCATTTAAACTGCCCCTTTAAATACGACCCAACCAACCAGTTTGTGGAAGTTCATGGAAACCACAAACTGGCCTGGTTCATGCATTTTTTTGGGTTGTGATTCAATTCGTGTCCAACTCTAGTCTGGAATATGAGAGGCTACCACTGAATTTGTGACAGTGACAGAATGGCAGTGACACCATTTGAGAAGTAGACACTGGAGTAGTAACAGATTGAAACTCCTACCATTTCTTAGCTTTAACTAAGGTCACATAAGTTGAGGGGGGAGGGGATGCAGAGAGAGAGTATAAAGGGACTTTACCTAAGCTTTGGCTGATTTGGACAGGGACCTGCAGGTTTATTTATTTGGGCTATTTCTATGCCACCTTTTCTAAGTCCTTTTCAAGGCAGATTACAATTAAAAAAGCATTTACATAGCTTCCTTGCTCCCAAGACTCACAGTCAGCCCTGGTGCCAGGGTTTCTGGCGCTGGAGGCAGCCTTGCGCGCACACCCTGCACGTGTGCACCCCGGAATGTGTGATGATATCATCACGTGATGATGTCATCACTCTGCACTGCCGCAGGGTGGCTGAGGCGGTGCGAGGAGGCTGCCTGCGCGCCGCACGCCCCTGTCCCATCACTGCTGTGGCTGTCTGGGGGCGCTGCGCCACCGCAGGGTGGCTGAGGTGGCACGAGGAGGCTGCCCGCGTGCCACACGCCACCAGCTATCCCTGTCCCATCGCTGTTGTGCCTGCCTGGGGGCGTGTAGCGGTGGCAGCAGCAGCGGCGTGGGGCTGGCCGGCGGTGATGCGGGGCTGGCTGGCGGTGGTGCAGGGTGCACGCCTCTGCCCCCTGCACCCCCTCCAGTGCCCCCTCCAGCCCCACGGCGCCTGCAGCCCCCACCTCAACGGTGGCACCAGCCCTGCTCACAGTGTTCCTTGAGCTGTGCCTTGTGGACTCCCTGAGGGGCCACAGCATTCATTGAAGCGTTAAAAATCAGCATGGGTCATTTTGTATCAGGATTAGAGTCTGGGACTTGTACAAAAATAGATTCCCCCCCCCCCCCCCGCAGGAATCACTGAAAACTCACTAAAATGCAGTTGGCAATTGACAATAACAGAAGTGCAATAGGATGAGATGTCTAATAAGCACTATAATAGAACTTGAATTGTAGAGTCCAAAACAAAGCATACAGTATTTGACATACATTAAACAATGCAGAAAATGGCATTACATAAGTAGAAAAATCAGTGAGAGCAGCATAATACACATAGTAAACGGAAGATACATACAGTACACAGTGGTATAGTCCACAACTTCATTCCATATACAATGACATATTCAATCCCCCTTTTGTATCTCACTTGCAACAGCCATTCTGGTCAGAGCAAATATCTGTTCCAAAGGACCATTTTCTCATCTCCTGGGTACAATTAGCTACAACTTAATATAGGGCTGCCAGTCCCTCAGTGGGGACAGGGAGATCCTCCACTCTCACCATCTCCCCCCCCCCACTGCCATTCATCTGGCCAGTGGGAGGAAAAGGCCCTTGTAACTGGATGTAGGAGGCAAGAAGCCTCCAAGGTCAGCATGCAACAGGTACACTCCTCATGAGTGTAATGATGTCACTTCTGGAACTGAAGTCATCATGCCCAGTGGCAGCCATGGTCCCTCCCTTCACAGGAGCGAAAATTGGCTAAGATTGGCCTCTGTGAAGGGCAGAAACATGCCTACCACTGGACATCATGATGACACTTTTGGAAGTGATATCATCATGCCTGCTAGGAGTGCATGTGTGCAAAGTGCGCATGCAAGAAGAGCATGCAGGTAAGTGCCAGATAACCCCTATTCCACAAGAAGGATAAGGGAACCTTGCAGTCCTAACTTAATACCTGCCCTAGGTGAATATATCATAATATTGAGGTACCCGTTTCCTTATAGGTCAGCCCAATTAGCCACTCACAGCATGGATCCTCATCCCTTCACCAATAGTTTCTGATCCTCATTTGCACCAATCAAAGAGCAGTCCTAAATCTACCAATGGGCACCCCAAGTTTACAGATGCAGAGGAGTCAGCCGTGTTAGTCTGTGGTAGCAAAATAAAAAAGAGTCCAGTAGCACCTTTAAGACTAACCAATTTTATTGTAGCATAAGCTTTCGAGAATCAAGTTCTCTTCGTCAGATGCATGGTACAGAAACTGGTCAAATATAGAAGAGGAGGGGGGAGGAGGGGAGGAGAGAGATACTACTTTTGTGTCCTATCTAACCAACAGCCAGGTAAAGTCAGGTAAATAAAAGGAGCTAGGAAAGCCTTCCAGTTTTGTAGATGGCCCACCAAACTATCTTCCACTCCAACATGGATACCCTAGCATCCAAGATCAAGTAAAATTTGATTTGCTTCCTTGTCCTCTTTCTATATCAGCTGCCTCAGCTTTCACTGAGGGGTGGCTTCACCCTCTGCTCACTCTCCCTGCCCCTTGCCCCTCCCCAAGGCTTAACCTTTTTTGGGGGGGAAATATATCCTAATTTAAATTAGATGTTCAGTTTAAGTTGCTGCTATTGACAGGACTGTACTGGTTTTCATGCCTTTTTATACCCATACATCAATCAGGTCAATCAAATTATTTTCTTATTAAGTGTCCTATCCCTCTCCCCCCTCTCCCCAGGTTTATCAAAACTGACAGCTGTGTAGGCACAGACAAAAAGACTCCATGATTTACCTCAGTTTTGTTCCATTTGTGGAAAGGGGGATACCCTCACCATGATAGACTGGGCACAGGGGCAGATTTGAGTAACACCTTTGTGGATCTCAATTTCATTCTTCACAGAACCCTGAAAAGGGGAATCTTTGATTCCTCCTGTAGCTGGTTTTGTACTTAAGCCTGCTTCCTCAGCTTTGGTTGGCTTGCTTCCCAGACTTTTGCCCTTTTGCTGAATCACTGATTCTCTCACCTTGGATCCCTAGCTTCTTGGTTTCAGTTTGTATTTTTCCTTCATCCTAGACCAGCTTCCCTTCTCTTCTACCCCAGATTACAATCCTACGGACTCTTCTCTTCAGGATAAGGGGACATGTTTGAAGAAGGAAGCTCTGATTCTCGAAAGCTTATACTCTGAAAATCTTGTTGGTCTCTAAAGTGCCACTGGACGTAAATTCATATGCTTTCCTTTTTACCCTTTGTCTTTCCTTAGATTCCTCATTCACATCAATCTTGCAACAAGCAAGGATAGCATTGCTAGCTTTGTGTTACTATATTGAAATATTCATGTTTTTGCTTCTTTGTGCTTCATCTTTTTGGTCTTGTATCTTGTTAGGGGAACAAAGATTATTTCTTTTGGAGATTCTTTGTCTCTTTTTGCCTTCCTAATCAGAGGGCTATGCAAACAGGGGACACAGGTATACACCAAAAATAATTACTCTGGTGACACAGTACCACCCTACACATGCATAGGAAACTTTGCATGTTATGGGAATGACTTATATCGATTTGCGTAACAAGGCAGTCACATATAATGGGAGCACACACTTTATACAAATACATGACTGCCATTTTGTGCAAATGGGGCGATGCATGTTTTCTCATGTGTGTACAGCTTCAGTATGTGCACATTCTGTCAAAAAGCTGGAGTTCCATTTGTGCCTATCAAAACTGCATACACATGGGGGAAATTGTGTTGTCCTATTCACACAAAATAGTGTCCACGAGTATCAAAAGAATTGTCACAGACACTACATCTAGCTGGAGTTGCAAAATTGAATATCTGAAAGGATTTGGGATTAAAATAGATAACAATTCAAGAAATGTGGAATTTCAACACTCTGTGTGTCTACCTTTAGCAGTCCAAATATATTCCATGAAAAAGCTGAATTGGCATTGCTTATGCATATCTAGATGAGCTCTAATTAAGACTCTTTCTCCATCATGCAGGCTATTAAGGAGACATAGTGTAACTCTAGCTAGCAGTTCATTGGAATGCTTCTTTATAAATGAATAATTTATTTTAACTTTGGAACTCATCTGAGGCACATTTACGGTCCTCCTACCCTTTTCTGACTCATCTATTCATAATTTGCAACAAAGCAGACATTACATAATTTAACAGTTTAAAAGAATAAATTGATATGCATGCTGGAACTGCTGTGGAGAAAAGAAATATGATGATATAGAATGGTGTTTATAAAATGAAGAATAATCAGTCTTGGACACCTCATGGAATCTTCTGCCTTTACAATGGCAAAATATATACACACCTGTGGCTATAATTAGAGAAAGAACAGGATAAAAGAAAGGATAAAATCCCATGAGTTGGCTTTCTCAGTTCCTATGGCATATATCAATTTATATTTTCAATGCCAAATACACCAAACCTTCCCCCTTTCTGTCTACTTCCTGTTGGGAAAAATGACATCTGGTTGAACAAATTCTGGTGCAATTAGAAGGAAGGGGGGAAATTCCACAGAGGTTGGATTCATATACGAATGTGCAGGACAATGCATGTTCAAATACAGATGTTTTTCTGTAGTGCATTACTCCTAGTGAGATGCACATTTTGTAAAACAATCTACAGCAAGTATCTGCTTTTACTGTACTTTGCAGCAGTTTGTGTACCTGGCTTTTCAGGGGGTACAAGGATCTCACATGCTTAGCAGCTACTCAGAAAAATAAGGATATCCATGACATCCATGACCATCCAGGGACTTTAGCTATCTGAAAATGATGGGGCAACAAAGGCATAAATTCACTGGAAAAAAATACACATTCAATACTTGCTATTACATAAACAGTTTTGTTTATTCCTCAATTTAAAATGTAAGAAAATGCCATGTTTATCCATGGGTCTTGCTAGTACTCATGCATCCTCTAAACAACCACTAACTGGAAATACATTTTAATAAGTCTACAGTCAGGAAAACTGCTCACTGTAAAAGTGCTCACTTAGCTCCATCTATATATATATATATTTACTTTTTTTATACCTCACCATTCTTCCAAATGGGGAACCAAGGTGACTTACATCATTCTACTTCATTTTATCCCCACAACAACCCTGGCTCCCCCAAATTCCAGTCTGATATTCTAACCATTATACAATGCTGCCTCTCCTTTTTTCCTTATTGGTATTCTAATCTTCTTGGTTTACAGCAGGGATGCCATGCATACCTCTGATTTTCTGCTGCCAAAAAATTGCATAGTTGTTATTGCATAAATATCTGAATAGAATGTGGGCTTGCAAAGATTATTAATGGTTCAAGGGGGGCTGTATAATTGAACAAGCTGTGCAATTAAGTCAGTTGTGCAGGCAGTGTAAGCAGTGACTCAGATCTGCATTAATTTATGCTTCTGTCTCTGCCTTAAAATATGAAGAATGATACTCAGGCTGGTTGTGCATGCAGTATGCAACAATACAGCTCTGTATTGTTGTCTCTGCTTTGGGAATGGGGTACATGATGCACAGTTACAGATAATGTCTGTGAGATGTGACACAATGGTTCAGATTTGTTTTGTGAAGATTATGTCTGCTTTTTTGGTATGATGTCAACAGGATCCCCAATTTGTGCTATGTTGTTAGCCTTGCAGCAAAAAGGTTACCTGCTAACTGGCAAGAGCTGGACTCAGTGATAGATCATGGGCAAACTGTCTCAGGTTCAGTCTGTGGTATCTCCCCTTAAAAGCTCAAAACAAATGAAATGCTGAGGGTGGCTAATGGTTAATTGATGGTGGCTAATAGTTTGGAAATGGTTTTCTGATAGGCATCTAATCTGCATACAGGTTTATGAATTGAAAGATGGGCACACAGAATAGTCGGTTTACAATCACGTTTCAACCTTTCTGAGTTTTACAGTGTGTACACTATTTTAATCAAAGAACCTCTTACTCTTAATCATGAGAAGCAGAAGGGAACATGGGTATTCATTCATTCATTCATTCATTCATTCATTCATTCATTCATTCATTCATTCATTCGTCCACCTTTCTTATTGGGATCCAAAGCGGACGATACAGGGCAGAATTGAACAGTAAATTTCTTTATCTGCAAAGAGAGCAACAACAAAACTAAATTTCTTTTAGCATTTTCCCCCTATCCCATCAAGTCCAATAGAAGTCCCAGAGTGGAGTAATATGTGGTTAATTTAGGTTTGCCAATTTCCAGATGGGGCCTAGGGACCTCCCAGAATTACAACTGATCTCGAGATGACATAAATCAATTCCCCTGGAGAAAATGGCAGCTTTGGAGAATGGAATCTATGGCATCATAACCCTGCCTAGCTCCCTCCCGTCCCCAAACTCTACGTTCCCAGGCTCTGCCCCCAACTCTCCTGGAATTTCCCAACACAGAGTCGACAACCCCACTCCTGACTTCATATGCTGACAGTATGAATTCTTCTCACATTTTCCTTTCTCTGATCAATAACCTCTGGGCACTCAACTGCAGAACACTTGCAGAAATCAGGACACAGTCAGTAGCAATATCACTGCTTAAGTATAAAGTCAGAAATAGTACAGAAAAGGCAAGCCAGGTTCAAGACAGGCAGTTTGTGCTTGCTCTATGCTTCTCACTTTTCTTGTCGAGGACATCTGTCAAGTCATTGGCTAAGGCTTAGTTCTCATGAAACCATGAGTAGATGACTTTAACATACCATTTTTGCATAGAGGCGTCTTGACAGGTTGGGGTCAGAGGTTTACACAGTTTTGGAGATTTGTCAAAAGCAAAAGTTCTCCAGAACATGGTAAAAAGATTTATTGAGAAGAATAATGGGGCAAAAACAATAGTGGTAAAAATCACTTTGTGATAATATCTTTACTAAAACGAACAAGACAAGTTACCTAAAAGAATGACTTTATGAAGTCATGATGAGGCATATGTAAGTATAATATGAACCAATACTGGGGAGTCTGTTTCATCCTTCTTAATAAATGAAGTCCTCAGCAAAATATAACTTAAAGGCATTTAATAAATCTGTTGTTTGAAAAATCTCTGTCATGATGCGTCTTCCCTTGAAGCAAATAGGAATTTCTTTCTGATCCAGTACTTACCAAAGCATTAACCACTCTACCATTCTCTGAGTTGACTTGTAATATAGGATTTATTCTAATGATTTATGTATAGCTTGGTAAAATATTCAGAGTAAAATATGCTTTCACTCAGTAACCCTTAAATTAATTTAATTCACATCTTTTGTGACTCTGTGTGTGTGTGTATGTATAAACTATTAGTGACTTTTAAACAAGAGGCTTTTAAACAAGTTATAACAATAGCAGTATTTGTAAGATTTTATGCTATTATATCATGATAAGCTTATTTACATATAGGCCACTGAATCAATTTGTCTTCCAATCTTGATTCTCAGTTTATGGGATGCTATTAATTGGGGTGGGCTGTATGTAACAGACGAGGCAAATGGGATTTTTGGGATAGTCGACATCATTTGTTCCTTTTTTAAAAGTGAGATGTTTAAAAGGATCTGTTTAAGTTGCTAACACTGGGACCAGTTTACACCTACTAAATACTTAGTAAAAAAACATCAAAGAACAGATTCAAGTCTTGGTGATCTCAGCTTTGGGAGCAAGGCAGGCAAAATGGACAAGGTCTACTACGAATAACAGTTTACCTGTTCCCACACCTACATGTAGGGTTGCCTACATCCATGTGGGACCTAGAGTTCTCCTGGAATTCCAACTGCTCATAAGAAGGTGGACTCCATAGCGTCATATCCCTGCTGAACTCCCCAGATTCTACTCTCCCAGAATGCTGACTTCAACTCGACCCCCAATCCCAGCAGAACTGAGGGCCAAGCTATAAGTGACGACTGACACTTGAACAGCAAGTGAACAGACTCACGTGTATTCTTCCCTATTCACTTGCGCTCCACTTGCATTCCACTTGATCACATGGAGTGCAAGTGAACAGGGAGGAATACATGTGAGTCTGTTCACTTGCCATTCAAGTGTCATTCGTCACTTGTAGCTTGGCCCTAAGACCGCCAGCGCAAGCATATACCTGAGGGACCAGCATACCTGAGGGACTGCCTCTCCCTATATGTTCCCTAGAGGCTGCTCCATTCAGCAGAAAACATTTACTGGTGATCCCTGACCCTAGGGAAGTTTGCCTTGCCTCAACCAAGGTCAGGGCTTTTTCAGCCTGGCACCAACCTGGCGGAACTCTCTGTCTGTGGAAACCCAAGCCCTGTTGGACTTATCTTTCTGCCAGGCCTGCAAGACAGAGATGTTCCGACAGGCATACGGTGGTTGAGGCAGACAGGCCACCAAACCAGCCTCCTGCCGGGGGGAGGTGTTGTCTCCTCCCAGACTGTTTTCATTTGGTAACTGGCCACCCTGCCCCATGGATTTGTTTTAATATAGATGTTCGATATGGACAACTGCCTTAATAAATTTTAATTTGCTACCATCTATTTATTGTATATTTGTATTTATTACATTTTGTGCTCTGAGCCTTATGTGGGGAGAGCAGAATATAAATTCAAATAAATAAATAAATAAATAAATAAATAAATAAATAAATAAATAAATAAATAAATAAATAAATAAATAAATAAATAAATAAGCACTACTTTTGTATGTTATTTTTTCTGTTGAGTGGATGGCAGACAAGGAGAAAATCTCCAGTTAGCAGTACACATTTGGACAGGCTGTGGGACTTGGTAGATGTCACGTCATAGCAGAGTTTGGTGCTAGCCCTGTGTCACCTCCTTCTGTGTCACTTAAGATTAAAAAGGCATCCAAGTGGGGGTGACTGGAAGCAGGTCCATTGTGCAAGAAAATTGCCCTCCTAGCAGATTTAATGGTAGCTGAGGGAGTAGTTTCTTTCAAGGAAACTGCAGAATTACACCCCACCCACCCCAGTAATGTTGCCCTGATCCAAGTTGCTCCCCCTCCCCTTGGTTGTTTCTTCAGTTTAAGATTGCGTGGGTAGTTGTATTGGTCAGCAGCAGAACAACAGGATTTGAGTCCAGTGGCACCATAGAGATCAACAAGATCTCTGCTCAAATCCTGCTCTTTAGTTTAAATTAGACATCATGAAATCTGAATGTGGATCCCCCAGCATTACTTATAGAGTCTCTACACAAGAGATCTTACATGGGGATGCTCAAGTGTAGGGAGATGTAATGTTAGTCAGGAATTGTTGTTTAAAAGGACAGAAGATACTGTCAATTTCACCTCTCTACATGAAGGGTAGTTTAATTTGAATTAAGGTTGCATTTGAATTAAGGTTGCAGGTACAAGGAGGAGGGATTTTCTGTAGTGGCCCTTATGCAGGGATGCTAGCTAAACCTACTCTGTTTTGTCCTTCAGATGATTTTAAATCTGGCTGATCAGACTTGTTTCTCCCCAAATCTCACACTGAGGGCTTACAAACATGCCAAGTATAAACACACAGGGCTTGCTCACAAGTTTGTGTGAAAGTATAGAGGCTATTCCTTCTTCCATGTATGCTTTTCCTTCTTCCATGTATGCTTTTCTACATGGATTAATGCATGAACAGCCTTTTTGTGTTTCATAGCTCAAATTAAGCACTGCCAAAGAGCCACTTTGCTTCTCAAGATACCTCCAAATGTAATGTGATCATTACAGTAAAGTCTGATTCACAAACTAACTGAGTGATTTGCAGTTGTCGCCTATGTGTTATCTTAGTCTGCGTTCCGGCTCGAATGACTCACACGACACATGTTTTGGGTTAGAAAATGGCCACAACTTTATTGATTACAGCTAGATGGAGCATTGGCCCAGCATCTGGGCACGGATCCCCGTTGGCATCGAGGGCCATCCTGCCGATCGATGCATCTTCCGCCAGTCCCGTGCTGGCCCAACACAGCAAGTGTCATCCCCCGCCAGCACATGCCAGGCGGCCTTCTCCTTCCAATCCATTGGGGTGAGCAGACCCGTGGCTGACTCACCCTGTTGGGATCCGGCCCAATGCCACAAACCCGCCAAACCCATAAAGTTGTGACAGTCCTCACTCCCTTCCATTGAGCGGAGGGTGGGTGGGAAAGGCGCTGCTCTTGCCGCAGTCCTGGGAGGAATGGCTCCCACCACGCTGCTGACCGGACGTGGGCTGTGCGCTCCTCCCCATCCTGGGTGTAACGCCTTCACTTCATCTTTCACACGGCGACAACTTTGCCCGCTGGAAATTCAGCGAGCTCCTTTAAAATCCTAACTAACTCTGCAGACTGGAGTAACTCTGCTTAGTATTTCACTGATGGTTGCTGCTTTGGGAATGTGTGAAATGGGAATATGAGGTATGCTACGGATTTTCTGCTTGATGTGCTTATTCTATGTGATTCATTCCAGACAGACAATGGGTTGCAGTAACTGCATGTCTGAGAAAGTATGGATCATGTCTCTGGAACAGCCCTATGAACAGGCAATCTTAAATTGTTCACATTTTCTTCTTCTTCTTCTTTTTTGCACTTGCTTGCAATCATTTTGTTCGTGGCTGTGTTAGAGACAGTAGACTGGACAAGATGGATATATGTCTTGATTAGTTGTGACAATGTAGTCTTTTGTAGCTTGAACGGCTGTTCCCAAAGTTGTTCATTTAAAACTTCATAACCTGGATAACAACTTTTTCAAACTGCAGAAGAATCAACCATGACATTGCTAAGCAGCATCAAGAAACTGATGTAATGATTTTGCATCTATTAGATACAAGCCAACTGAGGATAGTTAAAAACCTCAGAAGCTGCCAAGATTGCTTAATAAGCAGCCAGCTCTTATCTAATGGAAACAGCCTACTGCCTGTTTGTCTAAACTAGCTGCCCCAGTCACACACCTGACCTATGAAACACTGTCTGAAATTGTAAGGATCCTTAATTATATCTTTCATGTAGATACAATCTAATGGTGTAGCTTTTTAAAAAGAGAGCTCTTTTGTTTACAGAGGACAAAACACTTTAGACACTTCACTAGAGTTAGCTTAAGATAAGATCAGCCCTGTGACAGACCCTATGAGGAGAAGAAAGATGTATCTGGGCAGAGCTACAGAACAATTAATTATTTGCACTTGATGACAGAACCAAGACAGTATAACCTGTTCTTTGGAAACAGGTGGGGGATTCCTTTTGCTACCAGAGCCATGATGGCTAATATATTGCTGGTTCATACTTATGAGTTATGATAGCTTCTATGTCCTCTCTCTTTTTTTATTCCTGACCATAAGGATAATCCCTGAAATGATTTGGTATGTCAGTACACATCTTTTTAAGTCTCTGAACAATTCATATGGTTTACAATGTATGTGTTTTTTTACGATATAGCCATAAAGAGATTCCTATAACAGAAAATTCCTATACTTCCATGTAGCAACATGTAGGAAGCCACAAAATTATATGTAAGATAAACATCCATTATGTTCTACATTTGGCTTGCTTGCATCACACATGATTTTGTACCTCCCAGTGTGTATGTGTGTACTATGATTGAATACTAATTTAATTTACCATGTGAGCATTATTAGGAAATCATAGAAGGCACTGCACATAGTAAAACAGAACTGTGTAGGAAGTATAGGAAAAAGAAATAAAGGATCCTGATAGTTTAGCCAACTTTATTGGGCTTAACTGTAAATTTTTGCACTAAATCTGTTACTGCAGAAGTAGGCTTGCTAGCCTCCAGGCGATAGGGGGAGATCTCCCGGAATTACAACTGATCTCCAGGCAACAGAGATCAATTCCCCTGGAGAAAATGGCTGCTTTGAAGAGTGAACTCTATGGAATTATGCCCCACTGAGGTCCCTCTCCTCCCTAAACCCCACCCTCTTTAGGCTCTGTCCCCAAAATCTCCAGGAATTTCCCATCCTGGCCCTGGCAACCTTATGCAGAAGAAGGATGAGGTTATATACTAGATATGACTGAAGTTGATGTGTGTGTGATCTTCATGTATGATGGTGTATACAGAATATATAACCTGTGAAGAGATCATAAGACACTAGTAATTGGTTGAATAGCAGCTTCACAGATCATCTTGACATTGATAGACAATTTCTTCTCCAGAAATAAACCAGTAATCTCAGCATAAGCTCTGTATATATTAAGTCTTATTATTTATTCTCTTTATAGAAAAGTCAAGGATGTGTAACAAATAAGACTCTAATTATGTTTTTGCAACCATATATCCCAACTCATTTTAACCTTTGATTTCATTTTAACCTTTGTATTCACATGAGATTAGTTTAAGGCATATTCTTTGCTGAGCTCAAAACTTTGGAATTTATTACCAACATAACAACAGCTGCACTCTCTCCTTTATGAGAGTTGTACTTAAATCATCCTTGAGAAACTGGAAGATAAAGCTGAACTAGGCTTTCTAGGTCTTTTTTCTCTTGCCAGTCTTTGGAGAAACAACGTATTTTAAGGTTTGTTTCCCTAACATACATGCTGCACGAGCAGATCAGAAAGAGGACTAGCCCTCTGCAGTCCACCTCCCAGGCCTGCCCCCAAGGCAGCATGGAAAGCCCTTGATTGGACATCTAGCCTCACCACTGCAAGGGCCTGTGAAAACCTCACAAGTCTCTGGGCAAAAGACAACACGGAACAAGAAAATGGTTCTTGCCCTGGCAACTTGTGCCACCTTTGCAGGGTGCAAAGCCCCCTCCCCCGGATTCATGTGTTGCAATAAGAAAAAGAACAGACCTCTGAAGCAGCCAATCAGCATAAGCATCCAAGTCCTGGTGACTGACTTAATTTCATTTACCAAATTTCTAACCTGCCCTCCCCACAAGCAGGCACAGGGCAGGTAACAACATTGTTAAAATACAGTAACAATAAATACAATATAAAATTAATAATACAATACTAAATACAAAATAGTTAAAAACCACAAACCATCCACAGCTGCAAAGGTAGTTTAAAAAAAAATACACGTCTTCAACAACTGGGAAGGGTAGGGCAGGCAGGTAATAGATGTTTCATATAACAGTGGACCGAGCCCACAGCAGAGAGGCCAAGCAGGTAGCCTGCCCAGACCTAAACCACTACCATATGCCTGGCAGAACATCTCCATCTTACAGGCCCAGTGGAACTGTAGTAAGTCCTGCAGGGCCCTGGTCTCAGCGGAGAGAGTTCCACCAGCTGGTGCCTTTTACACTACTTCTAAAAGGAGTGGATGCTTCAAAATGCATTTGATGTGTCTGAAGGACAGTTTTTGGTGGGCAGCCGTGTTGGTCTGCAGTAGAACAGCAGCATTTCGTTCCTGTGGCACTTTAGACACCAACAAGATTTTCAAAATGTAAGCTTTCAAGAGTCAGAGCTCCCTTCTTCAGAGAGAAGGGAGCTCTGACCCTCGAAAACTTACACCTTGGAAATTTTGTTGAGCTAAGCTACAAGTGACACCTGACACAGGTTGGACACTTGTCAGCTTCCCTCAAGTTTTGATGGGAAATGTAGGCATCCTGGTCTTGCAGCTGTAATGGAGAGCCAAGCTGTAAAACCAGGATGCCTACATTTCCCATCAAAACTTGAGGGAAGCTGACAAGTGTCCAACCTGTGTAAGGCGTCACTTGTAGCTTGGCTCTGGACTAAAAAATCCGCTTGATGTGTCCTTTTCCTGTGTGTTTTGGGAAATGTTTGCAGCTTATAATGTATAGATACTAGCTCTTCTTTTTATTTTGCTGTGAACTACCTTGTTATTGACCAAAAGGTGATTTATTTTTCTTTTGCCAACTTCCCTTTTGGTGGAATTCCAACTTCTTTCTATGGTTACCAGGTCCCTATACCCTCCCGGTGGGAGAAGGGATCCAATACGTACTGGGCTGGTAACTGTACCCTAGGGTATGGAGTGAACTGCAGAAATAAAGCAGTTCAGTCTTAAATAGAAATACAATCTTCTAAATCCACTGAAGTTAACAGAAGGATGTCATTCTGGTTAGGATTGCACTAAAAATGGCTAAAAAATCATGTTCATCAAAGAGAAGATAGGCATTACAAACAAATTAGATTTTTCAACATATTCTTAAGAAAATAAAATAATTCTAATTCAGTTCAGGTGAAATGCATGAATTTAACCTGTTTAATCAATTTGAATCAATGGAACAGAATTAGCTTGGATTGAAGAGTTTAAGATAAACTGGATTCTTGCTGGGGGGGGGGGTTAAAGCAAAATTTGCTATAACTTCATGAACTAATTGATTTTGATTTGTTTTTCTTCTACTCAAATGATCACATTAAAAACAGCTACTAAAATTTTAAAGAGACAAATAAACTGACAAACTGGGATTCAACCAATGTTCTCCCATTCCTCATAATAGTTTTAATACAAGGATCTTGTCAGTTTGTTACAGCCTTCTAAACAAACTACCTCATAAAAAGATTATGGAGCGTTCAGCTGGATGTAAATAGTTCATCCATAAATCTGATGGACATATTTTAACTATTCCAAGGATGTCCTAGAGTTACTTTGGCAAAATATGATCTCTTCTACTTAATTAATACACAGGTACTAAAGACTTGGTTCATTTTGGAACTTTGCTGTTATTCTGTGCAACATTGTATTTGAAATGCATTTATTGTATTTCCTGCTGGCATCCTTCTATGTTAGCTTTATTTACTGAGAACAGATCTATCTTACTTGTTGTGATGACTGAACAAAGAAACATGACCTAGTTTGATACCATTAATGAGTAAGTAACAGAAATAAAATTATGTTTCAGTATGGAATCTTGTGTGCTTACATATTTTTGCATATGTGTGCAGAAAGCTATAAATAGTTTTTACAAAGAATTCTCAGCACATACCCTGCCTTTCTCTGAGATCTACAAGATCTGTTTGATTTTGAAGATTGGTTATGTTTTGACGTCAGTTTATTTCTTTGACTCTCCTACTCTCCATCTGACCTCTTAGCATTCACTAAACCAGACTACCAAGAGTCACAGAAATGAATGTGATGAATGGAAAATGGCATTTGTCAGTTTCCCATTTGCTTACAGTACCCCAATGAATATGGCCAATGGGTTTTTTTTTTATTAATTTGGAAAACAAATACACTTATTTAGAACCCAGCAGGTTTGAATGAGGGTCTCTTAGGAAGTCAGTTCTAGGTGAAACAAAATAATCTTGTTGGTATTAATAGTCTATCCCTGAGCTAATATTTAAGAGAGAGATAAATCGCTAAGAGAGAAATGTGCCTTTTGCACTACTTCTAAAATAATAGTTTCTTCTTGTTTTTTTATCATTTTTCTGTATTAATGCCTCAGTTTATATTGGCAATTCCAAATTATTAGGTGAACTTAATATTTCTTCTAAAGTAGACTAAATGCTCCTTAATGGTACTTTTAGTTTTACTGTTAAGATGCTGGCAATGTGGCTGTCATATAAGCAGAGTATGCAAATTGGCTGGTTTTGCATCTTTTGTTTGTGTTTAGGAACTGCTGCTCATTAAGCCTAACTGTCTGGCCTCCTTACACTGTTTTTGATGTGTACAGCAAAAATGCAAATTAAGAAAAATGTGAACTCACCATATAATCAGATGTTTCCTCCTGTTTTTTCTTATAGCAAGGGAAAATGAAGTAAAGAAATAATGCATAATTGATTCTATCCAAAAGTCTGCAGGGCTTTGATGCACACATAGAGTTCCCACATAACTGAGTTGCTCCCATTCCATAGAAATGGGGTCATGTCTATGGGGCTATTCTTTGCCGCAGCTCAGTTTTTAATATTTGCCAATGAAGAATTCCAAGTATGAAGGCGTCTTGGTAGATGCCTGTCTCGGAATGGGTTTTTAAATTAAATGTACTAAGTGCAGCACCCAGAGAGTCGAAGGGAAAGGGTTGAAAAAACTGCCTGAAGGGAGAATGATTGACAGGCTGCTCCCCCCTCTGCGATAGGCAAGAGAGAAGGTAACAATTGGTGCTGGCAGAATTGTTGAAGGAGTTGAAGTTTGGAGACTGACAAGGAGGGTTGGACTAGTAACCTTCTGTGTGAGGAAAAAGGAAAAGTTTGTCTTAACTGAAACAGCTTTAGGTTTATGGAAAACTTGTAGTTAAAGTACTTAAGTGTGAAAGCCAGCACTAATTTACACAGACAAGATAGAACTGGGGGGGGGGGGTGTTGTTGGCAGAGGAAGTGGGTAGTGAATGGAGACTCCCCTTCAGCCAAACAATCAGGGTTACATCTTTTGGAGGAGAAGAATAATTCCTGCCCAGTGTCTAAAAAAAGGGGGGGGGATTGGCTCTGAGAAGGATCCTGGGTCTGATGTAAAGGGTAAAGAGTGCTGGGTTGATGTCAAAACACCTAAGCTATAAAGTGAAATCTTAAATTTGGAGACTGGTGCCATGAATGGACAAGACAGCTCTTCCTACACACCTGAAAAATGCCTCAGGTTTGCATAAAAATCAGAAAACTAAAAAAAAAAGCTTTTTTAAAAAAATCCATAATGATAAAAGGAGAGCCTGTATATTTAACCAGATGCCCTAAGTTGTTGTTGCTAGACAATCATTACAGTTTTACCAGTATACCAGACTTGGTTTATGCTAGTAAAAGGCAGGAGATGGTACAGGATCCTTTCCAGGGCTGTTTTGGCATTAGAGGGAGGACTTCTTAGGGCTAGGCCTATAAGCAACCACAGAACAACTTGATACCATATGACTTGCATGACTCAGTAAGGCCTGGCTGCTTGCTACTCTTTAACAGCACCCTCCCCCCCCCTAAGCCAGAGTAGTATAGTGGTTAGAGTTTCAGAGTTTGAATCATCACTTTGCAGTGGGAGCTCACTGGGTGACTTTGATCCAGTCATACACTCCTCTGAGGGTTGTTGTGAGGAAAATATGGAGGTAAGAAGCATGATATAAAATGCTTTGGGTTCCCATTGTGGAGAAAGGCAGTATATAAATGAAGAAAATTAAGAAATATAGATGAAGATTGGGGGTAGATAAAAGGAAAGTTGTTTAGTGGGTTTGAAGGAGAGAAGAATGTAGGGAAAGGTGAGCATATGGGGGCTGCCAAGAGGAGGAAAAGAGAAAATAGTGTAGGGGAGGTGATATAGAGAAAGTGAAATACCCCCTGCAAGTCTTTACAAGTTTCTTGCATGCAATTTGGCCCACCTCAACTGGAACCATGGAACTGGGCCATAGGGGAGAAGCTACTGGGAGATGGGACTAAGGGGGAAAGGTGAAGATGGATGGAAAGGAGAGAAGGAAGCAAGACAAGACGGGGAAGCTATGGGGGTCAAGGAAGAGAAAGAGGACATGTAGGGGAGGGGAAATGAGACCTCCCCGCAAGTCCTTGCAGGTCCCCCACTTGTAAATTATATTGTTTGAGAGTAGGTGTAAACATTTCATTATGAAGCTCACCATCGACTTTCAGACACTAATGATGAAAAAGCAAATATAAGATTGCCTCAGGCTCTTGCTATATTAATAACATCTAATGCCTTTAAAACCACTATTTTTAGAACAACTCCCCAGCAAGTGACTGTGGTGAACTAGGAGTTTAAGATGCCACAAAATCGTATCTCTGGGAGAACACTTTCCCAGAGAGAGGGGTCATAAAACTGTTCTAGTTGCCCGATAAGAGGAGATGGGTTTCCTGCAATAGGAACCATTTGTCCCAACTGTCAAGAGAACAAGATGAATGGCTACTTATGATTATGAAACCTGTGCTGGGCAATAAAGCCAATAGTAGGTACAGCCTCTGCAGCCCAGCATCATTGGAGAGCGACATGCCATAGCCACGAGGGCATCAATTCCAAATCCCAGGATTGAGAAAGGGAAGAGTCTACCCATCAGAAGAAAGGGTTAAAGGATCTGAACATCCTCTTCATGTGTATTTGACCAGGACTAGGAGTGGTGAGGAATAGAGAGGCATTTGCCTACATTTCCTGTGTTCCCAGGAATTTGCACCCATCCCATTGAATTGAGATGTCAAGGTAGTATCTGTTACAGGGCCGACAGCAGCACAAAGTGAGGTGGGGCTGCTGCCAGGGCCTGTGGCTGCTGGTGGGGCCCCCTGCTGCTGATGACCCTCATGCATCTCTTCTGATGCCTGACTCACACCGCTTTCACTGCCTGCTTGTGAATGCTTTGTCTTCTCAGCTTCCAGCTGCATATGCTGCTTTGTGCTTCTGGAGAAGGGCATGAGCGTGGTACACAAAGCATGAGCATTCCTGCAAGCCATGACAGTGATACTCCTAGCTGCACCCACCACCCAGCACCATCAAGGAAAAGGCAGTCAGGTAGTGTCAGGCAGCTGTGCCCGCAGGTGCTAGGAGAGCTTGCAAGGGGGCAAAAGAAGGATGCACAGGCAGGTGGGGGCATGTGGGTGTGATGGCAAGGAGAGCCAGTAATAGGCATGGGGGAGCAGAGCACTCTCAGTTGAGGGTCCCCCCAAACCCAGATCTGTAACTCTCAAGTTAGCCTAGCTAGAATGTTTTATAATCTATTCATAAATATCTTTATCTTTGAAGAAAGCAGACTGTATCAAAGTTCTCCCTACATCTCTAGGTGTTCACTCTTGCTCACACTCACTCCTGGCTGGGTTTGGAGGAAACAGGAGGGAGGGGGAATGGGAAACTGTGGGCACCACTACTCCATATGTACTCATAACTCACTGGTGTCCAAATTTTGTGGTTGCAGAAACTGAAGGACAGTGGTCCAAAGGGGGAGAAGTGCAAATTGCCTCTCCAGACATGTGCATGCATACATATATCCCCTGGGCAGCTGTAACGCTGCCAATGTTCCTCCATTATAGAAATGAACAGGATTACACCTGCTGGCCATACCCCAACTGCTGCATATTCAGAATGTCATTTGCGTAGAAATCTCATCATTTCTATTTGAATAGGCATGCAAGTGCTGTACATGTCATTTGTATTCTCCACTCTTTCAGAGTCATGCATACGGACCAGTGAACATTCATATGTATGCATGCTAATAACACAAGGTTATTGGTGTGGGTCCAATAGGCACAACTCAGTCCCTTCCCTTATGTATTCATTTCTACAAAGAAACATGTTTCTGCAGGGCTTTAGTGTAGCTTTGAACAACTACTGCTGTGCTAATAGTTATACAGCCAATAGTTAACTTATGAAATTCAAAATAAAAGATATTTGCTGAGAGTAACACACACAGGACTCTATTTTCTCAGGGTAGCATTGGAATATTCCTATAGTTTCTTCATAAAAGAATCCATTTTCTCTCGGTAGGCTTTATTATGATACCATTATTCCATTGAAAATATTGAATTTGTTTTCCTATATATATATATATACTTAACAAAAAAAAGAGTTCCTTCTTTTCTGTCTAAGAACGATTTGGAACCTTTTCATCTTAGTATTGTTACGTTTGCTTGTCCTCAATGTCTCAGGTATGTAGGACTAAGAGTATTTAATGCTTTGCCTTTGTAAAAGCCATCTCTGATTTTTTTTTTTTTTGGAATATGCTGGAGAGTAATATCCACCACAAAGGTCATGACTTTAGAAGATGCGTGAAGCAAAGTGAGTGGCACAAAACAGTAGGTAGCGAAGCATTGTACAATTCAGTGAACAACAAGGTCAATTACTTCATATCTACTTGTGGTTCAGCACAGCTGGAGTGAAGAAAATCATAATGCCTGACTGGCATTTCTGCCGCAGTTTAATGGAGAATAATCATGGAGCTTAAATCATCGGCTTACAAAAAATACGTATATACCATTTTTGCTGGGCAAACACAGAAAGGCAAAACATATTCTTAGTCAAAAATGAATAGAAAAAAGACCCCGAGGTAGAGATGTGCGTTGATTTTACAATGTCTTGGAATACTAATTTTTCTTCAGATATTATTGTCAAAGAAGCTGGCCCATGGGTTATGCAAAAGCACTTTCCATCCAAATGATGCTGGTGGGGGAAATTCCGCAGGGATTTGTATAGTCTACCAGCAAGACTGTATTCTTTAATCCTTCACATGGTTATGCACCAATTCAACGTATATATGCTCTGAAGGAATGACCTGCCTGTGTGTTGACTGATGACCTGTGGAACGAGAGTGGGCATGACTGTTCTGGCCCAATCCCCACCTCTGTTCAATCATTGAGTCATCTGCATGGTACAAATGCATAGAGGAAAGGTCTACATGAACACTCCTTCCATATGGTCAACAACGTTCAGAAAGCACAGTCACAGATCACAGGGACGGAGCGTACATGGCTTTGTACCATGCAGACAACTTGGCAATCATGTGGAGGTGGGACCAGCATGCTTGTGCCCACTCTACTTCCATGTGCAGTCAGGCAACATGCAGATAAGTCATATGTACAAGGCCTCATTGTGAAGTGAATGTGTAATCATGTTATGGTATGCTACCATTACAAGCTGGAGGCCTTCAAAGAATTGTGGAATAGACAACACCCTCCCCCCAGCACCATTTTCAATTCTCTAACTCCCTCTGGAGCATTTCAGTCCTCATCCATTTTTTTCTTTTTAAAAATCATGTTTCTTACCTGTTTCAAATCATCCTCAGAGTGATTTGAAACAGGGTACCCAAGGTGGGAACCTAAGGTGGTGAATATTAAAACATGTCAAACATTAAAACATTTAAAACCACAATAAAATACAAATATACAAAAATATTTAAAACAAAACACATAAAAACACAAGCAGGAAGAAAGGCCAATAAGAGTTTGTGAAGAAACACCAAACCAGGGCTTTTTTTTCTGGGAAAAGAGGTGGTGGAACTCAGGGGCACCATATGTAAGTGCGCTCCCAGGAACATGCTATGATGTCACTTCCCAGAAGTGACATCACTTCCCAGAAGTGGCATCATCGCGCAGGGCGCAGCCACCCCCCCAGGAGTGTGGGGAGGTGAGCAGGCGATTCGGGCCTGCTAGCCTCCCTGCCCCTTACCTGGCAGCAATGTTCCCTCTAAGTGGTACAATGTTGTGAGCCAGAAATCTACTTTGTGAGCAGAAATCTACTTTGAGAGTACAGAGAAATCTGACTGTGTATCAACATACAATAAAATGAAAATCAACAAAGAAGTGGGAAAGAAAGGGGTTTTAGCTCGAAGCAATGTCTTTGTATTTCATTTCCTCTGTGCATATTGTGTTTCTTTTAGATGACTTTTGCCCTCTCCCTCTCCGGACATGATCACATATACAATTAAATACTTCCAATCATATTTTATTCACACACAACCAATTGCTAAAATTTTGTACTGTGTACTGGTGGTGGATATTATATTAAAAGTTAGAGGCAGTAGGACTAGAGAGAATTGTTTGATTCATTGTTAAGTATTCCACAAACTCACAGTCCACTCAAAAGATTCTACCAATACAGAACAGACACTGTTAACTGGATTCTAGTTGTTTACACCACAGGGAAGGTTTTGCATAAATTATTTTTTTTTGGAGGGAGAGTAATTTAAACTTTACCCCCCACTCCCGATTTGAGCCACTACACGTGGCCCTGCTTGGACTGACACAGAAACAATGGAGGGGGGACATGGCACAAAGGGAAGCTTCTTTGGTCTGTTTATATACAGAGTGGCACTAATAAGCATTTGGCTTACATCAATGGACTACCTAGCTTAGTGTTCTATTGACTGGCACAGGTGGTTTTGAGATCAATGCCTCTGTCCATGCCCACATCCAACTCCAACATCTCTAAGAAGGAAGGGTTTATTTTAGCAGCAACTATAAATATACTGTCCATAGTAAAAAAAATCATTATGCAGCAACGAGTTCCAAAGTTCAACTGCAGATTGTGATCCACTTGAAACTTGCCACTTGTTTTATGAGCGCTGATTCTGGTGTAGTCAAGTGTCAGAAACAGCACACCCATCACAAATACACATACATTCATGCACCTATCAATTCCAATCTAATTTCAGAAAGGATTATGCAGTGTCACATATAGAAGCTGTTACCTGCAAAGACTGAAGACATTTCCAGAAAACAGCCCTATCCACTCACCCACAGGTTTTCTCTCAGAAGTGTCCCATAAGGCAAACAAAATGATTGTGCATGTCAGTCTCTAGCAAGAGGCAACAGAGCAACTCTTTTAAAGCAAGAAACAGTTTTTTAGCCACAGGTTTTTTTTTAATGAAGACAAAAAGTTCAAGCAAATGTTGAACCATCAGTACATCTCAAACCACAAATTATAAGCAACCAGAAAAACACCTTGGTTCTAGAATACCTGAGCAGCAAAATTAAACCATCTCCTTTAATTGATGAGTAGCTCTCTCCACCTCTTGAAGGGGGATGTATTAAAAAGAATGACAAGATTGTCCATTGTAAATAATGGGAGAGGCTTGAAGGCCCATTGGAAATAATGGGAACCAGGAATGCCAATTTACTTGTATGGGCTCTATTGAAATACATTACAGCAAAAAAAAAAGTTTCAAAGAAAATGTGGAATGGATTTTACAGAAAGGTCTGTGGGCCCAGATAGATTATTCAGGGACTGGAATGACAGGCCTCAGAGTGGAATAACAACCCTTGGGAGTATCAGAAAGGCTCTGAGGCTAGAATAACAGACCCCTGAGGGGAATGACAGCCCTGGGAGTAGAAGTGCTCTGGGATTGGAATGACAGGCCCCTGAGTGAAATGACAGCCCCAGGGGGTAGCAGAAGAAGTCTGGGTCTGAAATGACAGACCCCTGAATGGAATGACAGACCCTGGGAGTAGAAGCAGCACTCTGGGACTGGAACGACAGGCCCTGAGTGGAATGACAGCCTCTGGGACGCTTCCCATACAAGGAAACTTTGCCAAATCATTGACATACTAAGCCTAGTGCTCTCGCTGCTTCAACCAGCCTTAAAAGCAAGTCCTTCCAAAAATGGTGGTGGGGGGGGGAATGATTTTTACACAGTCTTGTAAGGGGGTGGGGAGAAGGGGGAGAGGAAGTGTTCTGGAGGAAGCCCCTTTACCTGAACAACCAGCTGCTCAAGGAAAAATGCACCTCTCGGCTTGGATCAAGAAGAGCACTGAAGAGAACTGCAGCAAGTGTGAATGGGGCTTGCTGGTGCCAAATCGAGGCATTTGCATCTTGGAAGCCTAACAACAGCCCCCTTCCCAGTACTGCCATGTGGTCTCTTTGAGCTCTTCAGGACAGGAAGAGAAGGGGTAGCTGTGTATGATGCAAGCACCCACTTTTTTCTTATGCTAATGAAGTCTTGGGGCTCTTCTAGTTTCAAGAACATTTTCACCTACACATTCTTCCACTGCGGAGGTGCAAGTTTTAAAAACAGCTTGCAAAATGTGGATATACGGCTGTGTGCACAAGGCCAAAGGCTCTAAGTAAATTTGCTTGCAATATTCCTGCAAAATATTTATGCATTTAAACGTTAACACACACCCCTCCAGCTGGCCTGTGGGGATTGCAAAGTACCCCTACAACCTGGGGCAGGCGAGCAGGAAGGAAGGAAGGCAAGGGGGACTCACCTCTAAATGATGCAGACTTGCAGAACTGCTGAACGCTAAAGAGGCGCTGGGGCTCCAGGAGGAAAGGGAATCTGGTGGGCGGGGTCACCAGACATGTGACCTCTTTACAGAGGTTCTGGAACTGCGTTCTGGAGCATTCACCCTCAAAAAAAGCCCTGCACCAACCCAAAGAAAAAAGTCTTGATTAGCTGGCAGAAAATGATAGAAGGAGACACATGACTCTTGGCAGGGAATTCCAGAGTTTCAGTGCTGTGACCACAAGTGACGCCTGACACAGGTTGGACACTTGCCAGCTTCCCTCAAGTTTTGATGGGAAATGTAGGCAGCTTGGCGGAATGTTGGACAAGTGACTGTTGAAAAGTCCATTGGACAGCAGTCAGAGAGTCAAGCTGCAAGCCCAGGATGCCTACATTTCCCATCAAAACTTGAGGGAAGCTGACTAGTGTCCAACCTGTGTCAGGCGTCACTTGTGGTCCCACTCTCAGAAGATCTTTCTTGGGTTGCCACCCATCAAGCATCAAATGGTGGGGGCACCTGAAGTAGAGCCTCTGAAGATGACTTGAAGAGGTTGGGTAGGTTCATGTGGGAGCAGGCGGTTCTTAAAGTATGCTGTCCCCTAACTGTATAGGGCTTTGAAAGTCAATACCAGGCCTTGAAATGGGCCCAGAAGCAAACTGGGAGGCAATTAGATGGAACAAGACTGGAGTGATATGGTCGCTGTGACTCACTCCAGCCAACAGTTTGGCTGCAGTATTCTTTATGAACGGAAGCTTCTGGACAGTCTTCAAGGGCAGCCCCACATAGAGTGCATTGCAGTCTCGGTGTCACCAGGGTACACATCACAGTGGCAAGATCTTGGCTGTCATCACACGGCCATAAATTTAGAGCCAAACTAGCACCATCTCCCACTAAATGCTCACCTTATTCTGGTTCTGTTGCAATTTCGCCATTCTCTCCATATCACGTTTTATGACTCTTTATGTTGTCCTCATCTGCTTCCATGTGAATGCCCTGGAGCGACTGTGAACGTTTTGCAATGCCAAAGCACTCACTTCCCCGATCATAGGTCCCACCTAACACTGATTCTCCTGCCCCACACTCCCACAAGCCCCAGCGTGACCCACAATTAAGCCTCATAGTATTTTTTTTAAAAGGTAAGCCTTATAGCGCTATTGCGATATTCTGCCATGCAAGAACAACTGAAGCAGTTTACACCAATTTAGTACACTGACATTTCCTCTAAAATTTTAGTGCCAAGTAGCTGTGGGTTCTCTGCTTTGCTGCCCCCCCCCCATTTTAAATATATATATATATCAATGTTGGCCCAGCACAACATTGGTATAATGGAAGTGCGATATAGTGCAATTATGCAGATTTTTTTTAAAGAAAAGGAGGGGCGGGATTTTTTGGCCCTGTTTCCAGAGGCACTTTGACACTTTGGCACTGTTTCCAGAGGCATCAAATTGCACTTTTCCCTGTTAATGTGACAGGCTGGAAGCGCAAGCAGTCATCAAAAGATGGGAAAATCCGTTCTGATAACGATAACAGAGGAAACGATTTCTAGCTCAAAACTGATGAAATAAGGGGCCGTGTGACGACGGCCCTTTTTTACCCAAGGGCCAAAGCTAGTGAAAAGTGCCTGGCCACTGCTGCCATCTCTTGTCCAATAGAAGACTCAGATCCTGCTACACCCTCAAGCTATGATACTCAGAGATGTATGTGGGGTGACTAGTACTGCTGCTTTCATCATCTGGTAAATTTATTATTCAAAAAGTATAAACTTTGAAAATTCTATTCATACTTATGATAGGTTTAAGGACTCTCCTTGTGAGGTTTATTAACTGTCCCGACCTCAGATAAATTGTATGAAAAATACCCAAATTACAGCAGTTGAAAAAGGTTTCTTTGGGCAAGATCACAATAGAGTGCAATAGAGTGCCTGGACCCACTGTTGTCACCACTGTCGGTTTCATGAGCAGCCCTTGTAGGGCCACTTGGACCAGCTTTCCTTCAGCCATTTTAAGACCCAATCCAGCATTGAAATACACTTTTACATACCTCAGCAACAAGTGTAGAAATTGTCTAGGCAGGCAGATATTCAATAGGTGAAGATTTCCCATTCATTTACTTGGTTGGTATATAGATGTTCATTGTGGAAATAATGAGTTAGAAGGGTAATATAAAATACTTCCAAGATCTTCAACAGGTGCAGGGTTTAAATGGTTGTAAAATGTGCACTTAAATTTTATGGTAAATGTACTGGCTAAGTGCTGTAATAAAGAATACTACTACCAGGTGCAGGGTTTCCCCCACATATATGTTCCTATACATGCATATAATATACACATAGATAAAAACATACATATACAAATATACTGATCTGTTCATATACTCATGTAATGATCCTATTTTGGTTTTGGCAATAGAGATGGCACAAACAGCAATACGAACAACAAAAAGCCACAAACAGCCCAATCTACTGTTTGCGAACAAGCTACTCGTGAGGCCCCATTCTAAACAAACAGGTGGTTGTTGCAAGCCCGTTCATTGCTGTCCATTGCTGTTTGTCAAGCCAGACAGTCTGGCACCTGCGATCAATTCTCTTGGCAACTTAAGCAGGGATTGTCTGAACTCTGTCTGAAGTCCTGCTGTTGCCCTGGAAACCCCAATCTAAGAACAATTTAGCTTGATAGGCAGGTCTTCCTTCCAAGTGTGGACCGGAGCTCCAAATTTGTTACAAGCGGGAAAGACCAGGGGGGAGGGGCAGCTCTGGCTTTCAGGGAGAGATAGCTGCTGTTAGAGAGACAGGGTAAGTACATCGGAGCTTGAATTTTCTTTGTGTGTGATGGGATAGGGATCTACCCCTTCAGGTTCCAGGGCTGCTGCCAGGCTCTGGGGACAAGATATTATTTATTATTGGTACCTTTCCTGCTGCATGCTCAGGTAGGGTTTCTGGGAGTGGTGCAGTAGGGATCTTGATGGCTGGAAGAGAGCCTGCTGGCCCCTACGAACAATGAACATGTTCGTGACAGGATCATGTTCGTCAGTGTTCATTGTTTGTTGTTCGTGGATGACAACGAACACCATGTTTGGGGGTTTTTTTCTGTTCGTGCCTGTGTCTATTTGGGAATCATGAAGATTTATAGTGCAATACTAAGTGTGGTTCAGTTAGTTTTCTTTTGAAAAATCATGGACATTCTTGGGTTAAATACCCTCTCCAGTGCTCTTACACATTCATGCATGCACCAGAGCAAGGCCTTCTATCTCACCTCTGAAAATGGTGTGAGGAAGGAGCAGACTTTTGAAGAATATTTAAATTAAAAGGCAATTTGTAACTGGTGCTAAAATAAATAAATAATCAAAAATTTAAATAGTAGCACAAGGTAGTGTCTTTTACTTCATTTTCCAGGTATTTTTCATGGCAGTTTTACAGCAGCCTTGGGACACGGTGAGCTAGCAAGAGACAGGTTGCTTTCTGTTGTAACCAGTTTGTTATTTGCTGGAGACCCCAAAAAGACAAGCTTACATAAGTGTTGTTAGAATTTGTATCATCTAGATTTTTACTCAGATCTTTCAGATAGAAACAGAAAACAGCAAGAGTCCAGTAGCACCTATAAGATTAACAAAATTTGTGGTAGGGTATGAACTTTCATGAACCATAGCTCACTTCTTCAGATGCCTCTTCAGATACATCTGAAGAAGTGAGCTTGTTAGTCTTATAGGTGCTGCTGGACTCTTGCTCTTTTCTACTGCTACAGAGAGACTAACACGGCTACCCATCTTGATCCAGATAGAAATGTTAATTTGAAAAGCTTAGATAAATGTGAAAAGTCTTGTTTTTGTCCTGTTGTTCTCTCTCCGTGACCCTGAATTCTTGTTCCTGCAGTAGTTGATATACCATGTCTGCAGGAAACATGGTATTAGGTGCCCAATCTCTCCACTTTTCAGAATTACCATGCCTTTGCAGTACCAGCTGTCAGCAGGGCTGGATCTAGGGTTGCCGGTGCCTGGGGCAACCCTAGTCCAGCCTCGCATGTGGTGACATCATCACACGGGGCGCCGGGGGCAGCATGCGGGGCTGGGAAGCCGCCCGTGCCATTTGCTTCTCCGCAGGCGAATGGTGTGGGCGGCCTCTCAGCCCCCCGCACTGCCTTTCGCCTGCCCCGCAGGACAGGGAGCGGCTGGCTTGCCACGAGCCCCATGTCCTGCAGGGCAGGCAAAAGGCAGCACGGGGGGCTGCAAGGCCGCCCGTGCCATGCGCCTGCCCCGCAGGACAGGGGGCGGCTGGCTGCCCCCTCTCCTGCGGGACAAGCGAATGACATGGGCGACCGTGCTGCCCTTTGCCTGCCCTGCAGGACAGGGTGTGTGTGGCAAGCCGGCCACCCCCTGTCCCGCGGGGCAGGCGAAAGGCAGCGTGGGGGGCTACGAGGCTGCCCGTGCTGCCGCCTGCGTGCTCTGGCAGTTGGCAGCTGCTCCCGGCGCCTCCTCCCTGGCAGCGCCGGGGGCAGACTACCCCCCTGCCCCCCCTCGATCCGGCCCTGGCTGTCAGAACTTGTGTCAAGGGACGTGGGAGTGGTGGTCTGGTAGCATTTGTATCTGTTGATCTAAATGTTGATATACAGACCTTGGAAGGTGGGTCTCAGGACTATATTCAGGTTATATTGATCCAAGGCTAACATAGTGCCTCTCTCCTTTGCATTAATGTCTCCAATCCACTCTATCTCTTAAAAACCCTGAGCACTGAAAACTTTGGGGACCTTCTGTCCATAACCCTTGATAGTCTAGCCCTTTGATTTCCCAACTCTCACCTCATGCTATATGGTAGGTCTCCAGATGCCAGTCTCCAGATGGTGGCTGGAAATCTCCCAGAATTACAACTGATCTCCTGGTGACAAAGATCAGTTCCCCTAGAGAAAATGCTTGATTTGTAGGGTAGACTCTATGGTATTATACCATTCTGAGCCCCCCCCTCCCTAAACCCCATCCTCTCCAGGCTCCACCCCCCAAATCTCCAGGAATTTCCCGATGTGGACCTGGCAACCCTACTATATGGAGATATCAACACCTGCCTTTTTTCTGATTTATCAACCCAGAATAATAACTAGGCTGCTGAACAAGCCTGCTTCCTGGACCAGGCATCACAAGACACAGTTTTAAACGAGCCAGGCCTAAGATTATTAGAACTGCTATCACTCCATTGTTGTAAGGATAATAATAACACACTTGGTAAACAGTTCTGAGTGGGCATTGAGTTGTCCTGAAGGGCAGTATATAAATCAAATGTTGTTGTTATTATTATTTAACTTCTCCCAAGTTTCAAAGCATGCTCTCAGACATTCTAGACAGTCGTTACACACAAATACCAATTGATGCCCATTTCTATATTTGTGGAGCTTCAGTTCCCAAATATCTTTCCCATTTTCTTTTCTTATGCCTTTTGTATACGGAGCCCAGAAATAAATTTCTTGGGGAAATCTTTAAAAAACATTAATTCTTCCTCTGTGGTGGAAAAATTAAACCTCCTTCTTTCCGACCTGGATCTACACATCTCTTATATAGCAGCAGTTTGCCCTGGCAGCTAAGATCAATGGCTTCCCTGTGTAATCTGATGAAATTCATAAGCATAAACACAATTTCAATAGGAAAGAAGAGACTTTAAGAATGAACAGAGCATGGCTTCCAGCCCTGCAAAACACCAGGCTAACAAAATACTCCACATCCCACAATAGTCCTGCAGAGAAGATTAGCATATCCATATTAGCACCAATCCATATGCAAAAGAACCTCCTCAGGATACAGTGACGCCTCCCTCCATTAGCATTCCACACCCTGGGAAACTCCTACAGGATGACTCAGCCCAAACCCACTTTCCTGAGTAGATATAAATTACCTGCCAACATCTTCTCTACACTGTGACACTGAGAGATCTCTGTCTTTTGGTGCTACACCTCTGAAGATGCCAGCCACAGCTGCTGGCGAAACGTCAGGAACTACAATGCCAAGACCACAGCTATACAGCCTGGAAAATCCACAACAACCATCGTTCTCCAGCCGTGAAAGCCTTCGACAATATATCATCCATTGCTGTTTGTCAAGCCAGTCAGGCACCTGCAATCAATTCGCTTGGCAACTTAGGCAGGGATTGTCTGAACTCTGTCTGAACTCCTGCTGTTGCCCTGGAAACCCTAATATAAGCCCAATTTAGCTTGACAGGCAGGCCTTCCTTTCAAGTGTGGAGCTCCAAATTTGTTACAAGGGAGCAAAGAGCAGGGGGGAGGGGGGGCTCCCAGCTCTGACAGTTTGCAGACAGTGGAGAGGGAGAAAGACAGTTGCTGTTGGCATTTTGATAGAGAGAGAGCATTGAAGCTTGAATTTTCTTTGTGTGTGGAGGGATAGGGATCTACCCCTTCAAGTTCCAGGGCTGCTGCCAGGCTCTGAGCCAAGCTATTATTTATTATTGGTACCTTTCCTGCTGCCTGCTCAGGTCAGGTTTCAGGGAGTGGTGCAGTAGGGATCTTGACTTGGATGATGGCTGGAGGAGAGCCTGCTGGCCCCCACAAACAGCCAACCATGAGCATGTTTGTGAACAGGGCCATGCTCATTGTTGTTCGTGAGTCCCTGTTCGTGGATGGCAACAAACAACAAATATCATGTTCTTTTTTTTCTGCTCGTGCCCATCTCTACTCCCAAGCTACTGATGGGTGGGAAGCTGATATTGTTGATTTGTGTTCTTTTACATATTTTAATGCAATTTATATGTATAATGCTGATGTAAGGTAAAATGTAAAGGTGCTAGCATCGATTCATTACTGACATATGGGGTTGTATTGCATCACAACGTTTTCTTGGCAGACTTTTTGATATGGAGTGGTTTGCTATTGCCTTCCCCAGTCATCTACACTTTACCCCCATGAAACTGGGTAACCTCGGAAGGATGGAAGGCTGAGTCAACCTTGAATTATGTGAACCCAGCTTCCGCCAGGATCAAACTCAAGTCGTGAACAGAGCTTGGGCTGCAGTACTGCAGCTTACCACTCTGCGCCATGGGGGCTTCTTTGATAATGCTGATGTAATGATGCAAAAAACCTTAAAACTTATATTTAGATATTTGAAAATCTTTTATAGATACCTATGTATAGATTTGCCAATAGTGTTTTTGTAGCCAGCACAGTTTTCATATTTCCCCCCTTTCCTCTCTTGTTTGCTTTTTATTTTTTTTACTGTTTTTGCACTAATAAATAAAATTGAGAGAGCCAGTTTGGTGTAGTGGTTAAGAGCAGCAGGACTGTAATCTGGAGAACTGGGTTTGATTTCCCACTCCTCCACTTGTACCCAGCTGGGTGACCTTGGGCCACTCACTCAGCTCTCTGGAACTCTCTCATCCCCACTCACCTCACAGCCCCAATCACAGGGTGATTGTTGTGGGAATAATAATAACATACTTTGTAAACCACTCTGAGTGAGTGTTAAGTTCTCCTGAAAAGCAGTATATAAATTGAATGTTGTTGTTGTTATTATTTAGAAAGTATGACAAAATTTTTGTTAGAAGGATGTCAGGGCTTGCGGCGGCCACCACTGGGCGGGGCGCCGGTATGCCCGGCCGTGATGTCAAAGGGGTGTCAGGGATGCTACAGGACCCTGCTCTGTGGAAGGAGGTGCGGTATACCTCACCCAGACTCCCTCTCAGTCCACTCACTGGCCTGCTCAACCTGCTCCACTTATCCCTCTTGATCCCCGCCATCTCCTCCTCCATCAACTTTCCTCCTCACCTCTGCTCTCACTCTCACTCCATCACTCCTACTCAACCCACCCGGAATGCTCTCCTGAGCCAGCCTTTATAGGGCTTCCTCTCCCTGCCTCTGCCCTTCCTTCCAGGCACCTTCCCTCGCCTGATGCGGCCCAGCTGTGCCTGCCCTCAGGTATTCCTCTCCTTTCACTAATCCCTCCTGGCCTTCCTTGCCTCTCCAGCAAGGTGGGGTCAAATGCAAACAATCCCCAGCTGAGGCTTTCCCCATGTGTGTCTCCTTTCCCTTTCCTTCCCTCCTCCCTTGGTCTTTCTTGCAGGGTGGGGCTGACAGGGCCTTTCCAAGTGATGCGCCTTGGCCATCTCTGCCTCTGTTCATGAGGTGCTGCCCCAGCCAGCATTGGAGCTGCCTGTCCATTGGGGCTGGGTGTGGCTGCGCTTCCCTGGTCTTGCTCGAGAGGTGCCACCCTGGCTGGTGTCTGAGCTGTCTGCCCATTGTGGTGGGGGGTGGCTGCCCTTCCCCGGCTGGCTTCCCCCCTGGCCCCTCTCCTTCCACACTTGTGGCTGGCTGTACTCCCCTTTCGGGAGCCTGTGGACGCCCTGAACCTCTGGCTGTGGTGCTGTGACTGCTCCACTCCATACAACTACCTGTTGCTGCTGTGGGGCAGTCTCCTCCCGGGGGTCTCCCATCCTCTTCTCCAGGTAAGTCCAGGGGCTGGGCTGCGGACCCCAGACAAAGGAAACAGAAAAAGTGCAGAAATAAAGAACCTTGAGAATTGATTCATAGAAAGTAGAAGCACAATCAAATGGGGAATTTTTTAAAAAAATTATTTTTATTAGATTTTTATAATGGGGAAAGGGATTACAACAAACAAGAACAAAGATTTCAATAGTAGATTCGTGCACAAGTTATATATCCATCAATCCATAAATACAGGAAGCCACTACATAACCAGTTAACGCCCCTTATACCTTCAAGCTTCCCTTTTAATCTCTCCAATCATTATTTAATTTCTATGCTTTTTTATTCACTTACTCTATTTCTTATTACCTTTCTAACAATTCTTTCTTTTGTATATATTATGCATAAATCCCATTTCCAATCCCCTGCATTTTAGCCATTAATCATTCCAGGAGTAGAAGATAGAAATAGAAAGGTAGAAGATATGAGCAGTAAGATACACGATCCTTATTATATATCACTATAAAAAAGAAACATCTTTATACCAGTTTTCCCTCATTCTTTCATCTATTTTATCCAAGCCATCAAAACTTGTATATTTAAATTTTCATAATAGTGAGGCTGGGAACACCAAATAGGTATTTGGCTTAAACACTAAATTATATTCTAGAAAGTGTAGCTCTTTCATCTGTTTTATCCAAGCCATCTAAGCTTATATGTTTGGATTTTCATAATAGTGAGGCTGGGAAGGACAGATAAGTATTTAGCTTAAACACTAATTTATATTCTAGAGATAATATCTAAGGTCTAGGAGTAATTGAAGAACTCCAGAGACCCAATTGCCACATTTTCACTAGTCCTTTAAAAGTGAATATACAATATCTAACGTTATAAAATATCTAAACTTTCAGTAAGTCTGTGTTACATATCATTAAACATAGAGAGGTAACCTAAATCATAATCTATGTTTCTCCTTCTTTCTCTCTTTCAAAATAACAGTAGTAAAACCAGAAGACTCTACAGCTTCATCAATCCCCCTCTCTCCTATCCCTTCAGAGCACATAAACAGTATTACAGGTTAGATAGAACAGATAGACAAAGAGGTTTAAACCTATACGATTGGATCATAATCTGGATTTCATTCTCATTTTTTCTTCTTTCTTCCTGTAAAATGATACATCAAGTCCTTTTCCCATCTGCATCCCCAAAGGCGGCTTTTCTTGTCTTCTGACCAATTCTGGAGGGGGTCAGTAAAAACGCTATTTCTCTGCTTATTTTTCTTCATTAAGATACGTTGCATACTTTTTTCCTCATTCAGAAATGGTACACTGGGTTTCTTCTTCATAGGTCTGCTTTGTTGCCCCTCCCCTCTCTTGCTTGTGCCTTGTATCTTCACAGAGACGTACTGGTATATCCCTCCATTTTGTAGACTGGACTTTTCCTCATTCGGCTCTAATTTTTTTTTTCAGCTAGGTCTGTCCCTTTAGAGATTTCTTCTGCATTATTATCTTTTATAGTGTCTTTATCCACTTCGACTCCAAATATCTCATCTGCTTTAGTTAGTAATTCAGTCATCAATTTAGCAATTTGTTGCAAGTTGGAAAATATTTCTTCCAGGAAAGCCATTTCAAAGTTATTTATAGATGTTGTGTCCAAATTCTCATCAAAGTAGTGAAAAGCTTCGCTTTTACTGTTTTTGTTTTCAAAGATGTATTGTTTTCCAGCCCTCTGCTGGGAGAGTTTTCTTTGCAATCACTCTTATGTGTCTAACTCCCTCCTCCCAGCGTTCGCCCAAGGCAGCCGCCTCATAATCAAGCTGATTAGCCCTCTTAAAATCATAAAACATTCTTCTTACCTGGTGGGAAGTCTTGTAGGGTCACTTTGTTCGGTCTTCCAGTTGCGTTTGTTTGTCTTACCAGGAATCTGCTTTATTTTCACTTTAGTTTATTTTTGCTTGTTGGACTTTCGGCTTTTGCAGCTTCGTAGCCATATTGGCTTCTCCCTTGGTCCTTGCTTTCCGAACTGGCATGGGGGCTTCCCGGGGGTTGCCAGTCCCCTTGAGCTCCTCCACCTTGTTCCAGCCTGCCCCCCTCTCCATGGGGAGGACTTGGGGGCCCGAATTCTCGAGTCCCAAGGAACCAGGGAGATCACGGCAGAGAGCTCGTAACTCAACTGTTATGCCTTCACTGCTCCATCCTGGAAGTCAATCAAATGGGGGATTTTTAATGAAAGCAACTGGGACAAGGAATCTGAAATCATTCCTAAACTGAACTCAGGTATTCTAAAGTGATTTGCAGTGAAATTCTACGCAGAGTTACTCCAGTCTAAGCCCATTGATTTACTCTGCTTAGGATTTTACTGTCAATTATATTTCAGAAATATAGTGAAGCTGAATTTTTTAGTGAATGGACTAAGAATTTACCCCCAGATAATAAATATTTCAAGAGGTTGGCTGGAAGTGAAGCTCAGGATGTGGTGCTTTGAGGTTTAGACTAAACCAGGAAATCAAGCTCACGGCATGGTCCTGGCTTTTTTGCTAGTAGTAAACGTACTGTTTCCTATTTTAGGGATGCTACAATAATTATCCACTGAATTTGCTATTCAGATGTAATGATGAGACTAGGCTTGAAAGTGTGCATATAGCTGAACCAGCAGCCACACTGAGGCTGGACAATTTGTGCACCATTGATGCTTCACACTGAAAATCTGGCAGAAATTTACATTTTACTCAATTGTGTAAGTTAGCAATAGCTGGTAGCATGATGGGAACTAATTGAAGTAAATGGAAGTACAAATATCCCTCAGAGAGGCTGTTAAACAGTAGCTGAGACTATCACAGGTATGTTTCCTTGTAGACATCAAACACAGACTAATGCAGAAAGCATGCCTGAGTAGACATACTAATGGTCATATCCTGTCACAATATTTTACTTAAAGGGACCAAAACACCATCTATCGTTATAACATTGTCAGTTCAGTCGCTGTTCTCTTTGCGATAGTTGCCTGGAGAGGAGATGATTGACTGCCTCAAGGAAGTGATTCTGATGCAAAGTGTAATGGACATAGGAAAATAAAAAAGAGCAAGTCTAATTATATCTGCTTGCAGCTGCTGAGATCATTAGTGTCAGCAAACATTGTTTATCTCATTCTGTCTTCCAAAACAAGCCAGGCTCCTGACAAGCTCTCCTTGGGCAATGCCTCCCCCTCCCCCTTTGCAACCAGAAAAGACCTCATAACAAATGATCTTCTGACACAAGACTAGAAAACTCCCAATAAATGTTTTTCTTTGCATTTAAAAAATTCGATTAAAAGAATTGTTGGACAGTAGATGGTAACAAAGAGGAAAGAAAAAGAGAAAATGCATAGGTTTTAGTGCAGCACGTAGGCTGTGGAAATGAAACTAAAAATGGCTATCTTGGGAAATGTTCACTAGCTTCTACAAGCAGCTTCCTTCATAGCTATGGAATGTTGGTTTTGGTTCATGAAAATTCCCTTGTCAAGCCAACCCCACCTGGGTGTATTGCCAGATCACAATTTAATCTTATTGTCATCCTGATCCAAAGCAGTGGCATGGATGTATCTGCCTGCAACTCAGATGTTACACTTTTGCAGGGCTGCTGAAACCTAATGACTAGCAATATTGCAGTATCAGAACACTCACTGGTGCGTAGGAATCTTTTTCTTTATAGACGTCAAAGGGTATGAAGTGTGAGAAATTATGTCATATGTTCCTAATTTAGCTTTCCTTGGGCAATGTGTATCTGATAAGTGAAGTGCAAGTAACACTTATTTATCTTTTCTTCTGCACAAGCAGCAACAACCTTCCAGCATTAGAATTATTACACAAATCTGCACATTACAACATGAAAGTAAAGCTATTTATTATCTTGTATAGAAAGCCATTCTCCAGTGTGAGATTTGAGTGCCACTGGGCAAGACTGATATCTCCCTCGGGTACCTTTTTTCAGTGTATACAGCATGGCTTGCAATGTACATCATCGGTATTTTCTCAGTGGAAAATTTAAAAGCAAGATCAGTGGAATTCTAGCACATTGCTTTTAACTGTTAAAGAAACACCTGTTTTTCATGATGATCCTGAAACTTAGAGCCTATTAACTACATTCCACTGCAGTGGTTTGCTTGGTGATAATACATGATTGGGTTATCCATTCGAATGACATAATTGCTTAACTATATTGATGACAGCATTCCTGGATCAGCATGCATTTTTAAGATCTGCTGTAGCCATGTTCAGTGTAAGAAGCACATTTATTTCCATAACATGAAATAAGGCAAGAATATATTCTAAAATTTCCTTTTGATAACTGCATCTCTAGCATGTGATCAGAGACTAGCTATAAACCAGAAAGGTCAGAAAAGGGAAAAAAATGTATGAGACTATATAAAAGGTTCAATTGCTTCCTATTAATTTAGAATGTATATAGGATAATTGTGAGTATATACCATGTATTTGAAGGAATGTGAAAAAATAATGTTGCAGCAATATTTTTAAGCTACTGATTTTTGAAAGCTGTTCAAATTATAAACCACAGCTTTGAAAAATAGCATAACCATTAGTTATCAGCGAGTTGATAATCAAATAAACAGTCACTGCTAACAAGTGCCTTCCTATACATTTTTCATTATCCTGAGGCAATGAGTTCCATAGGCTCCTTATGTAGTGTGTGAAATGGTCCTTTCTTTTGTGTAAAATGGTAGTTGGTGCCTACTTGGTGTCGTCCAGCAGTTCATAGAATCATAGAATCATAGAGTTGGAAGGGACCATACAGACCATCTAGTCCAACCCCCCTGCCCAGTGCAGGATCAGCCTAAAGCATCTCTGACAAGTATTCATCCAGCCTCTTCTTGAAAACTGCCAGTGAAGGGGAGCTCACCACCTCCCTAGGCAGCTGATTCCACTTTTGAACTACTCTGACGGTGAAAAAGTTTTTCCTAATATCCAGTCGGTACCTTTGTGCATGTAGTTTTAGCCCATTGCTTCGCGTCCTACCCTCTGCTGCCAACTGGAACAGCTCTTTGCCCTCCTCCAAATGACAGCCTTTCAAATATTTAAAGAGAGCAATCATGTCCCCCCTCAACCTCCTCTTCTCCAAACTAAACATTCCCAAGGCCCTCAGCCTTTCCTCGTAGGGCTCAGTCTCCAGACCCCTGATCATTCTTGTCGCTCTCCTCTGCACCCTCTCAATTTTGGCCACATCCTTTTTGAAGTGAGGCCTCCAGAACTGCACACAATACTCCAGGTGTGGCCTGACCAAGGCAGTATAGAGAGGGGCTATGACCTCCTGCGATTTCGAAGCTATGGCCCCTTTGATACAACACAGGATTGAATTAGCTTTTTTTGCCACTGCATCACACTGACTGCTCATATTTAGTTTACAGTCCACTCTTACCCCAAGATCCCTTTCACATATACTACTGCCCAGAAGTGTATCCCCCATCCAGTATTTGTGCTTCTCATTTTTGTGGCCTAGATGTAATACTGTGCACTTACCTATGTTAAATTGCATCCTATTCACAGCTGCCCACTTCTCCAGAGTATTCAAGTCTTGTTGAATTTTAATTCTATCTTCTTCGGTGTTTGCTACCCCTCCCAATTTGGTATCATCAGCAAATTTAATGAGCAGCCCTTCCACTCCTTCATCCAGATCATTGATAAAAATATTGAAAAGTACCGGGCCCAAAACCGAGCCCTGCGACACTGTTCTGAAATGGTTATTTATTTATTTTAATTTTTAATTACATTATTTATAGTTTACCTTTCTCACCAGATTTTACTATAGAGTTTCCAGTGATTTCTGGAGCTATCCACTCCAAGTTGGGCTCAGAAGGGAAATATCGGCAAGAGGCCTATTTTTTATTTTTCTTCCTCCCCTGCTCAGTGCATCAGTGGGCAACAAAGACAATTACTGGGAGACAGCTTGCCATAAGTGGGCTCATGGTAAGCCTAAATAATGCAACATAGAATGTATGTTGTAAAAATCTGGAACCAAGCAGAAACCTGAAACAAAGTATTAATATGAAGAGGTAAACATTCTTAGAGAATGTGTTCAGAATGTCCTTGTTCTGAATGTCAAGAAGAACACGGTTTCCAAGCTTTGGCTTCTTTGGCAGACTCTGTCTGGAATTTTTATTTTTATGCTCTCATGGTTCTCTTTAATGTTGCATCTTCCTCTATGTTATTGTTCATTAAGAGGGACATCTACTTTGTATGCAGAAGGCCCCAGATTCAGTCCCTGTTATTTCCAGTTAAAGGCTCAGGAAGTAAATTATGTGGAAGAATACTGCCAGAGACACTGAAGAGCCAGTCTCAGGCAGAGTAGACAATACTGACCTGGATGGACAAGCCAGTGTGACTGAATTAGATATGGTCCCATTCTCCCAAAGTCTGTGCCCCCCACCCTTGGGTAGATTTTTCTTGCATCATCCCTAGTCATGCCTTCGTGGGGGAAAGTGAGGAGCAGGCCTCAGTACCAAAATGGGGCTTCATGGTAATCCCTCCCTTAGTGGAAGAAAATCAATCGAAGCCACAAAGTAGCGGATAAGAAACATTACTAGGGCTTGCTTAAAAGTAAATGTGTTTAGGATTAGAGGCTACATCATTATGTAAGAAGAAGTTTGTTTGCCGTATGGACTAAATACAAGAAATATATGGAAGAGACTATACCAATGTGGATTATCCCTGCGGAAGTAGTAAATCCAAGAACAGAATATGCAGGGGAAGACTGGTTGATATATAAAGAAATTCTTGAGATAAAACAGAATAATTATATGCTTAAAGGTAATGATGAATTGCCATTCCAATATGGATGGTTTCAATATATGCAGATAAAGGATTTGTATGAGAAAGACAAGAGGAAAAATGGTTTTAGACTACAAAATGCTGAGATTGAGAATTGTTTGCTTCAGGGAGGGAAGAAAATGATTTCTAAAATATATAAGATACTATTGAAATGGTTCACGGAGGAGGAGGTTGTTAAAGTTCAGATGGTTAAATGGGCAATAAACTGTAATAGGGAAATTCCAATGGAAGCTTGGGAAAAGGTATGGAAAAATGTAGTTAAAATTTCAGCATGTACCACGGTACGTGAAAATGTTTATAAAATGATGTATAGATGGTATTTAACACCGAAGAAGTTGGCCAATGGTAATAGTCAGATGTCTGATAAATGTTGGAAATGTAAACAGCATGAAGGTTCATTCTATCATATGTGGTGGACTTGCGATAAGGCAAAACAGTTCTGGGGGGATATAGTTAAGGTTATGTCGGATATTTTACAAAGGAATATAAATAAAACCCCAGAATTGTTGTTATTATGCATGAACCTAGAGGACTTTGATAAAATGGACAGAGTTATGGTATTTTATATGATTATGGCGGCCAGAATGTGTTATGTACAGTTGTGGAAAACTCAGGAGATACCATCTATGGAGGATTGGATTTTGAAAGTTCTGAATATGGCCGAAATGGACAAGTTAACAAGGAAATTGAAAGAACAAGAAGAACTGGAATATACATTAAGCTGGGAAAAATTTAAGAAATATGTGGAGAAAAAGTGGGACATGAAGGGGAAATTGTGGTCTTTGGATAGTTGTTAAGGGGAGATAGAAACTTATTTAAGGTTAAAAGGGGGTATATTATTATATTTTAATGGTATAGTATAGAGTTAGAGAGTTACAGTATTGTAGTAGTATAAATTTAAGAGTAAGATAGTATAACTATTTGGGAAAGTATAAGATTGAATAACAAGATTGTATGGGTAATAGTAAGTATATATGATATTTTCGGGATGTAATAGAAGTAATAGATTTATAATACAGATAATAGGGAGTTAAGGAATAGTATATTTTATATATATATATGAACTTATTATATGGTTATATAATTTTCATACTCTTAGATAAGTATTATATTATGATAGTTAATATAAGTAAATAGACTAGATATATATGATATATATTATTATAGATTTTAGGATATGATATATTCTTTAGATTAAGTTGGGGATGGAAAACTGTTGGGAGTCACCAGAAAAAGGCGGGGGGAAGGATGGGGAAAATGTAATGGGGTGGAAAATGGTAATGGCTTGTATGTTTATATTTGTTAACCCATCCAATAAATTTTTTTTAAAAAAAGGATTAGAGGCTAGGGGACTAAGTTGTATACCAGGAAGTCTGCTGTTCAAATATTGCTTCTACCACCAATAGGGTTGCCAGATGTCCAGTTTTGCTGAACAGTCCAGGTTTTTTTTTATCAGGAAAGTGGTTAAAATACTGAATATATAAATTTCTGGTATTTTTTTGCCTGAGGGAGGAGTGGCTGGCTGCAGGCATATCTGTGCCACCTGGTCTTCCTGTGCCAGTGCCAGCAGGCCTTCCTGTGCCACCTCTGTCTCCTCCTCTCTGCTGGAGGCACTCCCAGGGAAGCAGCCACCTGCCCACCCTGCTCGCTAGGGCACCTGTGTGGCACCACTCAGAAATGGCTGGCTAGCTGCCAGGCTCCTGCGTACACTTCCTGGAAGTGGTTGGCTGGCCACCCAGGTGCCTGTGTGTGCTGCCTAGGAGTGGCTGGCCAGCAGCCCTCCCCAGAAGTGGGGTGGCGTGATGACATCACTCTGGTAATGATGTCATCACATTGGGGGAGAAGTGCATGCTCTTTGCAAGAGCACTCCTGTTTTTTAAGAGGTGAGTGCCTCCTCCCTCCCCCTTAGAATTCAGTATTTTTCCAGACCCCATTTGGCATCCCTAGCCACCAGGGCCGGCGCCAGAGGTTCTGGCGCCTGCGGCGGCGTGGAGGAGTGTGCAGCGGAGCTGGCGTGGCTGCCCCATGCCGCCACTGCCACATGCCCCAGGTGAGCGCAGAAGCTGCGAGCCGCTGCTGGGGCGGTGCGCGGAGGCTGTTCCGTGCGCCACCCCAGGAGCAGCTCAAGGCTTCTGCGCCTGGCTGGGGTGGAGGAGCGCGCAGCGGAGCTGCTGCAGCCAGCCAGCCCCATGCTTCCGCCGCTGCTGCCACGTGCCCCAGCCGGGCGCAGAAGCTGCGAGCCGCTGCTGGAGCAGTGCACAGAGTCTGCGCTCGGCTGGGGTGTGTGGTGGCGGCGGCGGAAGCATGGGGCTGGCTGGCTGCAGCAGCAGCTGCAGCTAGCCACGCCAGCTCTGCTGCGCGCTCCTCTGCCCCCGACACCCCCTCCTGCGCCCCCCAGTGCCCTCACGCCCAAGGCCAGTGCGTACCTGGCCTCAATGGGCACGCCGGGCTGCTAGCCATTAACTCCTTTGATAGCCTTTGGATAGTCATTATTCTCTATGCTGCTTTTGTAGTTGAGAATAATACAACCATCCAGACAGCTAGTGTTCTGTAGTGTTTAGTGTATCAGAATAGGATCTGGGAGACCCAAGTATAAATGATGTAAAATATATCAATGATCTGTGGACTTCTGAATGAAACTTTCCCACCTCCTCCTCTTGATTTTTTGATGCAGCTAATTGAATCCCCAGCAATCTTGTTTTTGAGGTATGTGGACTCTCCAGAACAGCATGTGTAAGCATAGTGAGGCTCTGAAGAGTGTGTGGGTGGGTGGGTGGGGTGGGGTGGGGTGGGGGGCGGGAATCAATGGAAACCACTACTCCTTTTTCCATAAATGGAAATGCCATTCTTCTGGGGGCCCTGTGTGATTGGATATGATGCTGATGTTATCCTACAGAAATACTCAGATGTTTAAGGTAAACTACAGAGCCATTATTGTAAGAAATACTTAAATGCTAAATAGTTTTAGGCAGGTAGCTGTGTTGGTGTGCAGTCAAACAACAAGATCCAAGTCCAATAGCATCTGGACCCAGATCTTGCTCTATAAATGCTAAATATTACCTCAGCTCAATTCAAGCGTAATCCTGGGCCACAGGATCTCTCTGTTTGATGGTAACCCGAATATTTGAGCCTTCCTAGGAAATTTTAGCCTGGTAAACCAGTACATTGTTAGGGCCACAGGATCTCTCTGTTTGATGGTAACCCGAATATTTGAGCCTTCCTAGGAAATTTTAGCCTGGTAAACCAGTACATTGTTAAGAAATGAGTGTGCTTCAAGGCTATCCACCTCAAGGTGACAGTAAACTGCCTGAAGAGCAGTGAATACAGGCTAATAACTGAACTTAATCTTGACAGTACGGAAGTGCTACTGGTGACCCATGACTTAACGTATCACCTGTTCTACAGGGTTGCATATCCCTTGAAGAAACAGATCTACAGAATTGTAGTTGAAGGTGCTCAAGGCCTACTGCTGGATAAGTAGGTGGCAGCTATGGCCTTTTACCAACTTCAACTCATTCACCAGCGGTGGCCACTCCTGGATATGGTCACTGTGGTCACTGTGGTGTTTGCCCTGATTACATCTAGATTAGATTATTACAATACACTCTACTTGGGGCCACCCTTGCAAAGTGTTCAGAAACTTCATATTTGGTGCAGAATACTGCAGCCAGGATATTGATTGGAGTGGGTCATAGGGACCATATGACTCCAGTCTTCCTCATCTATACTGGCTATCAGTCTATTTCTGGGCACAATTAAAGGTGCTGGTGCTGATCTTTAAAGCTCCTATATGGTTTGGGAACAATATACTTAAAGGCCTGCCTACTTCTGGTCAAATCTACCCAGATGCTGTGGTCATCTTCTGAGGCCCTGCTTCATATGTGTCTGAGATTAGGTGGGTAGTAATATGAGATAAAGGTCGTAGCTAGAGATGGGCATGAACAGCAATACGAACAAAAAAAAAGCCACAGACAGCCCAATCTGCTGTTCAAGAACAATGAACAGGTGGTCGTTGCAAGCCTTGTTCATTGGTTGCTGTTCGTCAAGCCAGACAGTCTGGCACCTGCAATCAATTCCTTTGGCAACTTAGGCAGGGAGTGTCTGAACTCTATCCGAACTCCTGCTGTTGCCCTGGAAACTCCAATCTAAGACCAATTTAGCTTGATAGGCAGGTCTTCCTTTCACGTGTGGAGCTCCAAATTTGTTACAACAAGGGAGCAAAGAGGAGGGGAGAGGGGGGCTCCCAGCTCTGGTTTTGCAGACAGTGGAGAGACAGTTGCTGTTGGCATTTTGATAGAGAGAGCGCATTGGAGCTTGAATTCTCTTTGTGTGTGGTGGGATAGGGCTCTACCCCTTCAAGTTTCAGGGCTGCTGCCAGGCTCTGGACCAAGCTATTATTTATTATTGGTACCTTTCCTGCTGCTTGCTCAGGTAAAGTTTCTGGGAGTGGTGCAGTAGGGATCTTGACTTGGATGATGGCTGGAGGAGAGCCTGCTGGCCCCCATGAACAGCCAACCACGAACATGTTCATGAACAGGGCCATGTTCGTGGTTGTTCATGAGTCCCTGTTCGTGGATGGCAATGAACAACGAACATCATGTTCAGTGTTTTTTTTCTGTTCATGGCCATCTCTAGTCGTGGCACCTAAACACTGGAACTCTCTCCTCAGGGAGACTCATCTCCACTTTTATTGCTATTTTCCACTGGCAAGTGAAGGCTCCCCCCCCCATTTAGCATTCCCTCATTAATTCCTCCTTTCTACCTAATGTTTTAAATGTTGATTCTTTTGCTTTTTGTATATATTTTACCTCTAGTTTTATTTTTTAAAATATTGTTTTGATGATTTTTAAGATGTGGTTGTATGATGTATGTTTTAATTTGTTAGACACCTTGTTGGCCTGTATGAGGGCAAAAAGGCAGAACATAGAGTTTGTTAAATATAGTAGCATTTAGGAGAACTGGCTATAATACTGAGACAGGATGTTCTTCTGTTCCTCTCACTGTGCTTTTAGGCCTTCTAATTGTCTATGACCAAAATTCTCTACTACTTGATAGACATACTAAACTGATGCAATAAATATCAAAAATGACCCCAGAAACAAATATGTCTGTGATCTTACTGTGGACTGACTTTGATTTACAATACTGTATTAATTTTATTTGTAGTGGAACTTCTTTCAGTTATATGAGGGTTCGATTTACACTATCAGTTAATGTGACTAAACATACAGTTTTCTGCCTGATAAATTTTTGTTCTCTTTGTTACCAATTTCTGAGTTAAATTCAGGCATGCACAATGTTTTATTGGACTTGTATTAGTCTTACTTAGCTCAGAAATCAAGGCAAATGTTAGTACATAGAACAGGTAATAAAAGTAAATAAGTCCCAGGAAAGACTGTTCATGCAATAGCTGCAATCTGTCATGCAAAAAACCCATCCCACTGTAAGATAATCTGCCCTTGGAAAGGTCATATTTGTTGCTCTCCTTATCTGAGGGATATGCAAGACAAATGGGGGGAAATGTAACTCTGCTTAGGATAGAACTGCTAGTAACACATGCTTTGCAAATAAGGTTCAGGAATGGGATAGGTACTATTGATCTCTGCCTGATTATTTACCAACTGATTCAACAGAGTATTAAGTGCCCCACCAACGCCATGTTTGCAGCATTTGTGGCTCTAACTGCTGCCTTTGACTCAGTAGACGATACCCGATTGTGGGCAAAACTAGCAGGTACTAACATCGAGAAATGCCTCTTGTTCCTGATTTGAGAATTACATTCCAATATGTCTGCCTAGAGTTAAGGTAGGCCCTACAGGCTCTTTAACAGAGGAGAAAATAAGTTCAGAATTATATAATGCTTTATGTAAGTTTGAAAAAAAATGCATTGGAAGGAAGAAACCATCTCAGAATCTGAACTAGTTGAAAAGGATGAGAAGGGAAAGGGACATTTCACATTAATTATCTATTTTTTTCTGGTTAATTTGAGCCCTTGGAAACAAACTGTTCCTGGGCTTTTAAATTTATTTGACATTAATAAATAACAAAGTTACTTTCTAATTAAGAAATCATCATCTTCAATGCAGTAGAATTAAGTGGACCTGTTTGGTAATTGAGGGTCCCATCAAACTGACAAATTGCATGTTATTAAATTAAAGACAGTCAAAATGATCAGACATCTCTAAGATTATAATAGGCAGCAACTGACATTGATGACAGAACATATTTCATTAATAAGGCTTTGCTTGGTACCTTGTTAGTTACTCTGTGCCTGAAAATTCTCTCCGAGATGGAAACAGGGTTATGATGTCAGTCAAACCAGCCAATAAATCAAATCCATCCTGTAATCCTGCCTTTAACTGTGTTGAAGTTTATGGCTTGAGCTTGCAGGCAGATTTATATCTGAGTTCAATATTACAAGTTCTTATGATGATTGGTGTCTCTTTTCTGCTCTTTCAAACCTTATGTTTTTTCATAAAAGAGAAAACAAATTTATTCATATCATGTTTCCTATTTCCACAGGGTTCATGTGGTTTGATAGATTGGGACATTTCAACACACAGCTTGAATTCACCACATCTTTCTTTTCCTCTCAGCTTCTATCCATGGGACCAAGAGAGGGAATGAAGTAGTCAGGAAGGTCTCATTCTCCCCAGGTGGGGGGAGATCAGGAGAAAGTTGAGCTTGGCTCCTGCCCCCAAAGCAAGCACAGCTACCAGCCTCTTTCTGATTCTGCATCCCCATGGTACACTAAATGAAACTGAATAGTTTTGACTTCTTAATGGAATTTACTAAGGACTTCATGCATGTGGTGCGCCCAGTAGCACATAGAGGAAGCCAGACTGACTGTTGTTAATGTATGTGCATTCCAATCAATATTATTTGTGCACACAGAAATCAGTAATACTCACAGAGAGACAGTCAAGCTAACTGGCCACTAAGGTCAAGGAAGAATTTGCAGATAAGCACTACAAATAACGTGAAAATGCCCAGTCATAAAAAGAACAGAACCAGAGGTGTATAGTACACTGCTTTTTTTGGGTTCTGTTTGCAAATTTTCATTCCATTTTTCTTACTATTTTTCTTGTTTTTAAATAAAACATAATTATAGCTAAATCAAAAAGCGTCCAGTAGCACCTTTAAGACTAACCAATTTTATTGTAGCATAAGCTTTCATGAATCACAGTTCTCTTCATCAGATGCATGTAGGGCCAAAAGAAACTGGTCAGATATAGAGGAGGGGAGGGGAGGGCGGAGTAGATGCAAACAACTCCTTCTGATATGGAGATCAGTTTGATTCTGTAAAGGTTCAGAGGAGTTAGCCGTGTTAGTCTGTAGTAGCAAAATCAAAAAGAGTCCAGTAGCACCTCCAAGACCAACCAATTCCACTGCAGCACAAGCCTTCAAGAATCACAGCTCTCCCCGCCAGATGCTTCTGACGAAGAGAACTGTGATCCTCGAAAGCCCACACCAGGTGCCACTGGACTCCCCTTGATCTTGCTTCTGTAAAGGAAATCAGTTACCTGTGATAATGAGATAACTGTTCATAGTCCCTATTCAGTCCCAGCTTGACAGAGTCAAATTTACATATGAATTCCAATTCAGCAGCTTCCCATTGGATTTTGTTTTTGAAAGGTTTCTCTTGAACTACAGTGACCTTTAAGTCTTTGATGGAATGTCCTGGTAGATTGAGTGTTCTCCCACTGGTTTCTGGACGTTGCCATTTCTAATGTCAGATTTGTGTCCATTTATTCTTTTGCGTAGAGGTTGGCTGGTTTGTCCAATGTACAGAGCAGAAGGACATTGTTGGCACATGAGGGCATATATCACATTGGAGGAAGAGCAGCTGTAAGAGCCAGAGACAGTGTAGTTGATGCCATTGGGTCCTGTAATTGTATTCCCTGGGTAGATATAAGGGCAGAGCTGGCATCTGGGTCTGTTGCAGGGCCTGGTACCTGTGCTGGAGACTCTGCTAGGCCCTGTGCAAACAAGAGAAACTGTGTGAATATTTAATGGAAATCTCTCGAATAAATGTCTATGCATTGCAAGTTACACAGTAAGATGAAGGGCCTCTCTACACAAGACATCTTACATGGGGATGCTCAAGTGAAACACTTGTTCTCCCATTGTGGATACACATGCATTGCTAGGAAGACAGAGTACACTTGAATATAAGACCACACAGAAAGTAAGTCACTTGAGCATCCCCATGTCTTCCTTAGAGAGGATCAAAGTCACCATTCAGTAACGTAAACAATCTCAATTTCTGTGTGCACTTCAATCATACAGCACCCAGCAGCCCTTAACCAACAAGTCCTTCCTGCCAAATTTCTGTCTAATAGGTGACAGTATCCCTGTTTTATAGGCAATTAAAATTTTCACATGCAAAGCAGGCAGCAGCAGACATTTGGCAATTGAAGAAAGAATATTGGCACAAATAATATATAACAGTAAACAGAGAGATCATCATGATGAGACCATCTGTTTGTATATAAAGTGTGGAATAGGATCAATTAAAGAAAAAGGGATCTTGCATAAGAGGAGTGCAAAATCCAAAACCCTCCTGAATCTTCTCTTCTTCAGAAGAGCAAATCCCTGCATCTTTACCTGGTACCTGAACAGTTTTCTCCATGCCAGGCTCCAGTACCTGAAGTGAGCCAATCTGAGGAAAATGGATTAACATCGGAAGTGGGCAGCATTTAGCTCCCTTATTTGCATACTCTAAACACTGACCTGGATAGCCTAGGAGAGCCTGATCTTGTCAGATCTCAGAAACTAAGCAGGGTCAGCCTTGATCAGTAATTGTATGGGAGCCCTTCAACGAAGACCAGGGTTACAGAGCCAGGCAATGGCAAACCACCTCTGTTAGTCTCTAGCCATGAAAACCCCACCAGGGTTTGACTTGAGGGCAGGATTTCATTTTTCAATGAAAAATGAGAGCTGCCCACCACTGTTCTTAAACTGCTGCTGTGTTCAACTGTACTATTGCACTATTTGTTATTAACTTATTGCCGCCATCAAGAGAGTGCTGTTATTTTTATATTTTTGTATGATGCTTTTAAATGTTTTATATGGAATGTTTTAAATGTTCTTAATGCTGTTATCTGCCCTGAGCCTGCTCATGGGGAGGAAAGAATACAAATATGATAAAATAAAAAATAAAATAAAAAAATCATGCATAAAAAATGAGCCCCTTTCTGGCTATTCAACCACTGTTGCACGTCTGTACAGTGAAGAACTGTGTGCCTATTCCTCTACCAAGCAACACATGCTGGTGAGGACATGGCTCCCCTTGGCATCCAGTCACTGATCAATCATGCTCTCTTTCTATAGGATCAGCCACCATAGTACTGACTGAATACAATCAATTTTATTCTTGTGAACATGTTTGTAAAAAGGAGTGTGGATCTTTAGGAGAAACTCAAAACAATTAGCAATGGCAAAAAATCCCACAGCTTTTCTCCTGACAGGGAAGGGGAATAATGTTGCTCAGTGCAAGATAGTCTGGTGTTGCATTACGATGTCTTACTCTGTTGTTTTTCTGATAGCCTTTGGGCTGCTAACACATGCCATTCCTGAGTTCTTTTGCTGTTTCTAAAAATTAGTATTCCCCTGCTATTATTGGTTCTATTCCAGCAAGAGGAACCTAGCCAGAAAATGACTAGTGCTGTACTCTTTTGCAAACAGCATTTTCCTCATATAAAACATGCATGCAAGTTATAATCTATTTTGGATGAGGCAAGAAGGGGTTTCAGGGTCCCAAATCTATTATAAAATGTCTTCATGGCAGACTGTACAGTAAAATATGCAGCAGAATCAAACCCTTGAAGGATTTTCAGCTGGTTTTCAGCATTTATTGCTGCAAGCAATTGGTTGAGATTATATTTTGAAATCCCTCAGCCTCAAGGAAATTTTAGGTATGGAGTTATCAGGACAGCGCAGTGAAGACAAATATAATATGTTTTTGTTAATCAAAACAACAAGGGGTACATTTTGCTTGTGAATATTTGTCTAATTCTTCAGAGCCATAACATGTAGTTTCATATTGTTGCAAAAGGGGTTTTGTTCATTCCTCAGCTCAGCTAAATGTACTTTGGGCAATATCAGCTTTTTAAAAAAAAATCAATAGCAAATGTACCATTTGAAGGACTCACTTGATATATAGCTTAAAAATCCATCTCAGGTTTTCATCAGTCGAGCATAGCTACATAATGACTATCTGTTATATCAGGATTTACCAGCCAAGATAATTACATCCAGGAGAGATAGGTAAAGAAAGTAAATTGATAAACTATGGATGACCATTATCTCCTTTTTTCCCTTCCACCATCCGAGTCTTAGAAAATCGCAACACATTTAGTTTAAATTATCTATGGTCTGATTTTTTTCTTACTTTTCAGATTTGCTACTCCAACTGGCAGTTTCACAGGAGACACTTTAGCAGAAGTTTGAACAACAGCAAAACATTTTCATCTTTAACAGCTTTAAATTCTCCATTCACATGAGCGCTGAATAGATTTAAAATAGGAAACTGAATTTCTAGAATTCTAGAGTTGAAAGGTATGAAGTGGGTGAACTTCTTGATATCTAGCTATCATACTTTTTACCCTTCCCTCCAAGCAGAGGAGGTACCAGACCATAGCTCAGTGATATCTTCTGCATGCTCGAATCTTCTGCATGCTCACTTTGCATGCAGAAGATTCGAGAATCAGACTGCAGCATCTTTGATTAAATGAGCTCAGGTAGCTGATGGGCAAGCTCTTTCTCTGAGAGCCTGGCAAGCTATCACCTACCAGAGTAGATAATTCTGAGCTAGACAGACCAATGGTCTCACTTGGTATAAGGCAGCATCATATTCCGAAGGAGATCAAGATGGCATACATAAGATTCATTCTTTTTTTATGAATTAGGAACATGCATACCTAGCTCATTCCTTTGTGGCTGATCTATGTAACACATATCTCAGTGTGCCCGAGTTTCATAAGCAGAGGAAAGGTGCACATGAGGTAGAAAATATGGTAATGGGAACTCTTCTGCTATGACTAGTTTTTCCTCATGGTATTTAGTTATTTCCATGGAAATAGAGACGTAAAACTGTTACATCAGATGCCATCTCTCTCTCTCTCTCTCTCACACACACACACACAAACACACACACACACACACACACACCCTTCAACGAATTCTCTATTCCCCGAAGAACCCTGACAGCGACTATTTATTTAGGAGTTGAGGAAATTAAGAACGCAGTATCCAATTCACAAGGCCATCTGGATAAATACCCATGGATTTTTGTTCTACATTTTCTTATGTTCATTAACTATTGGTATAGTTCTGAAAATATTTTTGTTGAAGAAAACATTTGGTGTAATTGGACTGCATACAATTTGTATGTGAGGGAGACTCTCATTTTAAATTAATCAAGCAAACCCAAACAACCCTGTGAATGCTGATGTTTTGCGGGTAAAGAAAGATTAAGTTTTCATTTGGGTCTTCAGTAAAACATGGAGCAAGCAGCAGCAGACTTAATTAACGATGGATATTTATAGAGTACTACTCAGTGGAACAATACTGAAACTGTGAGTTACTATATGTTTGTTTAAAAATAGTGTTCACAAAAGAGTTTATCAGGGAGCACTGGGGCAAAATCAGCAAAAAGCAGTCATTTACACAGCCCCAAACTAGTTTTCTTGGTAAACTGCCAATTATTCTTAGGAGTAATGGGGGCAAAGCACAAATGGGGAGGGGGCAAATTTTAGGATATGAATTTCTCTGGTTTGAAAAATATCATCCCATTGCAGATCAGGCAAAGACACTTCAAATTCAGTTTTGGCTTGAAATTGGTACTGTTTTCAGTTGTCACCCCTGGTAGCAAAGCCTACTGTGAGGGATGGGGGCTGTGGCTCAGTGGTAAAGCATCAGGTTTGCATGCAGTCCCAGGTTCAATCTCCATTTCCAGTTAAAGAAATCGAGTAGGAGGTATGTGAAAGACCTTTACCAAAGAACCTACAGCTACTGCCAGTCAGACCAGATAATACTAAATTTGATAGACCAATAGTATGATTCAGTGTAAGGCAGCTTCATGTGTCTACATCTTGCTGCTCCTGTTACAGGGAGGAAAAAACTCTTTCTGTTTAGCAGGGAGAAAGAACATAAAGTGGAAGAGAGGGCTCACAAGGAATATAAGAGGCCGTGCTGGACAAGTAGAAATGGTGCTCCCAATGATGCCATTGAAAGCCTCACAGTGAGAATGAAATATGCCCTCTCCTCAGTGTGAAAGTAGAGGGGAGCAACAAATCCCATGTTCCTTTTGATGTTCCCTTTTGTCTGCAAATCAGGAAAGGGTACTCACACAGGTACCTGCTCATAGGTTCACACAGCAAAGATGGGTGTGTTCAAAATAACACCCATTTATTCGCAAGAAAACACAGGGATGGGAGCAGCTGGCTTCAGGACAAGGGAGTTCATGCAGTCTGCACCTCTAACTAATAAATGGAACTAAGAAGCAGGGACTCTACCTCATGAGACTAAACCAACACACACAAATATCAGAGGGGGAATAGACTATTCTGTTGTAAGGTATACGATGAATACACCATACTCCCCAGCAGGAAATTATTCTCCTGAATATGCTTAAGAACGGCATTTTCAAATAAGGACAAGCTATGAAAAGCCCTCACCATTCATTAGCAATCTCTCCCAGTGAATGCCACTGATTCCATCTCCTTTCTAAAATGTAAGTACTTGTGGGAGAGGGAGTACTTGGAGAAAGGATGGGAAAACTTGGGGTGTGCCTAATCCACACTCTGTTTTGGTTCTTTCTCTTTTGAATACTTAAAAAGGACTTGACTTTTTGTAGGACTCTTTTAGGAAAAGCTTGCAAAAATGAATGGAATTGATGCAAGTTGGGCTGTCAGCCTTCAGTTGGTAGCTGGCGATCTCCCAGAATTACAACTGATCTCCTGGCAACAGAGACCAGTTCCCCTGGAGAAAATGGCTGCTCTGAAGGGTGAACTCTATGGCATTATACCCCACTGAGGCCCCTCCCCAAACCCCGCCCCTGCAGGCTCCACCTCCAAAATCTGGAATTTCACAATTTGGACCTGGCAACCCTAGATGCGAGCTAAAATGAGTTTGCTCATCACTACTTAGAACAGTTGGGGGACCACATTTTCCCCATAAATGTAAAATTGGTTTTTGTTTGTTTGTTTTGTTTGTTTCAGATGTTTCACAAACTGACAATTATGCACTATATAGAATATTTGTTTCAATCTTTTTTGTTAGATATGTTTAGTTCTTAAAAATGACTACTTCTAAAGAATAAGATTTTCTTGCAAGACTCGAAAGGGTAAATAAAATGCTGAAAATAATGATTCTGGGGAGGAGATATCTGATGGGGTGGTTTTATTTGCCCATTATATATCATTTTCACTGTCAGTGGCACTAGGAAACCTTTCAAGAGTGTTTTACATTTTAAAAAGTTGTGTGATGCATGGAACTAGATTGGATCCCATTGAAATCTTTCGACCTAAGTAGAGTTTAACTATGAAGTCAGGTTGTGCTCTGGAGAGAAACACAGAATGTAGGAAACAACTCAGCTATGTTGAACAATCCTCATGAGGATTGCATTTCAGCAGATGGCTCATGTAATTACTTTGGCAGTTGGTCCTTTTGCTAGAAAACACAGTGAATATTACTGAAGACAACACAGACCTTGGTAGCAGAACACTGATAAGGCCCCTAAATTTATAAGCCATTTGTCTTGTCGAGAATTTCTGGGGTAGTGTTAGGAAGTGCATTGATACTTTCTGCAACATCTTAAGTTTGCTCTGCCTAAAATTTGAATGCAGTCAAATATAAATTATGTCTGAAGTCATACAATTGTCAAGTAGACTGATGGTTTTAAAATGTCTTTGTGCACGGCTTAAGCTATGGTATGTGCTGGCTCAAGGATGCCCTAAGCATTGCAAAAAAGTCAGTTTACTGAAAGCTAAATGTCTAACCCAGTTTTGAGAATTTCTAAAACACAACAAAATGGATACCCTTCATTTTAATATCGCAGTAACATGCAGGCTACTTTAATAGAAACTCTGTCCTTGTGAATGTAGCAGATGGTGTGATTGTTTGACATGATGTTCTGACATGTCAAAGTCAGTCCAAGGTTGGGAGATGAATCTGACAGGCACAATTTCTTTCTTGACAAATATTATAAAAAGAACATCATGTACTCTAATTGGTGTGAGGAAACTCATGGCAAGCAAGGTCTTTTCTTGACATTGATAGGAATTTATAACCAGAAATATATAGAACAGTTAAGAAAAAAATACATGCTCGGGATATGTTCTCAACTGAACTTCCTTAACCAGGTAAAGTAATGTTAGTGATCAAAAATAACAAGCAATGAATGCAGTGTGCGTCTTACTATTACAAATACTTTCTATAGCTTAATATTTTAGCCCCAAATTCTGGAGAATTTTAAACTACCAAATTGCGGATGTTGGGGAGGTTAAAGGCTTGCAAAAAATTACAGATGTCACATAAAGTCTGGTTGATCTTATTGGTCAGATTTTGCATTATAGCCTGTGATTGCTGGTGCTACATCTCCCATTTCTTCCAAGTCTGTCATTTCCAGAGTAAAACACTTCGTAATTTTCTAAAATGTCTTAATCCAGTCCACTTTAGTTCACTTGCATCCAGGATCACAATATTTACATGTTCATTTTTTTTTGTTTTATGTGGACATGCAAAGAAGCACAAAGTTATTGGAGAAAGATACCTGAAGAGATGCAGAAGATTCTCAAACTTAGGTTTGAGCTGACTCTGAAAAATATGCTATTAAATATTTTACTAAATAATGTTACAAAAGAACAGGGAGACCTTTTTCGGTATAAGGTGACAGCTATATGCAGCAAAATGGAAAACAGATTCATGCCCTGACATGCCTGTGTGGATAGACAAGATGTACGAATATGCATCAATGGCTAAATTAACTTCCTTATGTACACAATAGAACAATATCGGAATTCTGGAAAAAATGGAAAGATTTCTTTGATTATTTAGGTTAAGACTAAGAAAAATTAAGGTGATTATATTATAGAGATAAAATATAGAAGAGATGACTGATTAAAAATCACTGACATTAAAGATTTGGTATAAGCAATTAACGAGAGGGGAAGAGAGCTATTATATATCTAGTTGTGCTGTTATATACTTTGAATATATTTTTCTGTTGTAGTTTAAATCTAATTCAAATATAGTGCTTTGTATAAGTTTCAATGCACTTTCTATTGTCATTCATATCTTTTCTTTTTTAAATAAAACCTTTACTTAATGTTTTTTTGTTTTATGATTTCAAGCTTACTTTAATTCTTACTTCTCACATTCATTTAAGTATATGTGTATAAACACATATACACATTCCTTTAAGTATATGTGTATAAAGACTGGCTTTGCTCATCTGAACAGGGTCTCCTGCAGGTACCACCCTGCACATGGGTAAAATCAACAGCATCCTATACACAAACATTCTCTGTGGTGGCCTCTACACTGTGGAATGGCCTGCCTGTGGAGGTCAGGAGTAGAGATGGGCACGAACAGAAAAAAAAATGAACATGTTGTTCATTCTTCATTGCCATCCATGAACAGGGACTCACGAACAACCACGGACATGGCCCTGTTCACGAACATGTTCATGGTTGGCTGTTCGTGGGGGCCAGCAGGCTCTCCTCCAGCCATCATCCAAGTCAAGATCCCTACTGCACCACTCCCAGAAACCTTACCTGAGCAGGCAGCAGGAAAGGTACCAATAATAAATAATAACTTGGCCCAGAGCCTGGCAGCAGCCCTGGAACTTGAAAGGGTAGATCCCTATCCCATCACACACAAAGAAAATTCAAGCTCCAATGCACTTGCTCTATCAAAATGCCAACAGCAACTGTCTTTCTCCCTCTCCACTGTTTGCAAAACCAGAGCTGGGAGCCCCCCTCCCCCCTGCTCTTTGTTTCCTTGTTGTAACAAATTTGGAGCTCCACACTTGAAAGGAAGACCTGCCTATCAAGCTAAATCGGTCTTAGATAGGGGTTTCCAGGGCAACAGCAGGAGTTCAGAGTTCAGACACACCCTGCCTAAATTGCCAAGGGAATTGATTGCAGGTGCCAGTCTGTCTGGCTTGATGAACAGTAAGACAAACAGCAACGAATGAGGCTTGCAATGACCACTTTGTTTAGAATGGGGCCTCACTAACAGCTTGTTTGCGAAGAGCAGATTGGGCTGTTCGTGGCTTTTTTTTTTGTTCGTATTGCTGTTCATGCCCATCTCCAGTCAGGAGAGCCCCCATCCTCCTGGCTTTCTGCAAACAACCGAATTATTCAGAAACCGAAGGCTTTTTACTCAGATAGGAGGGCTATATTGTAGGGAGGAGATCTCAGATTCTTCACTTATGAGTTAGGGACCATATAGTTTGCCACCATGTTGCCTTAAGTATGTGCTCCTATGTGCTACCTGTGCTTCAAATATGATCCTACAGGGTAGTTATAAGTTGTCTAACGCCAATCTCAGAATTGCGTATGCTCTGTTTCAGCATCTCTTCAACTCTGTATTGGATTATTGCTAATGCTATGTTTTTGTAAACTTGTATTTATATACCCTATGGCATTGTTTATGGAAATGTCCTTGATATTGATTATTCTCATCTTGCACCGTGTAATCCACCTTGAGTCTCAGTGAGAAAGACAGACTATAAATGACATAAATAAATAATAAATCTATTCATATCAGCAACTGAATGTCCTTTCAGCTTTAATCAAGTTGCATTATTAAGAACAGCACTATTAGTTCTTGTTCTCTGCCATTCCCCAGTAGCTAATTGAGTGCTTTCCGACCTGAGGGTCTTGTCTTCCAGCACTGTATCTTTTTTCTTTTTTCAAGGTATGAGATGATCAGAAGTGGTTTGCCGTGGCTTTCTTCTATGCAGTACTTATCATGGTTAGCAGAAATGTCACTGCTGTTGTCCAGGAAAGATTCCTTGCTAGTGTCATCTTCTACTACTGCTGCTACTCTTCAAGGATTCCTCTACCACCATCACTATAGGAACTGTCAATTCTCTTCTCCTGATGTGACTGTTGATTCCTGATGCATCTTAATCTGGAGTTTCAGCTTTTCTCATTCTGCCTTGAGTGAGTCTGCTAGGAGTTTAGACTCTTGACAACGTCTAAATTCCTGATGGTATTGCTGTCAGCTTCACTGACTCACTCAAACCCCCTCACCACATTAAGATGTTCATCAATTGGAATTAGTGGATTGATGGGATGCTGAAATTTCAATGAGAAATCTATGATAATCCTGGATCCCTTGTGCTTGTGAAATGGCACTTCTGGATTCAGCCCAATGTTTCAATTGCAACTTTTTCAGGAACAACTTCAAGAATGCCACTGAAGCACATTTTTTCAGCTGTCAGGTACTCAAGTTTCTTGTTTAAAATTATTAGGCATTTTAAAACATTAGCAGTAGTTTTACTACATAGGTCCTATAGTCCATTTATATATGATTTTTCCTAGAACGATTAAGGAAACAAAGTGTTTCCCTAGTGGTTCTTCAAACTGTAGTATATGAGCGGGATGGTATATGTACATTGTATGTCCATCTTTCCATATTTATACTCCCAGTATAATTATAGATTTGTGCAGGCTTCATTTAGTACATATTTGCTGACAAATGCTATGGAAAATTTCCAAGCCATTTGTCTTTAATGGTGCAGTCCTAAGCAGGTATACTCAAACTTGTACAGGTTTATTCCAAGGGTTTAATCCTAGGATAAACAGTATTTGAATGTTGGACTAACATCTTTCAGCACCAGTTCAAACCCCCACTCTGAATGACTTTAGGAAAATCATACATAATCCTACCTCACAGGATTGTTGTGAAAATAAAATGGCGAGGGGGAGAATGTTGTGAGCTACTTTGGGTTCCCATTGGGCAAAATGTGGGGTATAAATGAAATAAAAATATTAGTCTTTTAAGGATTGGATTGTATGTTATATATCAAGTATTCTTTTTATGTCATTACTTGAATCCAAACTAAAGTTGAATTCAATGGAAGAAATTATTTTACAATTTGTATACATTTTTAAAAAGATACACTAGTCAAGGACTTCTATAAATTGTAAGGCTCTCAAGTTATTAAAGATCATAAATGTTTTATTTTAAAAATCCAGAATTTAAATAAACTAATATTTTTTACTTTCAGGATCTGCCAAACACTTCTTTTTAAAAGACAAAGAAGTAAAAATTCCAATTCAGTAATGTGCAGTACTTTGGAGATAATTAACACAAGTCAGGCACAAATATTAGGATACCACAAACTTAATTTTACAGAATGTTTACCAATGTTCAGCATATTTTAATGTGTTTACTTCCCGTAGTTTCATAGTTTATTGGGATATGAATAGAAGCACTGATGTTCGTCTAAAATCCAAGCATGTACGGTATTTGTGTTTTTTCATGAAATGATTATTTTCAAGCTCATTTTGTTTTCATCCAAACCAGCTTATAAATATGCCATAATAGTTATGTATGTCTAGCATGTGTGACCATTTAGACCTTGTTATCCGAGGAGTCTGGCCTCCCTGCAAGTAATGTTGATTGCACACATTGTCAATAGGCTTCCTACATTAGTGCCATCTGTTAGACTAGCAGAAAGTCTGTGAATAGCCTGGTCAATCCTGCGCTTAGCAGCAATAGGTGCCAGGTAACAACAGGTTCACACAATAAAGATGCAATGAGAGCAGTCTCACTTCTTCAATTTTTGAGGAGTTTTATTTGTAGTAATGAAGTATTGTCACCGCAGGTCCCATCACTTCCAATAGACAACACCTGCTGAAAAGCTTATGCCAAAAACAAACACACTGGTTCTTTTAATGCCAGTAATGGAGGATGCACAGAAACAGTTGGTGAAGTGATTATTTGGGTGAAATGTTTGAAGAATTTACAAATGACTCCTACTGGTGGTTCTATTACTGCATGCATTTATTACATGCAATATAGTAAGCAGTTAAGCACCATATAAAATAGCCGCTTGCCCTTGTGGCTCGTTCAGAAGGTGGAGGGAGAGGATGTAAAATCCCTTCATCCAAAGTCAGTCCCAGTTCAACTTTGTTCTTAAAACATTTGTAAAGATTTAAGAAGTTCCAAGTTTATTAAACAGACTTTTAGTGATTATTCTTGCAACGTAAACAGGTTTATAAACATACAGAAATGTTCATGTTAAAAAGAAAGCCGATTACTAGTAAATTCTGAACTTATAGTAGTCTTATCTTTCAGCTTTACCTTTAGCAGTACATATGAAATCAGAAAGTTGCAGCCACTGTGCCCTTCCAGTCCTGTCGTTCTTCCTTCTTACCCATGGCAAAATCGAAATCCCGCTTGCTTCAACAGATAAGAGAGATGTAGGAGGGTTGAGCCAAGGGAGTAAGAGCATCTACAGCCTCTCTTACTGGATGTGAATGATTAAATATACAGGCGTAATCACTGGGTTGCACTCTGACAATGTTATGAAAAAAGGGGAAACTGAAAAGAGCTGGAACAATATGCTATAATATATTTGTTGTAATACATGTAACTAACAGTATCATAACAAAAATATTTTAAATGTCTGCTAACCTTTTGAAAAGAGATAGTTTATTGCTTATTCTAACAAGAATGGTGTGCATTCCCTACAAGCTTGTTGGATCAGCAGAACCAGCTTGTTCACAGATAATAGTTTCACCAAAAGAAACAAGTACAATAAATACATTGTTACTGCACAGAGCCATAATAAGGATGGGTATATAGGATGTGCATGTCTGTATGCAGATGTAGATAAATACCATGTTCTATGATTTGAAAGATTTCTGCCTCTGTTTTTCTCTTTTTTCACTGCAATGCAAGAGGCAGCCACCTTGAGCCATATACCCATCCTTATTATGGCTCTGTGCAGTAACAATGTATTTATAACTGCATGTCTTGTACTTGTTTCTTTTGATGAAACTGTTATCTGCGAACAAGCTGGTTCTGCTGATCCAACAAGCTTGTAGGGAATGCACACCATTCTTGTAAGAATAAGCAATAAGCAGGGTATAAATAAATATACAACTACATACAACAGTAACCTCATTTTTACTAAAATGTGCATGTTTTCAGACCATTGCACCCAAGTAATATTTTTTTCTGTTGTGTTTGTAGACAATGAATTGGCTTGAGACACTGCCAAAATAGTCACATATACCAGGAACCTCATCAATCCAGTCTTGGCCCATCTACACTGTCTCTCAGTCTGTTTCTGGGCACAATTCAAGGTGCTAGTGCTGCTGACCTTTACAGCCCTATACAGCTTGGGACCATCATTCCTTAAAGACTACTGTGATGGAATAGCTTTTAAATGAAAGGTTTACTAAGTGCAGCACCCAGAGAGTGGAAGGAAAAGGGTTAAAAAAATTGCCTGAAGGGAGAATGATTGACAGGCTGCTCCCCCCTCTCTGTCATTGGACAGTGAGAAGGTAACATTTGATGCTCACAGAATTGTCGAAGAAGTTGAAGTCTGGAGCCTGACAAGGGAGGTCAAAGTAGTAACCGTCTATATGAGGAAAAGGAAAATTTGCCTTAACTGGGACAGTTTTAGGTTTATGGAAAACTTTTAGTTAAAGTACTTAAGTGTGAAAGCCAGCACTAATTTACACGGACAAAATGGAACTGGGGATGTGTTGTTGGCAGAGTAAGTGGGTAGTGAAAGGAGACTCCCCTTCAGCCAAGTGATCAGGGTTAAGTCTTTTGGAGAAGAATAATTCCTGTCCAGTGTCTAAAAGGGGTGGGCGACTCTGAGGAGGACCCTAGGTCTGATGTAAAGGGTAAAGACTGCTGTACTGAAGTCAGAACGCCTAAGGTGTAAAGTGAAATTTATGAAGGTACCTTGTTAAAGTAACCTAAGTCTGAAAATACCAACCTCTTACTTTTTAAAATCTGTAACTACTGAAACTAAGCTTTAAGATGATTATTGTGCCTTATACTTGTGAATTTTCTCTTCTACAATCAAAATTTACCCCAGCGTTACTTTCCTTGCCTACCAACCCAGCCTGTTTAATAAACCTGCTATTTCCTTTTGAACTTTACACAGCCTCTAGTGCCATTTTATGTGAATAAGGTATGTAATCTTGCTTCTCCCCTACCAAATATTTGGGTTGGGATATAATCCATAAATACATAAGTGTGGGAGAAAAAAGACCTTTAAATTACACCTAGAGACATGCTACCAGAGGCTGCCCCACCCCAGCAAGCAATCTTGAGTTTTGGAGGGAAAAGCTGCCTCACAGTGGGGGAATGAGTGAGGCTTACATCATAATACCTTCTTCCATATGAAGCTGCTCATCCACTCTGGTCATCTTTGAGGCCTTGCTTTGGGTGCCCCCACCATCTGAGGTGGCATATCCCCAATAACTGTTATTGGTCCTCTTCCTTAGTTGTGTTTGTGTGCTTATGTTTTTGTTATCTTGTAAAATTTAATTATACATTTAAAGTATTGTTTCAGTATTTTAAATCTTCTAATATCTGATGTTTGCCACCTTGGGGACTCTATTTGAGTGGAAAGGTAACATATGAATGTTTTAAATAAACAAATATCATCTTGTGAGAGATTCCATCAATATGTAGCTCTATAGCTAAATTGTTCTGTAACAGTTTATTAGAATTGTCTTTTACTGAAATATCATCTTAAGGTAGAATGTAAAGACGATGTTTGTACAAAAGAAAAGGAAGTAATAACAGCAAATAAGATCCAGTAATAACCACTGATCTATTGAGACATGGCACTACAATTTTCAGTTATCATATGGAGATATTGCTTGTGACTACAGTTGCAATTTGCTCATTGCAGTGAATGTTGCTAGAGGCAAGAGGTAGAATACCAGCATCCTCAATGAACATTTGGTGCATTTTCATTTGCTGAATTTGCCACAGCGCATTTACATTAATGGCTGCCTTTGAAATTAAATGTAGGTTAGCTAGATTTTGTGGTGCAGAGCTGTTGACTTTAATCGTTATTTTTTCTGGTCATACTAGATCAGCTTTGTCATGAGAGCCAAATCATGGGTACAAATTTCAGACTATAATACATATAGTCCGCCTGTTTTAAATGTCACAGACCACTGCTACCCCAGAGCTAACATTTGTAATACTTTGTTTTTCACGTGATACTGTGCAAGTTACTAGCAGTCCTATATCATTACTAGCAGTCCTGTAACTAGATAATATCAGTGATACATCAGTGTGCTGCTATAGTGTATTTTCTTCTCCAATATTGTGTACATGGTATTTTAAAAGGTAATGTAGGCAAAACAGACAGGCCTCTGCCCCGAGGATCTTTCAGTTTAAGTGGTAAATAGAAATTGAGTGTGATGCTTAAATTCTGAATAGATCACTTCCTGTTCTGTCCATTTTGCAGTAATATACATTATGTACATTCCCACCCTTGCTTGAATCATCTATGTTTCCAACAGGTGATTGAAAGGAAAAAAAATGGTATTACATATAATAAGTGGAACCAACCTCTTATTAATGCATCTTCACTTAATAGAATTGCTTTTCATCACTGCCTTTAAAAATCAAACTTCTGTTAAAAATAAATCTGGAAGAATTTAGAGGACTATGACATAAAGGAGGATAAACTAGGTTTATCTCTAGAAGGTATAATGTATTTTTTAATTTGGTCCTTACAATGTTTTCATATTTCATTCTGTTTTTCTTTTTGCATGTGCAAATTACTTTGCTGTCTTTCTATGTGACTGCCTATTAAATTACAATGGAGTAGTTCAGAATCAGATCAAAGAGTTTTACTGTCCCGTTCAAATTCAGAAATTGACATAGAGGACCTAAATAATAGTTGAGAAACTAGCCAAACATTTTCTAAGCTAATATACTTTGTTTCTGAAACTCTGCTCTTTTTGTCTTAAGGGTGGAGAAAGGAGATGATGAAACTAGCTGATGTATTTCTATTAATTTTTTTTCAGTAGGTTGGAAGTTTATGATGAGCAGCACAGTAAGTAGTGAATGCACAGGCTTGGTAAGGTTCTCAATCAAAAGTAGAATTAATTGACCTTTAAGGAAGGTCAAGAACTGCTGCCAGATTGTAAAGAAGATACTGAGTGGTTGGAATTTAACCTCTGCCTGAATGAAGTTCGAGAAAAGCTGGATTTTCCAACAGCAAATGAAAGTTTGAATGATTAACACTATGTCATATCATAGATTATGTGATGGACTGGTGGCTAGATCTTTGGCCAGCTGGCAATGGCTGTATTCTCCTTCCTCTCAGTCAGTGCAGCAATTATATGGCTGCCAAATAACTGATACTACATTTTTAAAAAACGTTTGGAGTGTCAGCTTACAATAGCTTTGTTTAACTATATCATGTTACTGATTTTTATAGCATAAAACTGATAGGGCTATTGGGATAATGTTAGTTGCCAGTTTAAGAATGCAGTTCTTCATTCCATTTATGTGCATGCTGAGTAGGTGAGTGAATCTGGAAACCAATATCTAGGTGTTCAATAATGTATTTAATTTATCAGGAAAATACGAAAAACCATTTCTATTAATATTTAGTTGCCTACAAATCAGGAATATGTGTCTTTGTTGTTAGTATCATTTTCCAAAAGGAAAAAAAGATACAATTAGGAGTGACTGGATAAGTGGCAAAGTTTGCTGAGGTAGCTGCTGGTTTCAGCATAAAGTTTTGTGCATGTCTTATGATGAATGGTTGGACTTTGACAGCCTTTTAAAGAATGACCATTATCTTGGGTTTTCCTTTTGCTCTGACCATTTAAGTCATTACAAGGTGCAAGTCAGCACTCTGAAAATTCTTTTACTATGAAATATGGAAGATACACATAAGTTTTGAGTGATAGTTGGCAAGGTCTTTTGTAAATGGCAAAATACTTTTCAGTTTCCTATAGTGGAACAATTTACAGTAGATGAATCTTCACCTCCATTGTTAAAGTCTTTTCAAATCCTGGTAATCTTTTATAATCTTAATCATGAGCTTGTCCTGCCTATAAACCATCAGAGAATTGCCTTGAAATTTTCACTGAAAAAGTCCATTTGTCCTCCCAAACTGGCGTGAAAGGGGCCATTTTTGTCCCCTGCCCCTTAATGGAATAAAGTTTCAGTTTCCATGAGAAGGATATGGAGCAATAGAAAATACAGTAAAATCATCAAGAGACTGTTTGAAACTTCATTATAGAATAACAATGTGGGTCTGAGAAAATAAATATATGCTGTCTTACAGTAAGAAATCCCCATTGTGCCATCATTTAATCAGCTGCTTGAAAGTAGTCATAGTATCACACAGCTACTTTCCTGATTCACACATTTCAGGGTACACAGGTTGGAGTCCCGACTCTGTGTAACATATGATCCTCCTGGATCATTTCTAGTCAGGAAAATGACACGGAGGGGACATACCATGTCTGGCATGAAGAGATGACCAAGGGGGAAGGGATGGAGATGACACTTCTACAAGGACTGGCTTCATGTCTTTCTGTTCCACACACCCATGGCTCTCCTCCCTTCTCTCTCAGGACTGCTAGTTGCTGAAGGCATATGAGAAGGCATCTCCAGAAGCCTCTGTATCCCTGGGGTGATCTTGAGATCCCCTTTAGTCTCATCATCAAATATTCACCTCAAAAGACATTTCTGTATTTTTTAAAATTATTCTCCTACCTGAAAGCAAAGTAACTCTCTTGCTCCACATCATCAAAAGCTTCAGGCAGTTATGCAAGCAGGACAGCAACAGCCACACTGGAAAATAGTATACACCCAGCTCCCTCTCTGGGGCTTGTCTCCAAAGGTGATTGGTTGGGAGTGCTCTGTGTTCATCCCTTGCAAGGATCTGATTGCAAAGGAGAAATGTTGCTTGGGAAATCTGTAAAACCAGTGCAAAATACAAGCACCTGCTGTAGCAAGCTAGCAGCACCCAAATATCAAAAACAACACAGATTTTTTGGGGGGTGGGGGTGGGGTGGGGGTTCATAATGCTTAAGAATCCCAGATTGTATTACCATTCTTGAAAATCATGGTAACAACCTGAAACAACAATTGTGTCTGTGTATTTTCAGCTTGGGAATTTCAGAATGCCTGCCCATATTCTATATATTTACAGCACAGTCAGATGTGAGATGCCATGGCCCCCTGACTTACCTGGGACTGGTGGGGACTGCTGCAACATTGACTGGATATGGGCAGTTCACAAAGACCCCATATGACCACGTGGGAGCCAATTAATTTGAACTGCCTGGCCAGCCAATTGGAAAAGTGCTGGCCAGACCTTGGGAGGTGGGCCTCCCAGGTGGACTGGGCTGGGGAGTCTCGGGTCTGCCAGGCTGGCTTATAAAAGGGAGCTGCCTGGCCACCACATGCAGCTGGTTGTAGTTAGCATCGTAAGCAGTCTAGGTTCTCTTCTGGCTGGGACAGTGGCAGAGCAGCAATGAATGATGGTGAGTGCTCATGGGGAGGCAGCAGTGGTGGTGTAGGAGCCGCTACTATGTATATTTGTGGGCTGTGATTTGTTCTGATTTGCTGTTTTGGTAACTGCTTTGAAGAAGGGGAAACCGGAAACGGGACCTCTTGCTAGCTAACCTGTTAGCGGTTACAATTTAAATGTTTACATTATAACTAGAAAAATTTGTTTGTCATTGACCAGTGACTCTGGGGATGTGTATGTGCTGATAAGTGTATCAGTTCTATTTGAATGTGAATTTTCATTCTTGGGACATACATTGTATCCATGCCTTCAAACATCGTATTTTTGATGAAATTGGTATGAGCTTTTCAGCCTTGTTATAATTGTGTTTACTCTGTGGACATTGAGTTTTGGTGGTTAGAACTCCCCCCCCCCTCCTTGTGGGTGGAGGGATAGTCGTTTTACCACTGCTTGTTGAGCAGTTTATGCTCTGCTGTCCATTTAGAGTTTATTTTTCTTCACTATTAAATTTTGTACTTTTGCATAAATTGTTTCTGCAAGTGTCTTTAGTGAAGTGTTTAATTTATTATTAGTTCGTTGGTGATGGTTTTATTGTTCTTGGCTTGTTTGATCCATGACCCTCTCTACTTTGAGATAATATTAGTGGAATTTGAACATGCAGACTGCTGATTTGTAGCCCAACCACTTGACCACTATGCGCTTCTGCCTCAGTAAAACATGGTGGCAATTTGGGGCAGTTTGGGACAGTTGAATGTCATTTTTGGTAGGAGGCAGATTACTCAACAACACCAATTATGGGTTGTTTGGCCATCCACAACTGGCAGCAGGTCTAGCACAGAACTGCATGATATCAGTCTTAACCTCGATTCTCCAAAGACAGGAATTGCCCCAATAGAACTTGACTGCTTGGCCTTTCCATAGACAAGTTCATGGTTCCTCTCTTCAACATAGTAATGTAAATGAAAGATTGCCAATCAGTGTATGTCTGGATAAGTGCCACTTTCTGGTGTGCAGGGATGACCATCTCCCTGGGACTCATTGGGACAGAATAGCTTTGGAAAACAGTTCACCTGCATCTGGATATCCTCATCATGGTGTTTGGAGCTGGATGGCAAAAGCTCTCTTGCAATCTTTTTTGTGAGGCTTGCAAGGCCTTGATGCAAAAAAAAAAAAAATCCAAAATGAGAGAAAAGCTGCCTTTCTTAATTACAGGTCTAAAATGTTTTATAGGTAACATGAACGACCTTGGTTTTCACCATCTTATTCACAGAGCCTTCATATCTCTCATTTTATTTCTGATTTCTCATCAATATATATATATAAAAATAACTTAAACCAAGGCAATTTAAGTACTTTGTGAGCCCAAGTGCCAGATTTTGGCCTGTGGTTCCCCTTTCCTCCCTGTGTGAGAAGATCAAGAAGAATTTGAAACAATAGGTTAATTTGTTAGTAAGTAATTTTTTAAAAAGTATTAAAATATTTGAATGTGGTGAGATTCTTTCTTTCCAGAACTGCATGAAAAATAATACACAGACAATCAAACAGGAGCAACAGTGTTTCATGTTATTCGTTTGTTGTACTTACATGGTTGAGGAAAGTTTCATTAAAGTGAGTTCCTTCTCCATTATCCACAAGAAGATTCTAAAAATGCATAGGAAATTAGTTCTATTTAATCTTTTCTGTCTGATGGGTTACTTATGCTTCAACATTTCGCATTGTTAAAACCCTTGAGGTCAGTAATTCGCTGTGGCCCAGTAGGGGATGATTCTGTTTGCTGCTTGATATGCATTCTGTATCTTGCCTTCAACAGCAAGTGATGATAAAATCAAGTCTTTGATAACCTTTAGTCCATTAAATAGCATCATTTTTTTCTGTTTGAAAGCATAGTTTTTCATTTGCAAAGTACTTTTCTCACAAAACTGATGGCCCGAATCTATTTCACTCCACTGCAGAACCGCATTTCCACTTCCACTTAGTCAGGAATAAGTGGCATGCAGGTCTTTAGTTCTTGGCTCTAATGGGATTTCTTTAAAAAAAAAAAACACCACAGTAGTCAAAGAGAAGGAATATATCTGCAAAGTTTCTTAAATGCATTTTTATCTGGGATTCACAAACACACTCACCAGTGGTGATGATAAATCTTTCTCATGACTATCTGACACTAGTTGCCCAGCACAAGCAAATAGGGCCTTATCCTTCCCTTGAGTTCTGGGTGTATTAAAAAAGACTTGGAAGAAATGGATGTGTGTGATAGACACCTCTCACTCCTTGAATCATGAGTCCCTGTTCCTTTCCAGGACTGCAATTAGTTGGGGCAGGTAGGAAGGGGTGAGCTTAACCACAGGACATTCTGGGCAGCTACCCAGGGCCTGATGCTGAGCTCATCTTTTCTGGGGCTTGGGCAGCAAACAGCTGGCTCGGTGGTCACCACTCAGGCACCCACCTCCTCTGATGCTTGGGCAGTAGCTGGCTGGCTCAGTGGTAGCCACATGTGCCCATCTGTGAGCCCCATCTTGCATGGAATGAGGCCACCCATTTTTTGAGCCTGAGGTAGGTCAGGTGGAGGGACAGTGAGTCTGAGGGCTTATGCTGGATTTTTGCCCAGAACCCCACCTGTGGAGCCAACATCATGTCTCACAGAGAGACATGATTTCTGTGTTCTCCTCTCTTCCTATATGTGCTATAGGTGTGCTGTTCCCATATGTGCTGTTCCCATATGTGTGGTGGATCATGTGTAGAAGGAGCACCCCGCCATGCCATTATTCTGAACCTTTTAAGCCAGTTTAGTTTGCAATTCCTACAGAACAGCAGTTGCTGATTGTCTGCAACTTTCTGTCTTTTTTCCAACATGGATGTCTATTATTTGGTGCTTAGAATGGGGAATTGGGGACTAGAAAAAGGTCAGAGCTTTATCCATTTAGCCATCAAGCATTTATTTATTATAGCAGCAATTGACGGCTTTAACTTAAATTACATATATAAAATTAATCTGACTGATGATATCTCAGACTGCAGAAAATATGGAAAAAATAGCTTTGTCATAACACATATTGGGATTTGGTGTCTAAATGTCAATACACAGTGAGAGTCTCAAATAAGTTGAATCATATCTCCAAGAACCAGGAGATAGAGCAATTTTTAGCTTTCTAAGTCCAATTTATGTTTATAAATGGAAAGCTCAGCTTGAGCCCTACTTATCTGAATAGACAATACTAGCATGAGGTTAAGATTTTATATGAGAGTGCTTGTTTATCTCTAATTATATGGTAATCAATTTGATTTCTCATTTAAATCCAGCCTAAGCTATTGCCATGTAATAATCAACCTCACGTTGAAGCAACAAAGCATCTGTTATACTCTGTGCATAAGCGGAGTTTAATTGCTCATTTGGTATGATGGAAATGAAGATGGATTCTCTTTCTTTGTTCTTACAACACAACATAGTACTTTCATTTTGAACTGACACTTTTATAGCTAAATTATTAAAGTGTAAGATCCAAATATTTATTAAGACATAGCTCAGGCAGTTTGTTCATTTCTCAATGAGGCATGTTGGTGAGCTCCTCCATTTATTGCATTTTTTTGTATTATTGAATATCGTTGATGTACACAAGAAAAGGCACAATGCATCTAATTGTGGAAAACCTAATATATTTGTTTATTGTTGTAATCC